>NC_092875.1:421539560-421879977 GCF_028372415.1 Notamacropus eugenii | reverse complement strand
TGTGTGTATGTATATGTATACGTATATATACATATACATACACACACATATATATGTATACACACCCATATATATATACCAAGATCTTTATACTAATATTTTATCTGTGATATCCAAGAATTAGGAACAAAGTAGGTACACATTAATTGAAAAACAGCTAAAAAATTCTGTGGGATATGGATTATGTAATGGATTTTATATAGATAGATTATATATATATCTCTATATATGATAGGTTACTATTATACATCAAGAAATGACAAATAAGAACAATTCAGAGAAACATGGTAAGATTTATGTGAATTGATAGAGTAAAATAAGCAAAACTAAGAAAATATTATATACAATGACCACAATAATGTATATGAAGACATCACTAAAAATGACTCTGAGAAATTGGACAAAAATGGTCTGGAAGAATGCCTCATCATAAAAATGCATTCCTCTTGGCACATAGGCAAGGAACTGCTAGGACGGAATGTTATATTCTTGGTCAGCTGTGGTCGCTGTACTGAATTCATTTCTTTTTGCTTAACTTTTTCATTTACTGTTTAGGCTGTCTAAATTTTAAGTTTACACTGTAGGATTTTTATGGGAGGCAAATGGTATGGAGAGGAAGGGTATTTACACAAATGACTGATATATACATTTTTAAAGGCATTGAAGAAACTAAGAAAACAAAATAAGAAATGTCGGGCAGAGTGTGTCTTTCCAAGATGGACCCTGTGAAAAGGGCAACAATTATTTGGAGTTGGCCTCATAGGACTTACAAATGTTAGAACTGGAAGGGAGTTCAGGAATCATCTAGGTCAGTGGTGGAGAACCTGTGGCCTCGAGGCCATATGTGGCCCTCTAGGTCCTCAAGTGTGCCCTTTTGACTGAACCCAAACTTCACAGAACAAATCCTACTAATAAAAGGATTTATTCTGTAAAACTTGAACTCCATCAAAGGGCTGCACCCAGGGACCTAGAAGACCATGTGTAGCTTGGAGGCCGCAGGTCCCTCATCCCTGATAGGTCAACTTCCTACTTTATAGATATGGGAGTTAATTTATAGAATGGCAAATTGAGTAAAATGATGAAGGTGGTTAGAAGCAGAGATAGATTTTTTTAATGTTTTTTTTAAATCAATTCTATTTCTTCATAAGTATATCACACAATATTGAATTTCAAATGTTTTGAATTTCCTTAAAGGAAACCAAGTTTAGCACACACTTTCACATTTTTACTGGTCTGAGAACAGATGTGTAAAGAGTAGCCCTATTCATTAACTTGATACTTTTCTCCCACATTATGTATTAGAGGAATCATAATGCTATCCCTATATATACTTTCAAGAAGAACTGAATGTATTAATAAGACAATGCAACTAGAGCACTTGGGATTCTATAGAAAAATGGGTGCTACGGTAATGCCAAGTAATATTTGCTATTAGAAAGGAAACAAAATACAGCCAAGTATAAAATGGAAAAGCAGAGCTGTGAATTATCTCTGGTTCTTCATTTGCTAAAGGTCTGAAAGTTAAGTTCAAAAGACTTATGTCATCTGCAAGTCTGTTTAATACATTTTCCTACTTACATTTTGGCTCAGTCTCATGAAGTTTTCTCAATAGATGATACTTTTCAAGCAGAAATTGTCTTTTGGTTTGTTTCTTTGCTGGACAGCTACCCTATTTGGAATTCACTTATTGACCAGGTTGTGCCAGATTCTCCCAGCACATATACTATTCCCCAGCTGGAAATTTAGGCCTTTCAAAAGCTGCATTAACTCCTTTGGGCCACCAGGGTACCATTCAGTTCGTGGAAGCAGTCATTTCCTTGGGGTGGAGGATTTGGATCGCTAAATGCTACAAAATAGCCAACAAACAAGTTTATAGAAAAAGTCCATTAATTGAGGACAAGATGCAGCCAAAGAATCCTGAGAAATGAGTGGCTTTGGGGATTTAGAAGGAACAAAACAATCCTAGCAAATTTGCTAATGTTTTTTGGATTGAATTTTTAAAAATAGAGAATGACAGAAAACAAATTAGACTCCCCATGTTAGGGTTTCAAAATCCATTTGATTTAGCATTACAATTTCTTGGCTAATTAATTCAAGCTAGGTCACATATTTGAAGACAAGGTACTGAAATGGCTTTTATCCATAAATCTCACACCTTTCCTCCAGAGGTTTGTGGGAGCTTCTTAAAGAGGCTCGGGATAAGTGCTTTTTACTGAGTTTAAGGATGGACCACTTTTGCCAGGATGCTGAAAAGTAGATTGAATGCCCTTGATGAAACTCTGACAATAACAACAGTTTGCAATTTCATCACAGAATAACTAAATACCTAGGCCTGGAACACTTTAGTTGTTCTAAGTTTTCTCAAACTGCACAAGGGCAAATGAACCAAGTGCGTCCAGTTATGGTTCCAAGTCCATGATTTTCCTATCTATCCCTACCCACTAACTCCCCAACACCACCAAACACACTTGCAAATCAAAGCTGTCTTTGAAAACAAATATGTATATTGGAGCAAAGGAAATCAATATAATAGCCATATCGGAAAACGTATGGATCATTCTGCATTCCTAGGCTATTGCTTCTTTGGCATGAATTTGCTTATCAGTCAGCTGATGTCAGTCACAGATGAAGTCTGCTTTGATCGGAGACCTAAAGTTGATGTAAAACATCCCACAAACTGTATATAATCACAGTTTATAGTTTCTTCTATAATCTGTTCGTTTGCTCTGCTTTGTATATTGAAATGCTTGTGTTCATTGATGATTGCTAAGTGCACAATAAAAAGAACATTTTTTAAAGTCCTTGCCTCAGATCTCAGTCTAAAAAATATTCATGGGGAAACCCATGGACAGCACTGTTCACTAAAATTAATCCATGGCTAACTATTTTTTTTTTTTTCACTCAGGGAAAATACCATAAAATAGCTCCTTCCCATAGGAATGCTATTTGGAAGCTGCTGCTGTCCCAGCTGGAAACTTCCTGTTTTACTTAGTTATGCTTGATAACTAGGCACAAAGTTCTCTTGTTTTTACCCTGATGAAGAACTCTCGTACATATTGACAATAGTTCCTTACATTGGCATGCAGGAGTAGAGTACCAGTTGCTTTGCCTTAGTGGTGGGATAAGAGCATGACAAGAGCAGACTTTGTTATGGCAGTACTCTTGTGGACAATTTGCCTAGTGGGCTACAATTTGCCTAGTGGGTCTTTTAAAGGGCAGCTGGTGGCACAGTCAATAGAGGGCTGGGCTTGAAGTCAGGAAGACTCATCTTTGTGACACTTAATAGCTGTGTGATCCTGAGCAAGTCAAAACTCTGTTTGCCTCAGTTCGTTATCTGCAAAATGAGCTAGACAAGGAAATGGCAAACCTCTCAATATCTTTGCTAAGAAAATCCCAAATGGAGTCAAAAAGAAATCAAACAAGACTGAAATGACTGAATGTCTTCTATAAGAGGATCATTTGCAGAATTATACTGATTCCTGTAACAGTTAAGAATATAGGCAGATGAAATTAGGCGAAAAGCATTTCCTCCTCACTATTATTTGATATAGGTCTGGAAATACTAGCAATAATGATAGAAGAAAAGAAATTGAAGATGTAAAGATGGGCAAAGAGGAGACAAAATTCCTTATTTGCTGATGATATGATTGTTTATTTAGAAAATCCTAGGGAATGAGCAAAAGTACCATCTGAGGCAATTAATAATGTCAGCAAAGTTGCAGGCTAAAGATGAACCTATAGGAATCAATAGTATTTCTATATAATAATAGCAATAACAACAAAATCCAAAAGGCAATAATAGAAAGGAAAATCAGAGTCCAAATAACAACAAAATGCATAAAATATTAGGGGACCAATCTATCAAATCACACAAAATACTTGTATCGACTCCATTACAAAATATTCCTTAAAGATATAAGAAATAACTTAAATATTTGAAGGAATATTCACTGCTCATGGCTAGGACGTGTCAATATAATAAAAATGATAATATTACTATAGTTAATTTACAATTTTAATGCTACACAGATCAAACTATAAAAGGAATACTTTATTAAACTTGATACAATAATAATAAAATTTATCTTTAGAAACAAAAGAACTAAACTACCTAGGGAAATGATGAATAAAAGATATGGATGAAGGAATAGCATTTCAGACCTCAAACTATATTATAAAGCAGGAATCATAAAAAAATTATATCAGTTAAAAATAGAGAAGTATATCAATGGAACAGACTAGGACAAAGAGAATCAGAAACAATGGAACTTTCTAATCTAGTATCTCATAAACCCCCAAACAGAAATTACTTAGGAAAGAACTTCCTGTTTAATAAAAACCTCTAGGACAACTGTAAAGCAGTCTGAAAGAAATGAGGTTTAGACATTTTTTTATACCATATACTACAATACATTCAAAATGGATATGTGACCAAAAATTTTAAGGATCATACCATAAATAGGTAGAGAAGTGGGTCATATACCTTTCATAGCTATGGGTAGGAAGTATATTCTTAACCAAACAATGGCAATTATGAAAGCTAAAATGGATAATTTGATTACATGAAACTGAAAAACTTCTGCACAAACAAAATTAATGCACCTAGAATAAGAATGAAAACACTCAAATGGGAAAGTTTTCTTTATATACAATTTCTTTGATAAAGGTTTGGAATCTAAGACATGGAGACAGCTAACATATATACACACATATCTATATCTCTCATTTATGTATCTATCAATCACCAAAAGCCATTTCTCAATAGAGAAGTAATAAAAGGATATAAAGATATAAACATACAGACCACAAAGAAACTTCAAACAATTAACAGCTATATGAAATAATGTTACAAATCACCAATAATAAAAAAGGTACAAATCGAAACCACCCTAAGGATTCTCTTTACACTTAGAAAATTGGTATAGATGACAAAATATGGAACTAATCAATTTTGGAGAGGTTGTGGGAGATAGGCACACTCCTGCATTATTGGTAGAGCTGTGAGTATAGTCATTTTGGAAAGCAATTTGGAATTATGCAAATAAAGTGACTAAAATGTTCATACCCTTTGACCTAGAGATTCACTACTAGCTATGGGCTATTACTGTTATAAGAAACAACAAATTGGATGAATTTTAAAAAGTGTGAAAGATTTACATAAAATGATGCAGAGTGAAGACGAGACAAAAAAAAAAAACAACCCAAAACAACCATACAGTAACTATAATAATGTACACAGAAAGGATTAAAAGCAATTAAAAATAAATGTTGCAAAATTGCTAAGAACATACAAATCCCCAAAGAATATATGTGAGAAGACATCCCCACCCTACTCCTTTGCAGAGGTGGGAGGACCATAGATATGGCATATTGAATATATTTTTGGACTTTTTCAATGTATTAATCAATTTTTTGGATTTTGCCTTTTTTTTTCTTTTTTTCTTTAAAATAGCTATTTCTTATATGGGATAGCTCCCTGAAAGGAGGGAGGAAAAATGATACTGTGAGAAATTTAGGTGATAAAGAAAAGAAAACACAAATTGATTATTAAAAAAAAAGAAAAATATGTTATCATATATATATATATATATATATATATATATATATATATATATATATATATATATATATATCCAGATGTCAGTTCATATTCAGTCCAACTTGAAGGTGACCTACCTTTCCCCCAAGTTACTCCCTGGAGTAGGAAAAATAGATTCTGGATCCAGCCTAAGTACTTTGACTCAATGGATGTGAGTAAATTTGGGCTAGGTTTCAGAGTAGACTGGAATTCCCAAGGCAACAGCAGAAATTTCCCAGGCAAGTGATATGGTTCTGGGACACACTGCTCTAATCCAGAACTGTGGTGCTAAGTCATTCCAATTGGGAAGGCCACTCTGAATGAGTGAAAAGTCTGAATTAGAGATCTTATTCCATGGGTGAACCCCCTACCTTATCCCCTTCTCTTCCTCCCCACATCCCTTTCTTCACTATTGGTTTTACGTTCTTTCCTTACAAAGCTTTTCATTTCCCTATCTTAAAACAAGCAAAGAAACAAATAAAGACCCCTTTTTGGTTCATATTGCTCTCTCAAGCTATTTTCCTATCTCACTTATACCTTTTTACCTCTAAACTTTAAGAAATAATATTCTACACTCAGTTGCCTCCATTTCCAGCCCATTCAATCATTCCTTAATTTCCTGCCATCAGATTTCCCTCTCCACCACTCTGCTGAAACTCCTTTCTCCAAGGTCCCCAATGACCTCCTGATTGCCTAATGATGCAATAGACTTTTCAGTCCTAATCTTTTTTGACCTCTGCGGCATTTGACTCAGTTGCTGTTTTCCTCCCATTGCCCTCTCTTGATTCTTTCTTCTGTCTCTGACCACTCCTCATTTTCCTTCACTGGTTCTTCTTCTTCTTCCTGACCCCCAACGTTGACCAAAGGTCTGTCTTCCAGAAAGAACACTTCTCTTTTCTCTGTATCTTCTCCCTTAGTAGTCTCACATCTCATTTCCATGCAGATGGCCCTGCTAAAACCTCAAACTCAAGACGTTTGAAATTTACCTTCATCTTACCACTGAAACCTGGCCTTCTTCTCAACTTCCCCTTTTTGTTGAAAACACCACACTTTTCTCTGCCTAAGCTTATGATCTCAGAGTTGGTTTTTTTCACCCTTCTCTTATCACTTCTAGGTGATCCAGTAGATAAGAGTACCAGTAATGTGCAGTCAAGAACACTCATATTCCTGAGTTCACATTTGGTCCCCTACACTTATTAGCTATGTGACCTTGGGTAAGTCGCTTAACCCTTTTTGCCTCAATTTCTTCATCTGCAAAATGAGTTGGAGAAGAAAAGGACAAAACACTCAAGTATCTTTGCCAAGAAAATCTCAAAATGGAATCACAAAGAGTCAGATATGACTGAAAAATGACTGACCCCAGCTCCTCCCCATTTTAACTTAAAAGGCAGGAACTGTGTTGTTTTTCATATTTGTAGACAGACAGTGTTGTATAATGGGTCAGATTTGGGTTTGATTTTTGGTTGTATCACTTACTTAAGTGAGATGTTAGGCAAGTCACTTAACATTTCTGGATCTTAGTTTCCTTCATTGTAAATTAGAGATGAGATTTATAACGAAACTCTAATTCAAGTATGTTAAACTTTGCAAACATTGAACTGGTATATGACTGGGATTTCTTTCTGCTGTTATTAAACTACATTACAAAGTACATAGCACCTTGCAAATAATAGGGGCTTAATAAATGCTTTTTAAATTGAATTGAAACTTTTCCCATGATCTTTTTGTTTCTTCATTAAGGTATAACATATAACATAGAAAGGATTTTCTGAGCAAAGGCAAAGAAATTGTAAAGCAATACTCCAGTCTAAATTTGAATCATCTTGGGGGAATGATGGATAATATCAAGAGCAAATGAATATGGTAAAATTCCATTCATATAGGCTCTTCAAGACTGGTGTGATGTGATTAGAGCTAGTATGGCTCAACATGGGAAAAAAAGGGAGCTATATCTTATTACCAGGAGAGTGAATCAGCTCTGAAGGAATTAAACCACTATTTTTATTGTGAAACAAACTTTATTTCCTTAAAATCTTTTCATATCTATATGCTTATCTATTTTAATAAGTAGCTTTAAAACTGGACTTTGTTAAAGCACAATTAAATAAAAAACTGGCTAGTCTCTTTATCTTAACCATATAGATTTAACTTTTTCAAATAAGAGGCCATAACCACCCTCCACGTTGGGCTTATTTATCTTTTTTATAAATGAAATGCCTGACAGAAAATTTAATATCCCCACCCACTGTCAGCCTTTCAAATCCAAACCTATAAAGTGATAGCAGACATGCCAATCTCATACAAAAGACTTGCACATTATAGTCGTGCCATGTCACAGGAGCTCAGTATCTCAAAGTCTGCAGGCTGGGTAAGTTGTGACCAGAGCTAGAATGGTTCAACATGAAAAAAAGGATAGGATACATCTTATAAACAGGGTGGTTAATCAGTGTTGAAGGACCTGAGCTACTGTCTCTATAAAGAACCATCCAACCTAAACCTCAACCAGATTTCTCTGTTCAGAATCTCCACTAAGTCATCATCCAAGTTCTTGGAAACTTCAACCTGTTTACTACCAAAGAAACTTATTCTTCTTTTATACGATTCCGATTGGTAAAAAAATTCATTCTTATATTGAGCCAAAATCTGCCTCTTTGCAAATTCTATCTGATGATTCTCCAGGACCATTTAAAACAGGTGTGGGCCTTCTTTCATGAGACAGACTTTCAGATATTGGAAGATAACAATCATGTCTTCCCAAAGTCTTCTCTGCTCCAGCTTCAACAACCCCAATTCTTCCAGTCTATCCTCTCTCCCAATCCATTTACCATTCAATTAATTCTCCCCTGCATGCTCTGTTTATCCAGCTCATCATGTTCTGCCTAAAATGTGGCACCCACAGCTGTACTCCCACTGAACACATTTTTCTCAGTGTGACCAAGGTAGAGCAGAGTGGGAATTTTAATCCTGGTTTCTCAAAGATAATTAAACTTTTTAAGTGCAGGGTGATGATGGCCTTTATCTCATTGGGAGACCAGTTTAGCTAACTTTAGTGGGGTTTCTTAGCAGAGACTTCGTCTCCAGGGGATGGATCTGAACACCTGTTAGGCTCTATTTATGTTTTCTTTTATCTTCATCCTTAGCTATTTTTCACGTTTGCTTCATCATTTGCTGGACTCTCAAGACCTCTGACCTTTCCATCAGTCCTGTGGGTGAGTCCCTCATCCAGTTAGAACATGTGCTCTTGGGGAGCAAGAACTGTCTCACTTTCTTTTTTTATGCTCCCTGAGCTTGGTACAGTGTTTGGTTTATTTTTGTTGCTGTTCATGTTTCATTCATGTCTAACTCTTTGTGACCCCATTTGGGGGTTTGCTATTGGAGTGGTTTGTCATTTACTTCTCCGGATCATGTTACAGATAGAGAAACTGAGACCAACAAGTTTAAGTGGCTTGTCCAGGGTCACACAGCTGGTAAATGTCTGAAGCTGGATTTGAACCCAGCTCCTACTGACTCTAGGGCTGACACTCTATCCACTAGGCCATCTAGCTGCCCTGCTTGGTATATAGTATAAGCACTTAATAAAATGCTTTTTCCATTCAGCTGTCCACTGAGCTCTCCGTTCTGGAGGTACAGATGGAGACTGTGTCTTTGCTAGCACCCTCCTCTCTTCTCCTCTCCACCCTAGCTCTTGAAATACATAGAGTCCAATATAAAATTTATTAACTAATTCCATTTTCTCTACTGCCCAAGACTTGAAGTTAGTAAATTAGGGGGAGAAATTTTAGAAAACTTAGCAGCAATGTTAGCTAATTACATATTTTAACTTTAAAAGAACCAGTAGAAACACTTTAACTGGGGACATTTAAAATCCAAACGGGCCTAACATCAAAGGGGAGGAATAGTACTATAATACGGACAGTATGAGTTTCTATAGCTCTTTTCTTTTATACTTTTTAGAAGACTTCTCAGGCATGCTGTTATTTATTAGAAAAAATAATGCAAATAATTGTATGGATCTGGGGTTGAATTCATATTCTTTCTATCAAAACATTCAAATTTTATTCCTATTCCTATATTCCTGTATTTGTGACTTTGCACATTTTCATTTGTTTTAGTTTATCTAACATTATTTTTTAGAGGAAGCATGGCCTAGTAGAACCTTGCCTTAGAACCCAGAGGATCTGAATTCCAATCCTGCCTCTGACACGTACTTGTGTTTGACACTGGGCAAGTCACTAGACAACTCTTCAAAGCTATAAATTTCAGAGAAGGTACTTACCTGTACAGGGAGTTCCCTTATCAAGGGTGTTTCCTACATGGATGAAATGAGAAGTCTAGTTCTTATATCTATTATTTTTTCCAAGCAACTTAAGATCCTAAAATTCTATTAAAGAACCATAAGTTTATTTACCTTCTTGTATTTCCTAGGTGGTTCATTAACACTGAAATGACCCACCTTAAATAATTCTAACCAGCTTCACTCAGGGGGACATTTTGTAGCTAACTCATCCATGCACGCTTTCAAGATTTGTTTTTATTTTAATGAAACTTTGGGGTCCATATTGAGATTTTATTCCAGACATGGCAATCACCTGTTAATACCTACCTTAAAATGTATTAGATCAAAGTAATTTCTTTCATATGGCAAGGCATGGAATTTTGAGATTGCAACTTCTATGAATGAGGAGATCTGAAGTTCTTTTCTGAGAAAAAAAATAATGGCCTTAGCTGAATTTACTTCAATTTGAATTGTTCTTCCTGGGATATGAACAACTCTTCAACTGTTGTGATGGAGCAACTGCTTTGCCCTCTTTATGTCTGCACATAACTTTTGCTTTACTCCATAATCTTTGTACAACAGGCTTGTGTCAGAAAATTCATTCCTGAAGTTACTTTGCCCTGCACCTGCCAAAAAGATTGCTTGAGACATTTAACATAGATAGGCTAATGGAAGTGTTAACTATTCATTTACTTCTTTCTGTTCTCTGCATTGTATTCATTTCTACATTAAACCTGATAAACAAATAGCAGATTTCTTGGACCTTCTACCTCAATCTATCACAGATAAATCTTAGCCAGATTCTAGTATACCTTGAGTTGCAATTTAGATCTTCTGTTTTTATACAAGAATTAACCATTTGAATGGTGCTTCTGTAATATTTTTAAAGGTCTTTACTGATAGCATTGTATTCTAGGTTATCCACTGTTTTTTGTACAAGGTCTCGTGCTAACCCACTTGAATTTAGTTTATGAAAAAGCTTGTCTCTGCAAATGAATGTGCATACTTTTCAGAGAGGGAGGGAAGAAGGGAGAGAGAGAGAGAGAGAGAGAGAGAGAGAGAGAGAGAGAGAGAGAGAGAGAGAGAGAAACTGTGAAACGCTAAACTATATTATGTAAGCCTCTTATAACAGGACCAGTGTGGTAAATTTTTGTTTATTTTCAGGAAAAAAATATATACAGATAAACTTCCATCTTTTCCTTTATTTCCTCTCCCACCCCTCTGAAAATGAAAGACATATAACACAACATTTCCCTTAGCTGTTCCCCTAGGGAAACAACCAAATTCAGTACGTAGTTGTAGCAATCAGTTTATCTCAGGTGCCTGGTACTATTGATTCTTTCTGCTACCTTTAAATGATTCATATTGTTTTTGTGTTTTATTTTGCCTTGAGCGATATCACTGGTCCTAGGAATGATATTTTCCAGACAATTCACAAAGATCAACAGTTTGTTGTCTTCATGTGAGATCTTTGAACAAGGATTATTAAATTATTACATATTATTGTGGCACATGGCATATTATTGAACATTATTAGAGATTTTAATACAAAGGAAAATATCATAAATGTATCATTAATCAAAAAAGCAACTGAGAAGACAGCAGTAACTCTTCACCCAAATGTTTACTTTCTCATTTCTATAAAATCTTCATGAAAAATGGATTATGAAATCAACATGCATTTTCCCTCCTAGAACACATACTGGATTATTAAAATGACAAATCAATGCTGTAAAAAATCTAATTCCTAGATATAAGATGCTATTATTAAATAAAGTACCATCGACAAAAAAAAGGTCTTTTAAAATTTAAAATTCAGGAAATCTATGAGTCATCAAGTATAATGGGAGAAAATTCTGACCAAACTGAAGCCAAAAGGACTTTTAATAATTAAGTCCATAGTCCACACTACTTGATATGTTTCTTTATGAACTTTTTGTGAAATTCCGATCTAGGAGTACTGTTTAAAAATTTCCTTTCTTTCCCCTACTCATCTATCATTCTTAAAGATAACATCCTCACCCCACCTTCTCTTTACTTCAAAGATGATCTGAGGCTGAGATGGGCCAATGAGATTAAGGAGATAATTTCTACTTAGAATATTTTTCATTGAGGATTCCAAGAGAAGATTTTGATTTTGGTTTCCTCCGAAGCTTGCTCTTCAACTCTCTTTCTTCATTTATTCTAGATCTGCTAGTATCACCATCATCATCATCACTTTCTTCCTCAAAATCCTCATCTTTGTCTGTTAGAAGATGATCTGCATTCAAGTTTGCTTAAAGAATTTCATCTAACTGAGGTTTCTTAGACACAGTCAATTATGTTGTGAGCTCTTCAGTTTGACAATCATTTCTTCTGTTGTAGCATTTCTCTTTTTTTTATGGTTTTCTCCTGAGTCATGGTTGTGAACCTCTTCAGGGCTTCCTGAGTAGTTTGTCAATAATTAATCTTTGTGTGAGAAGGTAGATCTCTACTTGAATGTTGTTTAGAAAGTAGAGTCAAATCGCCTTCCACTTTTCCTCTTCCATCACTTGCAGGTTAAAATGTAATCTTTGACACTGTTATCATCTTAAATACTTAGCCAAGTGAGGATCCAATAGCCTTCTGATGTTAGACCAGCTCCATTGCTCATCCTCCTTCCCACAACTCTCTGAAGAGCATAGTTTGGACTCAACAATCATTTAAGTTCCTGCTATATTACAGGCACTGTGCTAAACCCTGGGAGTACAGAAAAAAGGTAAAAGACAGTCCTACTCTCCAGTAGCTCCTATGTTGATGGGGAGCTCACAGACTAATAGCACATATTAAGTATCCCTGAATAAAATATAAACAAGGGACAGGCAGACTTTCTTCGGAAATTTTTTTTATAATGGAACATATCTTTATAGTCACACAACTGATTGAGAGGTATAGAATATATAAGATCCCATCGATTTTATTGTTTCTTAAATATATAAAAAACATTTCTTCCGTTAAAGCAAAATACCACATTAAAGATTGCTCCAATAAGATGCTTTCTATGTATGTGACAAGATCAAAAAAGATTCCTTGAAAGATTCAGCTATAGAGATAAGCAACTTTGTCCAACGATCCTCTGATTGTCAATATCAAATGAGGAATGAAAGACAGAGATGAGCTCCCATTATAGGGCATGTTCTGTTCAGAAGGCAAATGGAAGAAGAGTTCCTTATGGATGATGGTTTTCTCTAGATGTTCCTGTTTATGGATAAAGTTATGCTGATTGAATAGTATTTAGGAACAATGCAGTAACTCCTTGATGAGATCAACAGCCATTCATAAAAAGATAAGCCTAATAAAACACAAGTGACTAAAGAATGAACATTGCCCAAATTAAGATCTTTAAATGGATGGCCAGCCAGCTATCGGTGCAACAGATAAATAGGGATTTGTGCCCAGAGCTGAAAAGGAAAAGATCAACTGAGAAGTCATTTGGGAAATTAAACAAAGTTTTCAATTATTGCAAATCAGCTCCCAACTGACAAAGACTTTCTTTTTAAAATATCAATATTTTCTCAGTGATGCTGTAGAGTTGCAAACCATGAAATAGTATCATCTCCAAATGACAGGTCAACCGAAAAGCAACAGAGAGAGAAGAGACAAAGTGGCCAGTAATGAGATATAACATATTACCAAATGAGAGTATAAGATATTGTCAGGATATGTGAGGTTGGAAAAAGAAAGGGTTCAGTTCTGGGGGAAAACAGAGAAAACCTACATTTTATCCTGGAAGCCAGAGAATAGTAAAAGACCTTGGGAAAGTGCTCCCGCCTAATGGGTAGATCTTCTATGAAAGACTTGCTATGAGGCATAGACAATAATTACATAGGATAGGAAGATGTGGTCAATTTGTAAGCTGTAGTCGCTAAGGGATCACCCACATGGGTGAAATCGCAGATCCACTGAGGAATAGAATTGCAGAGGTTTGTATTATGTTTCTTCTTTATCTTATTTCAAATCCTTTTGGAAGAAGGCAGGAATACCAGGGTGTTCCAATAGTCTTGATGCATTTTTAAGCTATTAAAGTTACTTAGGCTTTATTATATTTTTTTTAAAGCTTAAATAGCTTTCTTAGCTTAAAAATGCACCAAGACTTTTCAGGCACCCTGGATGTTAGTTGCCTGAGCTCCCTGCATTTTGCTTTGATAATATCCAACAAATTCCCTTGGTTTTGAACGCTAGCTAACAACCAGCCCATCTCTCATCTTGGTCCATTGGACATCAATGACTCTATTAACCAGTCAGGTTGGCCCTTGAGTTTTTTTTTCTCCTCTTAATCTTCAGCCTTGGTTCCACCTTTTCCCATTAAGGTTTACCCTTGCCTACTCCCCCATTCCCATTTCCTTAATTCTTGGCAAGTGTAGATCTTGTCTTGGGAAACACTTGATAGTATTGTGCAAGTCTATAACCAGATGGCTTACAGCTGTTGTTATGGCTGACTGCCATATATTCATGATCCCAACAGGGGGCTCCAGAGGCCATGTAGCTATAATGGTAATTGTCCCAAATTTCCTAACCACTAGCCACCCTACAGGGAGCACTAGAGTTCACTAAAGAACGCATATTTCTGACCAAGGCAGTGCATAGAGGAAATGGAACTTTGATCCCTGATAGCTCTTGAAATCTCCTGACATTTGTTGGGTAGGCCTAAGCCCTCCCATTGTATTGAACCCATGAACATTCCTCACAGACCAAAGTAGACTTTACCCTGTCTAGGATTATAGATTGTCTCCTGGGTCTCCCTAGTTCACAGAAAATAGCTTTCTACTAGACCACATTCTCTGGAGGACTTCTTGCTAATCTGGCTCAGTCTCAGGTCTGCTAGCATCAATGAGGAAGAGATCATGGTAAACCATGCTGGAAGCTGCCTAATGCTGAGTCAGGATTTGGCGTGAAATTACTCTGATGGGTCTTTAAAGGGATTGGCTATACTCATTCTGGATGAATTATCCAAAGTGCACAGGGATCCTGATCTGCCTATCCTTTCTAGTGATGTGTGCACATAGAATCCTACCTCTAATTCACATAGAATCTTACCACCAGCTAGGGTCTTCCTTGTATCTAACCTTCTAGCACTCAGTCAGCGCACCTTCTGGGAGCCATCTCTACAACCCAAAGGAAATGGGGAAGGTCAGTCTCTTTCCCCACTTCTTTCCCATTCCCCATTTTAGAGTTCCATTTAATCAGGCAGTCATCTACAAAATCCTACAGATTAGGCAACAGTAAGGCCCTCTGTGGATAAGTACACTGGACTTGGAGTCAGACTTGAGTTCAAATCCAGCTTCAGACACTTATTAGCTGTGTGACCTTAGGCAAGTAACTTAGCTTCTGTGTGCCTCAGCTCCCTACTGTAAAATGGGGATAAAAATTGCACCTACTACCAGAGTTGTTGTGAGAATCAAATTTGACAATATTTGTGATTTGTTCAGTAGCATCAGATTCTTTGTGACCCCATTTAGGTTTTTCTTGGCAAAAATACTGGAGTGGTTTGTCATTTCCTTCTCTAGCTCATTTCATGGATGAGATAACTGAGAAAAAACAGGGTTAAGTAACTTGCCCAGGGTCACACAGCCAGTAGGTGTCAATTTGAACTCAGATCTTCCTGACCCTAGGCCTTGCACTCCATCCACTATGCCACCTAGCTGCCCTTAATATTTGTAAAGCACTTTTCAAACCTTAAAGCACTATAAAATGTTAGTGATGAAGATGATCGTGACGGTGGTGGTGATGATTGCTTCATCTCCATAACATGATGATTCCTTCATCTCCATAACAATTTTTGAACCTAAACTGCTTAGGTCCTTGCTCTGTGGGTATTGGCAGGAGTTTTAGGGTGAGAAATGGCAGAACAGATGCAAGCACCACTTATGGCACTTGTCAAAACTCAGCAGCTATTTGCTCAAAAGCTGGGCAAGGAACTATGTCTCTGCCTTTACCACAGAGGTGGGATGGCTGCCTTGGCTGACTTGACACCATGAAGACAGCAAAAAAGAACATATTTCCAGGGGGACGAAAGGGAAAGGGAGCTAGCTTCAACTATTTAAGGGTCATCATATGGAAGTCAGATTAAACTTGTTCTGCTTGGCCCCAGAGGGCAAAACTAAGAGAATTGAGTGAAAGTTGCAATGGATCAGATAGATGGTTTAAAAAATTTTTTTAGGCAATTGGGGTTAAGTGACTTGTCTAGGGTCACACAACTAGTAAGCATTTAAGGGCAATTTGGAACTTAGGTCCTCCTGACTCTAGGGCCATGTTCTATCCACTGTACCACCTAGCTACCTCAAGTTTTGATATAAAGAAACCTTCCTTATAATTAGGGATAAGAGCAAAAAGAGTCATTTTAGGGAAATGAGTTCAAATTGATACCTACTAGCTGTGTGACCCTGGGTGAGTTACTTAACCCTGTTTTTTTTCTCAGTTATCTCATCCGTGAAATGAGCTAGAGAAAGAAATGACAAACCACTCCAGTATTTTTGTCAAGAAAAACTTACGTGGGGTCACAAAGACCTAACTAGAGATTTTAAAATAAAGTCCAGTTGTCCTCCGTCCCGTCAGTTGTGGATTCTTATATGGGTTTGGGTTGGACTATATTATGGTCTTTCATGTCCCCTCTAATTCTGAGATTCTGTGACACTCTACAATGGTGCTAAACTCAAACATCAGGGGCCACTAAACCTTATATAAAGATCCCTGTGGGCTCCATATTGATTTAGAAGAACACATATTAACGTTATCTGTTCTATTGTATTTTTATTTACTTTGTTAGTTATTTCCCAGTTGCATTTTAATCTAGTTAGATGGCACTTGTGGTCCACAGAAGCAGTATGTTTGGCACTCCTGCTCTATAATACTTGAGAAGAGGAGATTTTAGCTATCCATTCTTAACCTCTGTAACAGATCTTCTTGGAAATGAACAGAAAGGGGTTGTTGTGGGTCCCTTTCCACCCATCACTCAGGTAGTAAGTCCTGTTCTCTACTCTTTGGAACTACCCTGCTACAGTAGGGTTATCTCAGTTCTAAGTCTAAGTCCTCACCCACACCAACTAATAAAGATGAACAGGAAGAAGATTTTGTGAGAGAATTGTCAATTCTCAGAGGCATCAGGGCCACTATTGGGCTGAAGAGAGGACATGGGAAATAGTGCATGATGTCCACACCCAGGATTTGACAGAGGCCTTTGACCAACTCCCTCTTATCAAATCTCTTAAATAAATAGGATCAAATTTAAGGAAGACAGTCAAGTCAGAAAGAATTTATTAAGCATCTACTGTGTGCTACGTGCTGTGTTAAATGATGGGGGTACAAAGAAAGTCAAAAAACAATCTCTGCTCCCAAGGATTTCATAATCTATTGCAAGAGACAACATGTAACAGCTATGTTCACACAAGATGTAAAGGTAGATATATTCATGATATATGTATAATAAATTGGAGACGAGGAAGGCACTAAGATTAAGGCATACTAAGAAAGACTTATTTCAGAGACTTTAGATGAGACTTGCACCAAGTCAGGGAAGCTAGGCAGTAGCAATGAGGAGAAAGAGAGAGTCTAGTCATGGGAGAGAGTAAGTAAAAATCCATGGAGTTGAGAAATGGAATATGATGTGTGAGGAGCAGTCGGGAGGTCAGTGTCGCTGGATTGCAGAGTTTGTGGAGGGCAGTAAGGTGTAAGGAGACTGGAAAAGTAGAAGAAATCAATCAGGTTATGAAAGGTTTTGAATGCCAAATGGAAGGTTTTATATTTGGGCCTGGAAGCCACAGGAAGGTACAGGAGTTTATTAAATGGGGGTGGGAGCAAGGGAATATGTTTTGTAGTGGATAGAGAACCAGTTCAGAGTCAACAAGGTCTTGGTTCCAGACCCCAGCTAACATATACTAGCTGTGCTTCTCTGGGCAAGTACTTAACCTCTCAGTGTCCCAGGAAACTCTCTGAGATTATGTTACAGAAGATATCCTAGTCAATACTGGTAGAGGGAGTGTTCTTACCAAGAGTTTCCTTCATCAATGGAATCACAGGTGGAATTCCATCCCAACCTCTGAGAAGCATCTTGAATTGCAACAGGGCTAAGTTTTCGTTTTGGTTTTTTTTTTTTTTACATCTCCCATGTTCCATCACCCTAATGTTTGGCAAATTCCCTCAGCTTTGAACCAATAATTGGCCCATTTCTTGGATAAAGGAGCCCCACATTCTCTTTTGGTTAGCAGATCAGCCTGGTCTTTGAATTACACTTTCTCTCCTTCCATCATCAGCCTCATTTTCCCTGAGCCCTGGTGTAGATTATCCTTCATTTTCCCCATTCCTCTTTCCTCTTCCCTGAAGATTTCTTTAATTATTGGCATATGCTTGCTGCCTCAAGTAGAACATGACTAATAAATCCTAAATTAAAAAAAAACAAAAACAAAAAGCAGCAGCAAAAACTCCCCTCTGTCTTCTATTAAGAAATGAAGAAGGGAAGAGTTGCCCCTTCCTTTCATAAATGCTGCTTGGGGACTTTAGTTGTAGATTAGAAATGCTATGATAAGGGTGGGGAGAGGGAAAAGGAGAGATTGTAAGGTAAGCTCACATTACATGAGAGAGTCAATTTGGTACAAATGAAAACACACTGAAGTTTCAGTCTAAGTACCTGGATTCATGCCCCAGATCTACCACTTACTCCTAAAGCATTTGAGGTATATCATTTAACTTCTCTGAATCTCAGTTTCCTTATCTGTAAAAGGAGAGGGCTGAGCTTAATGATCTTTAATATCAATTAACATGAACTTATCAAGCACCTACTATGTGCCATGTACTGCCAAAGGCAATAGGGATATAAAGACAAAAGCAAAAACTGACCCTTCCCTCAAGGGACTTAGCCTCTACTGGAAGCAGTTGGAAATTCCCTTCTAATTCTCAGTCTATGATCTCTTTAGTCAAATTAAACAAATATTTGCTATGCTTCTTCGACATGCCAAGCATTGCACAAGACCCCCCTGTCCTCAAGAATCTTACAGTCTAGTAGAGAATCCCAAGGGCTGATTCTTTGCTCTCAGCAACAAAATGATGATCATAATCCCAGTTATTTCCAACACACACTAGACCCAAACAGTATTTGGGCACTGAACTGGAAGATGGCACCTGTATGTTGACCATCCAAGAGCAGTGGTAACAGCACTGGATTTGGGTCAGAGGGCCCAAGCTCAAGTGCTAGTTCTACTGTTTTTGTGATCCTCCCCGAGAAAATCTCTTCACCTTCCTGGATTTCAGTGTCACCATCACTGGATTGCAGGGACTGACTTTTGCCTTTTTTTCCTGGCAATGGTAGGCACTTAATAAATGTTTATTGAATTGAATTGATAAAACAAGGAGGTTGAACTAA
The DNA here is from genome assembly GCF_028372415.1 of Notamacropus eugenii. Lineage (NCBI taxonomy): Eukaryota > Metazoa > Chordata > Mammalia > Diprotodontia > Macropodidae > Notamacropus > Notamacropus eugenii. The sequence continues at coordinate 421,860,750 of NC_092875.1, read as the reverse complement.
ATTACCTCTAAGAGCTCTTCCAACTCTAAATCCTGTGTTCCCTACGAACTGAAATTTACTCATCCAAAACTAATCGTAGCTCAGCATGAAGGCATTATTAGCACAGTAGGTGGGGAGTGCAAGGGAACTCTCCAGACAGGAAAAGCTAATACTATGTCTTGTTTACTAAGAAAGCAAAACTTCTAGCCCTGACCGCTTCTTCAAATATTCAATTATTGTGAATTTTAATGCACACATGGAAATCAAGAGAGGGTCACAGGTCACCTCAAGTTCACTTGTGCATCCTTCTCTTTAGGTTTCGAAGGACAATGTGATATAGCAGAAAGGGCATTGGATTCATTAATAATAGCAGCTATTATGCTTTATAAATATCATCTCATTTGTCCTTCATAACAAAACTGAAGCAAGCGCTATTGTCATCTCCTTTTTTACAGATAAGGAAACTGAGGCTGAGAGCAGTGAAGTGACTTGGCCAGGGTCACCCACCTAGTCATGTCTGAAGCAAGATTCTAACTCAGGTATTCCTAAGTCCAGGTGAAACATGCTATCCACTGTGCCACCTACCTAACTCTCAAAGTACTAATTTTGTGTCCTTGACCCGGGGAACTTAGCTTCTTTGAGCTAAAATAGGTTAAAATGAAGGGGTTGAACTGCAGTCTCTCTAAGGTCCTTTCCAATTCTAAAATTCTATGAAATGACTATGATCTTGTGCAGATTTAAATACCATAATGATGTTATAAATACAACCTATATATGTGTATATATATACACATATATATACACTTTTAAAACTTAACTGATCCTTAGACTGTGACATAAAGCAACATAGCATTGTCTTTTTATCCAGAAAAATATCACCATCTTATATACCAGAGCTGAAAGAAAAGGTGCTGATCCTCGTTCACCAGATATCTGAATGGCCCCATTGTACCTGGAGGGTTAGGAATGAAGAAAATGAGGGAATTGGATTACACAGATGGTGATCCGCTTCAGAGGAATCAGACGTGGTCCACAGCACTCCTGAAAGCAGTCAGAACTAGATTAAAATGTAATCGGGAAATATTTAACAAAATAAATTAAAATACAATAAAACATAGAAAATGCATTTTAAAACTACATCAATTCTCAGTCCGTAGAGATCAGTCTGAGTCTGACTCTACTGATCCATTTCATTGTATGTACACTCTTCTTAAGAGCACAGTATGTACTTTGTAATTATTATTTGCAAAATGAAGGAAAGACTGTAACTGTCTCATCTATCACACCAACACAGAATCTGTCCAGCAAATAGCTGAATACACTCAGTTAATGTCTTTCTTTTTCTTTTCTCTCTCTCTGACTCTCTCTGTCTTTCTCTGTCTCTCTCTGTCTCTCTGTCTCTGTCTCTCTCTTTCAGCAAGAAATAGACATTTCCCCTGCATTCTAGATGTAGCTCCTGGCTCGGGATCCCCTCAGCCTCTTGGCTCTGGCAATCTGGATCTCTGGATCTGATCCTGAGGGCTGACTCAGAAAGGTCATTTGCTTTCGTTGGTTTATTATTCCCCCACCTGCAGTTTACTCCAGGACAGTTTCTAAATATAACTTCCTCACCCCCTCAGACAAAACCCAAATTTTTCACTTCTGCATTTGAGGCTTGTCACCGTGAGGCTCCCATGTATCTTTTTGGTTTTAGCTTATGTAACCTTTCCTCCAACTCTATCCTGTAGGAAAACCAGGCGACTAGATGTTCTGCAAGCTCAGTGTTATACCACTCATCTCTGACATTAGGCAGCTATGTGATGTAGTGCTTTGCTTGGACTCAGGAGGTCTTTGAGAAGTTTAAATCTGGCTTTAGAGATTCACAAGGTGTGTGGTCCTAAGCAAGTCACTTCACTTTCATCCGCCTCAGTTTTCTCAACTGTAAAATGGGACTTAGTGCAGCACCTATCTCCCAGGGCTGGTTGTGAGGATCAAATGAGACCGCCCTGACCCTCATATCCTGAAGGCTGGGTAAGTAACTTTGCACCACTCCTTAGGAGTTCTTTGACGCCCTTCTGGGGATTGGGGGAAGTGTCTAGGCATTCTGTCATTGGCTCCAGACTCTGTGGATGATGCTCCTTCAATAGTAACGGTTTGTCCTATGCATTCCTGTTCCATTTAGCCACTAATAGTCAAATAGCTTTTATAAAGGAATATTTACTTCAAAAGGTAAAATTACAAATATCCCAACACATGGGAGGCATAATCCCCTCTCCCCCTTTGCATCACCTCAGTCTCTGGGGATAGGAAGGTGATTAGGTTCTTAACTTAATTCAGTTCTTACTGAGCAAGGTCCCAGTTCCAAGTTTGAACCCCGTTTCAGTCGTGAGTCCCAGCACTTGGGCTTCTCTGGGATGTACCTTCCTTCCTGTTATCCTGACTCTAAGATCCTCATGGCCCTAACACCCTGGTTCCACGAGGATCACCTGAAACAGAGGAGTACAGAAAACCCAGACCAGAAACAAATACCAGTCCCCCTGGCCCTCAACCTGGCCCATTTCTCAGAAATGTGGTAAAGGAGGGAGAGCAAGGGAAGGAAGTTCTATCCCTCTCCTTGGTTTAGTCCATGATGTCTGTGAATGCTCTGGAAGAAGGGGTACATGGAAAAGAATGGTTGAAAAGAGAGGACTTGTTTCATCTCAATAGTTTTAAAGACACTGGCAGCCAATCAAAAGAGACTACCTCTGCCTATGGGGTAGGGGCAAAGAAGTTTCCAAGTTAGGCAGTCTCAACATACTCCCAAAGCCCCATAACTGGGGCAGCTAGGTGGCTCAGTGAATAGAGGCCCAGCCTTGGAGTCAAGAGGACCTGAGTTCAAATTTGACCTCAGACACTTGATACTTACTAGCTGTGTGACCTTGGGCAAGTCACTCAACCCCAATTGCCCTGCTCTCTCCCTCAATAAAAAAAGAGTGCTTCCAACTTAGGGAGACTGAGTATGTCCAGACAATCACAGTTTACAGAGATGATGTTATAATAAGTGCTTAATAAATGCATAGGCAGATAAAAGACTCTCTCTTCCTCTCAATGATGTGGATCGGGTTAAAATGAATATTAAGGGTTGCTTTTCCAGTACTTTGTGAAGCCCCTGCTTTATTTTCTAACCTGAAGGCACCCTAAAGTCTATCCTCCTTATCTTAATACAGCAGAAAACTTCCCCCTTATCCTGGACCATAAAATTCCTTGTCTCCCCCACCCTGAGTTGTAAACTCTCCCCTGTCTCCTTTATCTTGTGTCATCCATCTTCCTCATCCTGTCCCTGAATCTCCAATCCCCATTAGAAACCCTAAAAATTACATCCTTTCAGTGTATATAAGTCTGGTCCTTTTCCTATATTTGTTTAGATCCTTGCTAAACGTCAGGCCTGCTGCTTTTGGGTCAATAAAGCTCCCAGTGGCTACAGAGGTCTAAGTGAACTCATTCGTATCTACACCAGTTCTAACAATTCGAAATCTCATCATCAGAGTTCTTTCAGAATATTTAGCTCTCTTCAAGGCTCAGGTCAAATGTCTTCTCCTCTCCTCCCTGATTACCCCAAACACTCAAGACTCTGTCCTCCATTTTTACTAGAGGACTATCTTTTCTTTATCCTTTCATTCTCTGTTTAGTATTATACTTTTTTGTATGTAGGTTGTATCTTTTCAGTTTTTAACCCAGTACCAATCAAATGTGGTTAATAAATAATTATTTAATTTTTAAATTATTTCAATTTTTAAATAATTAATTTTAATTTAATGTTTGACAAATATTATTTTAATTGATTGAATACAGGAATCAATAAAATGGAATCCTGGGCAAAACTTAGGACCTAGGAAGGCACAAACAGCTGGGATGTGAAGCTCAATTTCCTGAGGACTCTACTATCTGACCTCCATTTAGATGAGAGAAAAGAAAGCTGTTGGGAGTCAAGAAGTCTGCAGTATCGTCTTGTCTGTACCAGAAACCGGTTGCGTGACTCTGGATAAGCCACTTCCTTTTTCTGAAAGGATGACAATTTCATCAATTTCCTTATCTAGAAAGTGAATGGCTTGGAGTGAACGAACTCTATGGACCTTCCAGCTCTATATCTTTACTCCCATAATTGTGATACAAGCAACAAAGTGGCACAGTAGGCAGAGCACTGGGCCAAGGGTCAGGAAGACCAGAGTTCATATCCTGCCTCAGATGCTTAACCAGCTTGGGCAAGTCACCTAACTTTTCTTTACCTCAGCTTCATCCTCTGCAAAATGGGGATTCCTCACAGAGTTTTTGTGAAGATCAAATGAGATATTTGTAAGAAGTGTATAGCACAATACCTAGCACCTGTTAGATGCTATATAAATGTGTACTCCCTTCCTTTGTCCATTGTTCTAAGGAACCTGTATAAGATCCTTAACAACATTAACATTCTGTGATTTAGTTTTTTGACACATAGGTTAGGTATTTTCCTAATCATAAATGATACAGGGACCTTTTGCTCTCAGAAGCTCCAGGCTGTGATCTCCGCATTCAAGTGCATTGCCCCAGCAATGCTGAACAGAATGACAAGTCCAAACAAGGGTTAAAGTTCTGTGACTATAGAAGAACTCCAGGGCATCAGGAAATAAGTGAGCAGTGTTGGAACAGCCTCCATTTCTGGCTTCTGCTGAGTGTCTGATCCTGCCTCTGGCTTCTTAGATTTCTATGGCCTGTCATAAAGGTGATGAATCATTTAGGAGATCCCCAGAATTTCTCAACATATTTTGTGACTAGCACAAAACAGGAGAGAGTAATTTGATATGTGGTCATCCTTAAGGTATCAATTCAGTTTTTCTTCTTTCATTTCAACAGACAAGTTCAGGAATGTTTCATACCTGAATTGGGCATTTTATCTACTCTCAACCTCCACTAATCCTTCTTTAATATCTCTGAGACATAAAGTCTGTCCTATATTTAATATATGTATTGTTACCTCAGAAGCTTGCATGGAAACTGGGGGTCATTTTCTACAAATGGAGCAGAGTATATCACCTGCCCTCTTCCAGAAACTTAAAATATAGAAATAAATCAATGTAACATTAGAGATGGTAGGAATATATGATTGTATATGGTATATACTTCTCCAAATTCCCAGTTTTCTTCAGTCCTTGGGAAGACTTCTGAATCTGGCATTCAGAAAGTAGGGGAAGGAATTGAAGCTTAGCATCTATTACTGGCCACAGGGAAGGTTCAGACACAATCTTCAGAGTAGTTTTGAATGTGGCCCACAACTCTACAATATGGCGCCAGCATTTCTGTGAAGAAATGGTGTTTTGGAAGAAAACAGATTATAATAACACTGTACTGCCCACTTCCCTTTGGTTTCTCTTGTGGCAATTTCAGACTCCAATTTAGACTCCAGTAGTACAACAATCCCTACCTCATACACAACTCCCATTGTTCCATGGCCTTCAAATGCTGGGTGGATTTAGAACTTCTCCCAGACCCCCAGGGGAGCAATGAGGGTGGTCAGGAGGATTTCTGGGAAATCAATTGAACTGAACTTTCCATGGAGTCTTTTTTTCTTTTCAAAATCAAAGTATTTATTATGTATTTTTCTTTAAAAACAGTTTTATTGATGAGTTTTGTTTTTACATTTCAAACGGATTGCTCCTACCTTTAGAGAAGTCTGTTGGAGCAAAGTAAAACATCTATGTAAAAGTTGTAACAGTGAACGTATCTGAAAGTACATGAAACATTTCACATTTGTAGCATAAACACACACACATACTTTTTTAAAAAATTTAATAAGTGTCCATTTTATTTCCCTCTCAACCTTGACCTCATTAAGGAGAAAAAAAGAAATGAAAAAACAAAATTTTTATAATATCTATGTATAGTTAAGCAAAACAAATTCTTTCCATGGCTGTATACAGCACATATCTATCTATCTATCTATCTATCTATCTATCTATCTATCTATCTATCTATCTATCTATCTATCTATATATATATATATATATATATCATTGTGTGCCCTAAATTCTTTAATTGTCATAGGTAACATGCATCATCATCAGATTTCTGGAATCATGAATGATCATTATATTGATCATAGGGCTCAGAACTTTCGAAGTTGTTTGGATTTTTTTACAATATTATCATACAAATTGTTCTCCTAGTTCTGCTCCTTTCATTCTCCATTATTTTATAAAAGTCCTCAGAATTGTTCATTTTTATAACCTGACAATATAAATCATTCTTCTCATTCTGCTTATTTCACTCTGATTCAGTTCAAATAAATTTTCCCACATCTTTTTGAAATCATCTATTTCCTCATTTTGTACAGTAAAATAGTATTCATTACATTCATATATCACAATTTATTCAGTCAATCCTCAGTTATTGGGCATCCTCTTCTTTTTTAGTTTTTGCCACCACGAAAGAAGCTATTAGTATTTTCACATACAAAGGACTTGTTCCTCTTTTTCTCATTCTTTTAGGTACAGAACTAGTAGCGATCTAGCTGGGTCAAAATCACTCTTAATTTTTTGTGTATAATTTCAAATTGCTTAACTGTTTTCTTTTTTTTTCACATATTTTCTTTTTTTACAAAAACATGTAAAAATTAACATTTTTTTACTTTGAGTTCCATATTCTCTCCCTCCATTCCTCATTGAGAAAGCAAGCAATTTGAAATAGGTTAAATGTGTGCAGTCATGCAGAATATATCTCCATATTAGTCATGCTGTGAAAGAAAACATAGACCAAAAACCAGAACACAACCAGAAAAATAAAGAACGTTTGAAACAAAGTACACTTCAGTTTGCATTCAGACTCCATCAGTTCTTTCTCTGAAAGTGGATAGCATTTTTCACCATGAGTGCTTTGGAATTGTCTTACTATCACTGTTTTGCTGAGAATGTCATTCACAGTTGATCAGCTACAATATTGTTGTTACTATGTACAATGACCTAGTTCTGCTAGCTTCACTTTGTATCAGTCATTTAAGTCTTTTCAGGTTTTTCTGAAATCATCCTGTTTAATATTTCTTATAGCACAGTAGTATTCTGGTATGTCACAACCTGCTCAACCATTCTTCAATTGATGGGCACACCATCAATTTCCAGTTTTTTACCACCACAAAAAGAGTTCCTATAAATATTTTTGGACGTATAGGTTCTTTTCCTTTTTAAAAATCTATTTGCAATACAGAACTAGTTAGCAGTATTGCTAAGTTAAAAGGTATACAGAGTTTTATAGTGCTTTGGGCATAGTTCCAGATTGTTGTCCAGAATGGTTGAATGAGTTCACTACTCCACCAACAGTGCATTAGTGTCCCAATTTTCTCATATCCCTTCCAAGCATGTCATTTTCCTTTTCTGTCACATTAGTCAATCTAATAGTTGTGAGGTGGTACATCAGAGCTTTTTTTAATGTGCATTACAGTGACTTGAGCATTTTTTTTCTCATAACTACAGACAGCTTTGATTTCTTCTGCAAACTGCCAATTCATATCCTTGGACCATTGATCAACTGGAGAATGACATATTCTTATAAATTTATAAATCTTATAAATTTAACTCAGTTCTCTACATATTTGAGAAAATGAAGGCTTTTTCAGAGAAACTTTCTGTAAAAAAATCCCTTCCCCCCCCCCCCAGTTTTCTGCTTTTCTTGTAATCTTGGCTGCAATGGTTTAGTTTCTTAAATTTCATGTAATCAAAATTATCCATTTTATATTCCATAATGCTCTCTATCTCTACATGTTCCCCTAATTTGTTTATGGTATCACCATTTATGTCTAAACCATGTACCCATTTTGACCTTACCTTGGTATATGGTATGAGATGTTGGTCTATACCTAAACTGCTTTCCAGTATTCCCAGCAATTTTTGTCAAATAGTGGGTTCTTGTTACCAAAATTTCAATCTTTGGGTTTATTAAACACTAGATTATTATGGTCATTTATTTCTGTGTATTGTGTACCTAATATATCTACCACTCTATTTTTCGGTCAGTACCAGATTGTTTGGATAATTACTGCTTTGTAATATTGTTTGAAATCTGGTATGGTTAAGCCACCTTCCTTCACATTTTTTCATTGATTCCCTTGATATTATTGACTTATTTTTTTTTCAGATGAATTTTGTTGTTTTTTTTCCTAGCTCTATAAAATGTTTTTGGTAGTTTTATTAGTATGGCACTGAACAAATAATTAATTTAGGTAGAATTGTCATTTTGTTATATCAATTTGGCCTACCCATGAGCAATTAATATTCTTCCAATTGTTCAGATGTGACTTTATTTGTGTGAGAAATGTTTTGTAATTGTGTTCATATAATTCTTGAGTTTGTCGTGGTAAGTTGATAGTATTTTATTGTTTTTGTTGCCCACAATTATTTTAAATGAATTTTCTCTTTCTATCTTGTTGCTGGACTTTGTTGGTATGTTGAAATGCTGGTGATTTATGTGGTTTTATTTTATATCCTGTAACTGTATCAAAGTTGATAATTATTTCCACTAGTTTTTCACTTGGTTCTCTAGGATTCCCTGATTATACCATCATATCATCTGCAAAGAACAATGGTTTGGTTTCCTCATTTTCTTATTCCCTTAATTTCATTTTCTTCTCTTATTACTGTAGCTAGCATCTCTAGTATAATATTGAAAAACAGTGGTGATAATGGGCATCCTTGCTTCATCTCTGATCTTATTGTGAAAGCTGTTACAGATAATACTTGCAGATAGTTTTAGAAAGATACTACTCATCATTTTAAGGAAAGCTCCATTTATTCTTGTGCTTTCTGGTGTTTTTAAATAGAAATGAGTGTTGTATTTTGACAAAAGTTTTTTCTGCATCTATTGAGATAATAATACAATTTCTGTTGACTTTGTTATTAGTATGGTCAATTATGCTGATAATTTTCCTAATATTGAACCAGTCCTACATTCCTGGTATAAATCCCACCTGGTCATAGTGTATGATCCTGGTGATATACTGCTGCAATTTTCTTCTTAGTGTTTTATTTAAAATTTTTGCATCAACGTCCATTAGTTTTCTTTCTCTGTTTATGATCTTCCTGGTTTAGTTATTAGCACCATATTGATGTCATAAAAGGAATCTGGTAGCACTCTTTCTTCGCCTATTTTTCAAAATAGTTTATATAGCATTATCTGCTTATTTGTTATTTATTTCATAAAAACCAGCTTATGGCTTTATTTATTAGTTCAATGGTTTTCTTACCTTCAATTTTATTAATCTCTCCTTTGATTTTCAGAATGTCTAATTTGGTGTTCAACTAGGAATTTTCAGTTTATTCTTTTTCTAGTTATTTTTGGTTGCCTGACCAATTCATTGATTTGTTCTTTATTTTATTAATGTAAGCATTCAGAGATATAAATTTCCCCCTAAATACTGCTTTGGCTGCAGCCCAAAAAATCTGGTATGTTGTCTTATTATTTTCATTCTCTTTAATAAAATTGCTGATGGTTTCTATGATGTGTTATTTGACCCACTCATTCTTAAGGATTAGGTTGTTTAGCTTCCAGTTAATTTCTAATCTATTTTTCTATAGACCTTTATTGAATATAATTTTTATTGAATTATGATCTTAAAAGGATGCATTTAATATTTCTGGTTTTATGCATGTGATTGTGAGGTTTTACTGTGTATTTCCCTTCATTCTGTTTTTCTCCTATTTATCTTTCTCTTACTTACCCCATCCATTCTCAAAAGTGTTATGCTTCTGACCACTGCCCCCCTCAGTCCACCTTCACTTCTTTTAGGCCCACCTTCTCTTATTCCCCTTTCCTTCTACTTCTCTGTAGGGTAAGATAAATTTCTATACCCAACTAATTGTGGATGTTATTGCCTGTTTGAGGCAATTGCAATTAGAATAAGGTTCAAGCCTTTCTTGCCATCATCCTCTATCTTCTCTCCACTGTAAAAGTTTTTTTTGTGTGTCTCTTGTGAGATAATTTGCCCCATTCTATGGCTACTTTCCTCCTTCTCCCATTGAATCCCTTTTTCTCACCCCTTAATTTTATTTTTTTAGATCATCCCATCATAGTCAACTCTCTGTCTATGTATACTCTTATTAGCTGCACTAATAATGATAAAGTTCTTCGAAATTACAAGTGTCATCTTCCCATATAGGAATATAAATCATTTAACTATATCAAGTCCCTAATGATTTTTTTTCATGTTTATTTTTTTATACTTCTCTTGAATCTTGTATCTGAAAGTAAGATTTTCTATTCAGCTTTGGTCTTTTTTATCAATACGGAAATGTTTCACATGAATGTACTGTCTTTGGGAGGGGAGAACAAGGAAAGATAGAATTTAAAACTTAAAACTTAAAGAAATTAAAAACTATTTTAACATGCAATTGTGGGAAAACAAAATATTTTTTAAAAAGAATGCTTCAAAGTCCTCAATTTCATTAAACATTCATTTTTTCTCTTGAAGGATTATGTTCAATTTTGCTGAGTATGTGATTCTTGGTTGTAATCTGAGCTCCTTTGCTTTCTAGAGTATCATATTCCAAACCCTGCAATCCTTTACTATAGAAATGCTGAATCTTGTGTTATCCTGACTGTGGCTTTATGGTATTTGAATTGTTTCTTTCTGGCTACTTACAACATTGTCACCTTATCCTGGGAGCTCTGGAATTGGGTATAATATTCCTGGAAGTTTTCATTTTGAGATCTCTTTCAGAAAGTGATTGGTAATTTTTTTCCATTTATATTTTATCCTCTGGTTCTAGGATATCAGAGATGCTTTTCTTTATAATTTCTTGAAATATAAAATTTTAATCTCTTTTTTATCATGATTTTCAGGTAGTACAGTAACTCTTAAATTATCTATCCTCAATCTATTTTCCAGGTCAGTTTTTTATGAGATATTCAACACTTTCTTCTGTTTTTTTTCCATTATTTTGACTTTGTTTAACTGTTTCTTGAAGTCCCAGGGAGTCACTAGCTTCCAGTTGTCCAATTCTAATTTTTAAGGAATTATTTTCTTCACTGAGCATTTCTACCTCCTCTTTCATTTAGCCAATTCTGCTTTTTAAAGAGTTCTTTTCTTCAATGAAATTTTGCACATCCTTTTCCATTTCACCAATTCTATTTTTTTAGTTCTTCTATTCATTGAATTTTTGTGTCTCTCTTGCCATTTGACTTATTCTATTTTGGGGGGTGTTATTTTCCTCAGTATTTTTAATGCCCCCATTACCAGGCTGTTGACATTTTTTCATGACTTTCTTATATCACTCTCATTAGCTTTCCCAGTTTTTCTTCTACTTCTCTTGTTTAGCTCCTCCAAGGCATGAGAGCAATTCACCTTTTTATTTGAGGCTTTGTATGTAGCTGCTTTGGTTTTATTGTCTTCTTTTGAATTTGTGTTTTGATCTTCCCTGCCAGCATAGTAACTTTCTATGGCCATGTTCTTTTTTCTTCTTGTTGTTTGCTCATTTTTATTGCTTATTTCTTTTCCTTCTAACTTTGTTAAAGTTAGGCCCTTCTCCCAGGGTTGATGGGGCACTGTTCTAAGCTTCAGGTTTTTCATGTTGCTTTTTTCAGAGCTTGTTCTGGGGCTTTGCAAGTTTTCAGTTCTTCCAAGGTGGTATGATCTAAGGAGAGGTTGCTGCTCTCCTGGCCTATGGTCTGGTCTATAAGCAACAATAAACACTCTTTTCTGCCCTAGAAAAGAGACCAGGGTCCCCACTTCTGCTAGTGCTTTCCCTTGTCTTGAGACTGCAACCCAGTGGTAGCAAATTTTCTTCTGACCACTTTCCAATCACCCTTTCAAATCACTGTTTATGAACTGAGAGCTCTGGAAATCACTGCTGCTGATTCAGTAGTTCCCAATGCTTGCTGCTGTCTTGCTGGCCACACAGCCTAGGTTGCTGCGGTCTGTGCTGGACTGCATTCCACTCTCACCCCAGTGAAATAGACCTTTCCTACTGAACATTCAAGTTGTCTTAGGCTGCAAAAATTATTTCACACCATCCTTTTTTTGGTTCTGCTCCTCCAGAATTTATTTTGAGGTGTTATGTTAATGTTGTTTGGAGGTGAATTGGGGAGTGCTTAGGCAAAATTCAGGGTTCCATCCCCAATTGTTTAAATTCTGTTTTTTCTATTGTCATTGTTTTCTGATTCTGTCTACTTCTTTCTGAATTAGCTCATATGCATCTTCTCTTGTTTCTCTAAATTCTTCATAGTCATTGTTTCTGATCATAATAATACTATATTGTAATCACGTACCATGAGTTGTTTAGCTATCTCCAAATTAATTGGCACCTACTTTGTTTCCAATTCTTTGCTACTACAAAAACTTCTACCATGAAAGTTGTTGTTAAAATGGGATCTTTCCTTCTTCCTTTGACTTCCTCAGGGCATATGCCTAGCAGTGGAATCTCTATGTCAAAGGTTATGAACATGCTAGCTAATTTTTAGAAAAATTCCAAATTGCTTTTCAGGTAGGTTAGGACAATTCATTTCCTTCAGTAATGTATTCATGTGCTTGTCTTTCTGTGGCCTCTGCAATATTTCTTGTTTCTATTTTTGGTCATTTTTGCCAATTTGCTAGCTATAAGGTGAAACTTTAAGATGGGTTTTATTTGTACTTCTTTTATAATTACTGATGTAAGCAACCTTTCCTATGCCTATTAATAGTTCTCAAGTCTTATGAAAACTGTTTCTACATCTTCTCTGACTACTTATCCATTAGGTAATGGTCCTTGTTATATATTTTTGTTATTTCTCAATATGTTTTGGAAAACAAATCTTTATATAGTATAGATATTTGATAAAAATATTTTCCTAATTGTTTTCTTTTTTTATTCAAGCTGCATTTTTTGTGCAAAAGTTCTCAATTTCATGTATCTGAAGTGGTATATTTCATCTTTTGTGACCTTTATCCCTCATTTGGCTAAGAATTCTCCCTCAACCATGGTTATGAAAGACACCTCTCTCCATTTTCATCGTTTTTTATGATACAGCATTTTATATTTAAGCCTTTATCTGTTTGGCATTTATTATGGTATGTAATTTAAAACACTAGTTTAATCTACTTTTGTCCTACTTTTTCTAGTTTCCCCAACAGTCCCTGTCAAAGAGCACAATCTTCTCCAAGTTGTTTATATTCTTGGTTTATCAAACCTTAAATTATGGAGTGTGATTTTCTTATTCTTTAAATTTTGTTTTCAATTGACCAGCATCTGCCTTTTTTCCTTGCCACTTTCCTCACTCCCCCACTCTGAGGAAAAAGTAAAATAAAGCCCTTGCAACAAATATGTATAGTGAAACAAAATACATTCCCACATTGGTCATGTCAAAAAATGTGTGTCTAATTCTGTATATCTAGTTCATTTCCTCCTTTTAAGAGTTGGGTAACATTTAAGATAAGTAATTCTCTAGAATCATGGTTGAATATTGTGTATTAAAAATTATTTTTATAATATTGTTTTTATAGTATTTTGATTTTTTCTGATTCATTCAGTTCTCTTCACTCTACTTCCGTTCAAAATAAGGTTCAAGGAATGCCCACTCCCCCTACTGTTTCCTCATTTGATAGACTTCAGCTTCCTCCTATTCTTCTTTTTTTTGTAAGCATATTCTCTTCTCCCCTTTCCTTGTTTAAAGATTATCCAAATTTTTAAAAAAATCATTCCCAAGTCCTCAATTTTATTTGACTCTCTTTTTGACCCCTGCCAACATCAGTGTTCTTGTGAGATACTTGTATCATTCTTTTCTTTCCGTTAGAATGAGAACACTACACACTTATACAATTCTTTTCTATTGTTCATTTGTATTTACCTTTGTATGTTTCTATTTACTCCAGTGTTTCTTTTCAAAGTTTCTACTAAGCTCAAGTCTTTTCATCAGGAATGCTTGGATGTCCTCTATTTCATTAAAGATTAAGTCCCTTTTCCTTGTCCCTATAGGATTGCCCTCAATTTTTCTGGGAAAGTTATTTTTGTCTATACACCAGTATCTTTTGCCTTTTGGTGCTTTGTTACTCCATGCTTTCTTCTTCTTTACAGCTGTAGCTGCTAAATCTTTTATTATCTTGATTGTGGTTCCTTGGTACTTACACTTTTTCTTTCTGGCATCTTGCAGTATTTCTTCTTTGATTTGGAAGTACCAGATTTTGGCTATGACATTCCTAGGAGTTTTCATTTGAGAGTTTCTTTCAGGAAGTGACTAATAAATTCATTAAATTTCCACTTTTCCCTCTAGTGATAAGTGGGCTTTTATAAAAAATGCTTTCTCTAATATGATATCCAGGCTCATTTTCTTTTCTTGGTCATGACTTTAGATATGATTCTTAAATTTTTCTTAAAATTATTCTTAAATTATCTCTCCTTGATCTATTTTCTGTCAGTTATTTTTATATGGAGTAATCTTACATTTTCTTCTTTTTGGAATCTTTTTATTTTATTTTATTATTACTTGTTGTCTCATGGAGTTGTTAACTTTTGTTTGATCCATTCTAATTTTCAAGGAGTCTGTTACCTGGGTAACATGGGTTTTACGAAACTTGTGCTAAGCCATTAACTATGCTTCCAAGACTCCCCTCCATAGCTCTAACTTCTTGTCCAATTATTACTTTCATTTATAATACAATTTCATTTTCATTCATTTAATTTTTTATATAATTTCATTTTCATTTATTTCGTTTATAATACAATTCTAATTCATTTTTAAACTATTACATCATTTCTTCTAGAAGTTTTAATTAATTATTTGATACTTTGCTTGTGGCTATTTTGGAGTATTTCTCTTATTCTTGTTTTTTGTCTTATTACACAAATGACCTTATTAGAGCTCTTAATCATTCTTGCTTCATCATTCTTCTAGAGATCTGCTGTTCACAACACAGCTTGGTCTAACTAAGAGTTCTGACTATTGGCTCTGAGTTCTTGAACCTTCTAAGAGACTCCGTGTTACTATTTGGGTAGAGGACTATATCCTTAATCATCTCTGAGCATCCCTGCCCTGGAGTTCTAGGTACAATGTCATGCTCCTTGCCCTAAGCCTGGGCTAAGTCTGAGTTCAAGATCAGCTCTGGACAGCATCATGCTGCTGCCCTAGCTCAAAGCTCTGGGCAATAAGACTGTGATCCCAACCCTGTCCTGGTCACTTGTCTATAGGGTGAATTTGTGTTCTTGGGTTAGAAAGATGACCTTTTCAGTGTTTTCGTCAATTTCCCATTCACTGCTCTATCATATTTTCTTACATAATTATTGAAGTAGTCATGGTACAGGAGATTGGGGGCAGGTGAGACGTACTCATCTTATTTTGCCATATTGGCTGTCTTGCTCTGATTCTCATGTTCCCTTGTTCTATTTTTCTGTTTTTTTAACCAGTTCCTATTAATTTTGGTGATTATCATTTTAAGTGCTGTTATTGCCCCTTTATTCTGACTTTTTTCTTACTGCCCTAGAGATTCTAGACCTATTATTCCTCTGTGGTAATTTGGTGATTATTTTGTCTAGTTCTATAAAGTAATCCTTTGTTAGTTTGTTTGGTATGGCACTAAACCTGAAAATTAATTAAGATAGTGTTATGATTTTTGTTATATTAGCATGACACAAGCTTAGGCAATTAGTATCATTCTTAATTTTTTTAAACTAGTGCTACATAATTATACCTATGCCTTGAATATGTCTTTGTTTGTGACTCCAAATATTTTATGAATTAAAAAAGTGCTTCGAATATTATCTTTCTTGTATTTTGTTAAGGTTGTGTGGAAATGCTAATTATTTTTGTGGATTTATTTTGGACATTAGTACTTTATTGAGGTGATTGTCTCAATTAGTTTCTTTGCCAATTTTCTGGAGTGTCAAAGGAGGGGTCTTTGTATTTATTGAGGAAACTTTTGTGTTTCTCCATTGAAAATAATACTAACTTTTGGCTTAAAGTATTTTTAATAATATGAAAAATAGCCTTTTCATGTCTTTATTTTTCTATTGTTGTTTTGGCATAAATGAACTTTGTACTTTATCAAAAATGTTGCATCTACAGGTTTAATCATGTGGATTGGGGCATTTGGCTTTTGTTTTTAATATGATTAATTATATAAATGCTTTTCTATTATTTTACCAAATTTTTATCCCCGGTACAAATCTAATTTTGCCATAATGAATAATTTTTGGATGCTATTTATATTTTATAGCAATATGACTATATAATCTTTTTTGTTAGGATTTTATTTATAATTTTCCAATCAATTTCTAGTTCTTTCTTTGCTTTATTCTTATCTGATGTAGGTGTCAGGAACATTTTTGCTTTGTAATTTTATTGGCATGTTTTCTTTCTCAACTTGAGAATACTTTAACACATCAAAGTATTTAAGTTCTATAATGCTATTTCACAAGGTTTTAACTTGTGCTATGAGTCTTTTCTTATCTTGTGCCTTAAGATTCACTCTATATCTGCTGCGGAATAGATTTGTCTGAGCTTTTTGGATTGCTGAGGTTTTCAAAAATAACTATACCATCTTTCAGATCACATCATAGCCCCTGAAGGGAGAAATTGAGACTGGTGACTTTGCACGGCCCTCCCTCACTCAATTCCAATTCACTTGCAATTCATGACATCATCTTCCTGATGTCATGGTCCTCTTTGAGAATGAAGGACAAACCACACGCACACACACACACACACACAATAGCCCTTGCACCTATAGCAATCAGTCATTCAATATTTTTTGAGTAATGGCTATATACATAACATTGTATAGCACTGTCCAGAAGATCAATAAAATGACTATCTCTATAACTCTGTTTTTACAAACTAAAGTTGTAGATAAGAGAATATCTACCTCTATCCCTTTTTCTTTCTCTTTCTATATTTCTGTCTCTGTGACTATATCTATCTATATCTACATCTACATCTAACCTATATCTTTGTAAGTATATCTCTGTTTATTTCTGTTTATACCTATGTCTATATCTCTGTATATCTATCATCTGATATCTGTATCATCTGATGATATCTATCTAGATGTCTATCATCTATATCACATGATGTAGAGGTAAGCCTAAAATATAAGAGAATTCATAGTCAATATAGATAAATCTATACTTCTATACCTATATCTATGTTTATATCACTCTGTGTTTGTATGTGTACGTATTTCTCTTTGTATCCATGTTTACATCTATTAGTTATATCTATTTCTTTATCTGTCTTTCTATCTCTACGTATATCTCTCTATCTCTGTTTCTGTCTATGGCTATATTATCTATTTCTACCTCTCTTTAAATCCATGCCTGTGTCTATATCTCTTTATGTCCATATCAATATATTTATCTTTTTATGCCTGTCACTATCTCTGTCACTTTCTACATCTATACGTATGATACAAGACATAGGATTGTAAGTTTTGAACTGGAAATGACATAGCACAACCCCCTCATTTTACAGATGAGGAAGCTGAGGGCCAGCAAAGTGAAGTCATTTAGCTAAGGTCAGATGGATTGTAGAGGGTGCACTTGAACACAGGTCCTCTGACTCCAAGTCCAGTTCTTCCACTGTACCATGATGAAAGGCTTGTTCTAAAATCCTCCTATAAATGCCTCAGCCAGAGGAATGTCTTAAAGGCTTAGACAATGGAATTCTGGTGGCCTCCATCAATATAAAAAGACTTCAAGTATGAGCTCATGGATGGGACCTGCTTATGGTCTAAGGATACTTAGACCCTTTAAAAGGGTTCCTTTTCAGAAAGTTGACCACCAGGTGACAAATTTTTGTTCAGCTCCAACAACTCATGGAGACTTTCTACTAAGTCATAGAGAGGCTTCCATCTGAGTCAGATAGAGCACTCATACCATTGAAATTACGGCTCCGTAGAAATATTTGTTGCCAGTGCCATCACTAGCCAGGTCACCATATAACACAAAATCATTTTTTTCCCTTTGTTTGTCATTGATCCAGGGCATTAATGCCTATGAAGTACTCCTCTCTAAACAGGCACATTCCCATTATAAACATCATAAAAGCTTATAACATTAGAGGGCTCATGGGCAATGTACCCAGGTGATGAGAATGTTAAAACCACAGGTCAGAGCTCTAGGGATGGGTGGAGTAGAGCAAGATCAGGTTGCAGCAAATAGTTTGGTGGTAAGTGCTTTTGTACCAAATACAGTACTTTGTACAAACTGTCTGGTATCAACTTTGTGACAAGGAACTGAAATGGTGCAAGCATAGTTTTAGCTAGATCTAAATTACAGGTCTCAATTCTCTGCCTTGCATACAGCTCTGAAAATATGGACTTAAAACATGTGCTCTCTGATTTCTGGTCAGAAATGGGGATGACTCTGCTCTCCAGAAAAAAAAAAAAAAAGGCTAAGTGTTGTAACTGCCAGAAATATGACCTGGCTGGTCATATCTGATGGAAAGTTTCCTCCAACTCATGATCAGTAGTTCTTGGGTTCATGCTTCACTGTGATTTCCAGGGTAGAGATTTCTCTCTCAAAGAGAAATGATTCTGATATGCAACTAAGTTTTCCTGAAGAGGCAAAGAATTTCAAGGTATAAACGAAGTATGTGTTTTTTTAACCCTAACTGGGTTAAAAATACTCTTGACCCAGTGTGGGAACTCTTTCCACCAATGCAGATTAGGTCTTCTCTATGATTTGGTAGCTAAGTCCTAAGCACATAGAAGTTCTTAGGATCATAGATTTAGAGCAGGAAGGAACCTCAGAAGTCTTGTTTTGTCAAATCCCATCATTTTATTGATGAGGAAATTGAAACCCAAAGAGCTTAAATGACTTGTCCTAGGTCCCAAGGGCAGTAATAGCCAGCATCAGAAATTGAAACAAAGTCCTCTGACTCCAAATGCAGCGGTTTCCATTCCACTATTAATGACAGAGCTTATCAAAACCAGAATTTGAATGCAGATCTTTATGACTCCAAGATGAATGACTATATCGGGACACCTCTCCATATACAAACTATATAATAGTTGAATCTATGTCATGATGATGTGGCTGCTGCTTAGTAGTGTCCAGATCTTCATAATTCCATGGACCATATCATGTGGATTCTTTCTTGGAAAGAATACTGGAATGGTTTGTCATTTTCTTCTCCAGCTCGTTTTACAGAACAGGAAACTGAGGCAAACAAGATTGAGTGACTTGCCTAGGGTCACACAGCTAGTAAAAGTGTGAGAGCAGATTTGAACTCAGGTCTTCCTGACTCTAGGCCCAGTGCTCTATCCACTGAGCCACCCAGCTGTCAGCTTGTCACAAGTATAACCTCATCGCAATTATGTCAACTTAGTTCAAATTTAGAACTGGGGTCATTTCTCTCTTATTCCACAGACTTTGACCTTCTAGATCATCGCTTTTTAAACTGTGACCCCGTATGGAGTCATGACCCACAGTTTAGGAAGCGCTGCAGGGGTCACGAATGGAAAAAGTTTAAGAAGCCCTGTTCTAGAACCTAGTTCTCCTTTCTAGTTTATCCAACTCCCTTCTCTCCCTCTTCGCCTCTCTTCAGCACTATGCTTCCAAACCAAGGCTTAGTTCATCTTTCATCTCCTGATTTAAGAAGCACTTTCTTGTTTGGGACTTAGTTCTGTCCTTGCTGGTTTCTGGTTGAGCCTCCTGCTGCTTCTTTTACCAGCTTATCTGACATCACTCTGGCTTCTCTTCTGTTCTCAAAGGCCCAGCCCTGGATCCTCCATGTGGGATAAGCACATACTAGGTTTTTTCAACGAGCTGATTCAGGGGTTAGATCCCCTCATCCTTGGCTTTCTTTATTCTAGCTGATTCAATTTAAAACAACAAACATTTATAAAGTGTGTACTATACCAGCTGAAAGGCAGTGTACTGAGTCTTACAGACTCAAAAATGAAAACCACATAACTCATACCCTCTTAAGGTGCACATTTTATGAGGGGATGGGCAGGAATTGATGCACACAAAGAAATAGAGTACAAAATAAAATGGGATAAGGGCAAAGGGCAGATCCAGACCAAATTCTCTAGGAAATTTTGAGTAAGGAGAGATGACTTTCACCTGGGATAATCATCCTTTGCTCCTCTTCCTCCCCTTTCACTTTTTCACCAATTCTCTTCCTCTCATCTTTTTCATTTCAGTCAACCAACAAGCACTAATTAAGCACTTAATATGTACCAACTACTATGCTAAGTGCTAAGGATAAAAAGAAAAGCAAAAATAGGTCCCTGACCTCAAGGAGCTCCCATTCTACTGGGCTCACAACAAGCAAAGTATTCCAGTAAGGGAGACAGTATGCAAAAAATGATGTTTTTGTAAGATGAATACAGTCTGGATGAAAGGTAGTCTCAGAGGGAAGGCAATGAGTGGGGGAGAGGAAAAAAGTCTCCTGTATGTTTTTAATAATTCTTCCTTCTTCTCTGAGTATTATCAGATCATCTAAATTCCTTGGAAAATATCCTTTTTCAAGGAGTCAGAACTCTCATTTTCATGCTAAGGATCCCTCTTTTGGCACTGGAGAATCTCAATGACTTTCTAGAACAACTTTTATATTATTTAAGATCCCACATAGCAGATCTTTTGGCTTCATATTTTAACCCCCAAATCATTTGGTAGCTTACAGCTTGTCACAATTTCTCCCCTGAGCCACATCTCAGTTCAAAAGATGTAGTGGAATAGCGTCCCAAATGGACCCAGCGAGGTACCGAGGTACATCTGGTTACTCACCATCCCCTAGATTCCCTCCCCTCTGCTCTTCCCCCAGTTTCAGGGAACTAGACTTACTCTGCAATGATCAGACACATAACCAGTTTTTGGAAGACCATGGCAAAATTAAAAAAGAGTCAACATATGGGTAATCAGAAAGAAAATTCTACACTTTTCTCCAGGACTTCTAATCTATAGATCTACTCCTTCTTGATTTAGCTTGGACTGGGAGCATGATGGTCTCCACGCAATGATTTTTGGGGAAAAGGACATGCAGCTGAGGTTGGGGACATACCATCCATGCTCATGGCCAGAAATGAACAAAGCTTTGACTCCGTGTGATTGTGTCTCTCTATGTGTACATAATAGAGAGATAATTTCCAGAATGAGGAGATGATAACCCCTCTTTGCTTTGTCCTGGTCAGAACACATGTAGAACACTGTGTTTATTTTTGTGGGCAACATTTTGGGAAGGACATTAATACACTGGAGCAAGTCCAAAGGAGGGCAACTAAAAAAATGTGAATACAAGAGACCATGCCAGATCCATCAGGCCATTAAGCGCTTACTATTTGCCAATCACTGTCTATATCTCAGGGATTCAGTGAAAGGCAAAAGCAATCTTTGATCTCAAGGAACTCACATTTCTAATGGTGTAGAAATAAAAGAAACTGAGAAACTTAAGTTGAATGAAAGAAGACTTAAGGGTGACATGGTAGCTATCTTCAGATACTTGAAGACGTGTATTATGGGAGAGAAATTAGGCATGTTCTGCTTGGCTCTCGTGGGTCAATGTAGGAATTATGAGTGAAACGTGGAGAAGTTTTTGGGTCAATGTAAAAAAATACTGAATACTGAAGTCTGCCAATTAGAGTCACACACGAGGGGAACGTGCTGCCTTGGTAAGTGATGAGTTGCCAGAATCATAGACTTAAAGCTGGGAGGAACATTAAAGATCAGCAGATTCCCATACTCATTTATAGAGGAAGTCTGGAGAGTTTAAGGGACTTGCCCAAGGTCAAACAGCCAGGAAGTAGCAGAGTTCTAATTCCAATCCAGGTAGCCTGATTCCCAGTCCTGTGCTCTTTTCACAGCACTGCCCTGCTTGGCACCTTCCAGCAGAGGCCATTTACTTTGCTGGCTACTTACTTGCCAGCTTGTGTGGGAGACAGGATTTCTTTTCAGGTGTTGATGAAATAATAGGGCCTCTGAGGACCTTCCCAGCTTTGAGATTCTGTGATTACTTATTACTTTGAACATATCTGCATATGCGTGCATGTTCATGCATATGTGTGTGCATGTATAGATGCATACACTTTTACACAATAGATGGCTTCCTGAAAAGTGATACAATAAAACAGCTTTGTGAAAATCAAATCATTTTCCCATTGATATATCACAAATTAAGAAATATTGCAGCTTTATTGCTGTTTTATATCTGGTAATCAGAGGTACTTAGAATCTCAGTTTCTTTGCATGCAATTGTCCTTAAGTACAGGTGTCAATAAAAGACTTAAACGTTGTAGGGGGACCACAAGTCAGAAGAACTTTTTCTTAGATAGTACATTATTTCCTGCTCTCTCCACACACCCCACTTATCTTTTTTTCACCCATGGTACTTGGGTTTTTAGGTTTCTAGACTCCTTTAAGTGTAGTATGGCTTTAAGAAATGATCATCAATAAATAAGCATTTCCTAAGTCTGGTTCTATCAGTGAGAAGAAAATGACTTGTTCATCTTTTAGAAATGCATTAAACACTTTCAAGGGCCTTACAGTGTCATTCAGTCTATGGCCAATGAGTTTTTGGATCAAAGGAAAGACATGTGAAGCTCAGATCCTTCTCCCTTGTTGTCCTAGAAAGAGAAAGGTCTGGTGTCAAGTAGCTACAGGGGGCAAAGAAGAAATCTTTCCTACCCCATTTGAAGAGGATGGTTTTTACTCTTCTGCCTGGGAAAATGGCTGGGGGAATACATTTTTTTTTCCACCAAGAGAATGGAAGAGTAATGGAGATCTCTACCAGATGCATAACTTGGAGGAGCAGGGCAACTAGGTGGTACAGTGGATAGAGCACCAGTGCAGGAGTCAGGAAGACCTGAGTTCAAATCTCACCTCAGACACTTGACACTCACTAGCTGTGTGACCTTGGGCAAGTCACTTAACCCCAATTGCCTCATCCTGGGTCATCTCCAGTCATCCTGATGAATATCTGCTCACTGGATCCAGATGGTTCTGGAGGAGAAGTGAGGCTGGTGACCTGCACAGCCCTCCCTCACTCAAAACAAAGTCAAGTGCAAGTCACGTCATCATTTCTCTGATGGCATGGTCTTCTTCGGCAACAAAGGATGAACACACACACACAACTAGGAGGAGCAGAGAGCTAAGCCAAGAGGTATATCAGAGACCAGGAGCAGTGGGTGAGGGACAAGGAGTACACAGCAGATACCAGCAGCAGGAGTTTCCAAACAGGAACATCAGAGCTGTCTGCACTGAAGTTTGCCTCCCCCTCCTCCCTTTGTTATCCTTACAGAGAAACTGAGCTGTGATGTGTGGGCCACTGAAGCCCATAAAGATTGCACTCTTCACTATTTTTTATCTCCGCATGGGCACAATCATTTAGAAGGTCTCTGGTAACAGCAGAGTTCTCCACAAGTTTGTGAGAATAGCCATCAAGAACTTTTACCTCTTGATAATTCTTTGGTTGTGGCCAGATGACAAACACTTCTGTCTTCTCAGAATTAACACTTCATACCAAGAGTATAGGCATGTGGAAGATGTGCTTCAGAACTGGTACTTGAAGAGAGAAGGGGATAAGGGAAGGGAGGGGTGTGATAGAAGGGAGGGCATATGGAGGGAAGGGGTAATCAGAATACAAGACGTTATAGGGTGGGGGGAGGGGAGAGATGGGGAGAAAATTTGGAACTCAAAATTTTGTGGAAATGAATGTTGAAAACTAAAAATAAATAAATAAACATTAAAGAAAAAGAACTGGTACTTGCTGAGTGATAGCTTCAGACTGATGAATTCTAGCCAAATTAGTCAGTAGTTTTCATCAGACTCTTCCATCATCTTTCCAAATATGATGCAACCATCTATTTACTCTAACACTCCTCTTTTGATAAATGACTGGAAATTATCTGAGGTTACAGAAATACTTGGTACATGTACTCAAAATGAAAAAACTTCAAGGAAAAGATGAAGGCTGTCTTTGTTTTATCATCTTATCATCTATGGGGATCTGTTAGTACATATAGTTCAGGTAAAACCTGAGGACCACTGGCCACCCAGGAGACATTGCAGGGATTTTGGAATTCATAGCATGGTATATACATCCTTCTATAGTTCTCTTATTCAAGAGCCAGTAGCCCTCACACATGTTAATTTCCCCAGTCTTCTTCCAAACCACCTATAAATGAGGCATATGGACTTTGTGACTCTTGATGACTCTTGTGTCTCCTTCAGCTGGTTCCTCTCTCCCTCTCTCTCCCTCTCTCCCTCTCTCTCTCACACACACACAAATTTACTTTCCTTGATTGCTCTCAAAAAAGTCTCCCCAGTTCATAAATGATCAAAAGATATGAAGATATGAACAGGCAATTTTCAGATGAAGAAATTAAAGCTATCTATAGTCATATAAAAAATGCTCTAAATCACTATTGATTAGATAAAGGCAAATTAAAACAACATCATACCTATCAGATTGGCTAACATGACAAAAGAGGAAAATGATAAATGTTGGAGAAGATGTGGCAAAATGGGAACACTAATGCATTATTGGTGGAGTTGTGAACTGATCCAACCATTCTGGAGAGCAATTTGGAGCTATGCCCAAAGGGATAAAAAAAAACTATGCATACCCTTTGATCCAGTAATACAACTACTAGGTCCATATCCCAAAGAGATCAAAAAAAAAAAGGGAAAGGAACCTATACGTCCAAAAATATTTCTAGCAGCTCTTTTTTGCGGTGGCAAAGAATTGGACAGTGAGGGGATGCCCATCAATTGAGGAATGGTTGAACAAGCTGCAGTATATGAATGTAATGGAATACTATTGTTCCATGCGAAATGGTGAGCAGGTGTATTTCAGAAAAACCTGGAAAGATTTGCATGAACTGATGCTGAGTGAAGTGAGCAGAACCAGGAGAACATTGTACACAGTAACAGCAACATTGTGTGGTGATCGACTTTGTTGAACTTAGCTCTTTTCAGCAATGTAATAATATAAGACAATTCCAAATGACTCAGAATGGAAAACGCTATCCACATCCAGAGAAAGAACTATGAAGTCTGAATGCAGATCAAAGCAGACTATTTTCTTTTCATTGTTGTTTTTGTGTTTTTTTTCTTTTCTTTTCTTTTGGTTTTTTCTTTCTTGTGATTTTTCCCTTTTGCTCTGATTCTTCTATCAACATGACTAATGTGGAAATATGTTTAATATGATTGTACCCATATAGCCTATATCAGATTGTTTGCCATCTTGGGGAGGGAGGAGGGAAGGAAGGCGGGAAAGATTTAAAATTTAAAATATTATAAAAGTGAATGCTGAAAACTCAAAATAAATATATTTTTTAAGAGAGTCAAAAAGGTTGGTTTGGATTGTGTATATTACTCCACTGGGACATCCCAGTCATTTAATGAAAACACACTGATTCTCATGCCAAGGTCCCTGGACACTAGAGAACCTCCAAAGTCAAACATTTCTGGATTCACTCCCAGGACTTCCTTGGAGTCCTCTACTAGCCCTGTCTCTGTCTACCTATAAGCTTTTCCATGGAATACATTGATTGTTATGGGGTTTAGGTTTAGTTCATGTGTTACTCTACCACTACTATGAATAGGGTGGTGGTATCTCCAATAAACACTGAAATAACAAAGATGCTTGCAAGTTCTGGAAATATCAGGACCATAGTGTCTGCCTGCTTGGTAATACTCACAATTTCCTTAGGGAACATCAAAATCATTCTGACATAACCCAGAGATGGGCAGTCCTTCCCACATAGTCCACAGACCTCAAATAGGCACAAGAGATGTCATTTGTAAATCTATGAAAGTCCGTTTTTCCATAAATTGATGTCATCCTAGAGGTTTGTGAAGGTGATGACCACCAGAAGCCTGTTGTTTACCAGTAGATAAATGACTTATGGTCACTGAGATTCACTGTCCCATCCACAAGCTCTTAACTTCAAAGAGAGTTGCCACTGATCTGTACTGACACTGTGTGTTCCATTCAAAATGTGGATGGACAGCAGCCCATTGACTTATATCTGACAAACGGTAAGATGGATTTCACCATACAGGATGGTATAGAGGCATTGAGCAAACATGAATTCAGCAGTCATTAGCATGCAGGGGAGATAAGTGTGGATGCAGATGTTCTATTCCATGGTTTTGGTGCAACTGAAACCTGGGTGATCCCCGTGAAGGACCCAAAGGTAACCTCTTCTTGGTAGATAATTGCAACACAAATGTGATATCCACAGCAGCCACTATGGATATGCAGGCATATTTCCAGGGTAAATGTACAAAATATAAACTTTCTTCCTCAAAGACAAAACCAAGATATTTCTTCTGATACCAGAAAGCCAATTCCACCATGGTAACCCAAAGTTTGTACACATTACCAATAAAGGGAGTACCACCATCCCCAAGCCTTCCCTTGTCCAGGACTCCCCACAAACAAGGTCCCTTAGGCAAAATTCCACCCTCTCTCATTTACGCTAGCTACTCTGCTCTGCCTTCTCTCTCTCTCAGCTCTACCTCAGTCTCTCTTCCTGCTGCACCCTTCCTGCTCCACCCATTTGGCAGGCTCCTCCCACAATTGGCTCTTTGTGACTAAAACTGTGGACTGGGCCAAAGTTCAAACCTGGTCACATGGACCTATTAAGGAAGATCTTCAGATTCTCTTACCATTACAACAATAAGACCACTAACAGAAGAAAGGACAGCTGAGAGTCTAAAACTTGCACCGAAGAATGCCCCATCAGCGAAAGTAAACAGAATTGAATCCATCTCCCCCATCTCTATTGTCCATGGACCACTGGGGACAAGTCTGACTGTAGGATGAGAGTCTTTGAGAAGTGATACTAGCCAAGAGAAAGACTTTTTGTTCACTTGTTCATTACTTACAAACTTTAACAGTTATGGATTAAAACTGATAATCTCTTTTTGGGGGAGCATTCTGTACATGACCTTCACAGGATACATGTCACCTCTCTTAAGCATTCTGCTCATGCTAAAGGGGCTTCAAAATATTCCACAGGGTCCACAGTAAACAATCCTGATATGTATTATGTAATAGGTGTTTATATGAAAACTATATCTATCGTATAGGTGCTATATACTCCATTATTTGTATAAGATCTGTTTATCTGGAACAATTTGACAGTTACTACACTTTATGAAAACTAGGCAATCTTATATCAGGTTCTTAGAGCTTATATGTGCACTAGCTACATAGCAATATGAAAGTACTGAACATTTTCTAGCTGGGGAGATAATATACCTACCTCTCATATAATAGAATCATAGATTTAGAACTAAAAAGGACCTTAGAAACCATGTGGTGTGACCATCTCATTAAACAGATATAGATATACATAAATATATATGTAACATACATATACATATGTGTGTGCACACACATATATTAGAACTAACTTGCCCAAGGACATGTAGGTGATCAGTAACAGCCAGGATACCAACTCAGATTCTCTGACTCCAAATCCAGTGGATTTTTTTCCCACAATTATATTCCTCTCCTTGGAGTGTGGAGACAACTTGTATGCAGCTCTTTCATCTCTCTCTTTATACCCTGTAAGGATAGAAATTTACTGAGCATGATGATGGTGGGAAGGAGGGGAGAGAAGTTTTCCCCTAAGAATGAGAAGGACCCTGTATTATTATCATCATCTTACTATTTATTTCTGTCTTAAATAAATGTTTTACTGCTTCAGTGCTCTTCCTTACTTGGGTCCGTTCACATGGTAAGCTAGCCAGAATTAACTTCAGACATTTTTGGCTTTTGAACTGAGTGGGGGCTATGAAGCAAGATAGGTAAATTGCTATTAAAAGTCTCAACAATTTGGACCTACGGCTCCAAGGGTCCAGAAGCAACAGAGACCATGGGTTACATGCAAATGACTCTTTCAGTAGCCCAGGAATCTGTAAGAGTAGATTTTCCTGCACAAATACAGTGATAAATTGGACACCTGCCATAACAAAGGAACCCATCCTTCTAAACTTCCTATGAACATCTCTACAATTCCTCAATCACCCAACATCAAATCAGCTGGAGGAGAGAAATTTTGACCGTATTAAACAATGAAGAGTCATACAAGCAACTCCATTGAGCTAATGTAAAGACAACAGAAATAGTCCTACTGGGCTAGCTGGGACTAACGGGAAAATGTTGGGGGCTGAGATACGTGCGCACATGCATGCGCGTGCACACACACACACACACACACACACACACACATCTTGTGTCTGAGACAAGAATGCCAAGTCAGCATCTCTGACTCCCCCAAATATTTTCCGAAGGGGGGAGGGGGCAGGAAATTTGAAAGGATAAATTTACCAAAATCTTCCCATAGGATCAAATAAAACCACAGAGGCTTCCCATTTACCGCCAGTCCTTATGATAACACCCTTACAAGTTTTACAGTTAGGCAGTGAAATCAATGAATGAAAAGGAACTTCCTTGAAGCAAGAGTAGGGCTCACATTACCCTTCCTCCCCCTCTCCCCTCCTCCTCCTCTATTTATTACCTTTCCTCCTTCTTCTTCCTCCTCTCCTTTCTCTCCCCCTCCTCCTCCCTTTCCTCTTCTTCCTTCTCTCCTTCCCTGTCCTGGCTCACTATGCCCCCCTTTTTCTCCCCCCAGCAGAAGAAGGGAACTGGGGGGAAGGGAATGTTGAGAAGAAGGTGGAGGTCTAAACTTGTAACCTTTTGCCAGAGAACCAGGCAAAAGAGATAAATAAATTGGTAATGGGAATTCAAGGAGGACAGCTTCCAGGAGTCTGCAGGCTATTGTGTACCCCACCCCCACCCATACTTGAATCCTCCAGCCAATAATTACAGCCTGCTCTCACCTCAGAGGACAAGGCCTTGGCTCCGCGACATAATTCTCCTGAACAGCATTAAGTCCAAACAAGAACAATTCAGTTCCTTACGGATTATGTTCCACCTACAAGAAAGTGAAAGCTCCAGAGTTTGCCAACACAGCCCAAAACCTTTAGAAGGATTTCATGAGCAGTCCTTTCTCACACCTTTGCTCATTCATGGATCATAAATTTAGAGCCTGAAGGGCCCTTAGAGGCCAGTCTAACCCTTCCTTTTAGGCAGGAAAACAACACCCAGAGGAGCAGAGTCACTTGTTCAAAGACATACAAATAGTAAGGGGTAGAGAGCCAGGATGGAAAATTAGATCTCTTGAATCTGAATCTAGTCCTTTTTATGGTTGGTATGTCACCACTGGCTTGTTCAGTTCAGTCTTTAATGCCCTCACGCCTCTGTGTTTTCTATCCAAAGCCTACTTAATCTCGAGGGCTGATTCATGTCCCTTCTCTGCACTGTGGGCCTTTGGTCAGGCTTTTCCTCTTGTGTGGAATGCATTCATCCCTCTTCAGATGCAGTTGCTGTGTGACCCCAACCAAATCACTGAATTTCTGAGTCTCAGTTTCCTTCTCTGCAATAATGATAACAGTAATAGTATTCTTCTGCCAGGATTACTGTACAAATCAAATGGAATACTGTAGATAAACTTCAATGCTCTTGTAAAAGTCAGATGTTGCTGTTGGGGCTCTCTACCTTGTCCAACTCTCCTAGTTCTTGAAGGCCCAGCATGGAGTTTGGAATATATGTGGTATATTTGAGGACGGAGACCAGTGCAAGTAAAGCTGAGGGTTGTAGGTGTGAATAGTGGGGTGGTAAATTTGGAAAGATAAGAAGGGACTGGACTGTGCACAGTGTTGGAATTCAATTAACATTTGCTAAAATTTTTTAAATGCTTCTTGCCTCTATACCTTCATTCACATTTCTCCCTTATTTCCCCCTCACCTTGAATCTCTCCCTCCACATCTGTCTACTCATCCTAACCCTGCACCTGCCCATCCTTAAGGGTCCAGCTAGAATCCTACTTCATCCATAAGCCTTTTCCAGTATTTCCAGTCTACTTTCTTTCTGGCTTGTATCACTAATTGCACTAATTGTTTTGTACAACTTATTATTTTTTTCTAAAATACAAAATTCTTTTTGTCAATTTAACAACCATTAACAAACATTTCACTGTACAAAGAAGAATAAGAAAGTGATTTGTATTAAAAATATACTGTGAGCCTGTTGTGTACAGTTTTTTTAAAGGCAAACACACATATACATGTATGTATTATATATATATATATGAAATTTAAGACAATAGTAGTAACAAAACTGTTCCATGTACCCTTCCATGTTTTTGGGCTTTCTTCTGCATATTTTAAAAAATGTTCTATTGATTTTTGTGTTTGTGTATCTATCATTATCCATAACCCACCATCCCATTCCATCTAGGAGAAGTTTTCCTATGCAGTAAATGCATAGTCCAGCAAACATCTCAGCCACTGTCTATGACTAAGAATGCATCTCATTCTGCATCTCGTTCGCTTCCCCTCTCTCAGGAAGCAGAAGTTGTGCTTCACCATTAGTCTTTTGAAATTCTTCATGTCCAATGTTTTGATCCAAGTTGTGAGGTCTTCTGAAGTTATTTTCCTTCTCCTGGCTCTGTTCATTACATTCTTCATTAATTTGTGCAAGTCTTACTACTATGTGCTTTAAAAATCCAAAATATTTGTCATTTATTTTAGAGTAATAATATTTCATTGCATTCATATACCAAAATCTGTCTTGGCATCACTTCTCTCATCAGACTTACAGAATTACTGGGTTGAGAAAAACAGTCAGTAGGATCCCTTTTAAACCAAGATGTCCTATACTTCTACCAACCCAGAGAACACTCTAGGAAATCCTAAGCTGTGCAGGTAATACTTAAAAATCCACCCATGAGGAAATGTTTTCCCATTAGGGAGAGAGTCTGCCTCTGATTTCACTTTAGCTCCTGTCTCCTCCTCATCTTGGCTTTTTCAGTCTTAACCCAGACTGTCATTTGCATATGTCTGCTCCATCATCCCCCTAGGTTAAATCCCTACCAACCATGTTCCTGAACCTCACCACTTTACCTGTGGTGGTGGTCTTGGACTTCTGACTATACTCATCCCACTCACCTTTGTTTTAGACTTTTTAAAATTAAATTTTATTTTTAATTAGCAAAGATATTTTCTCTTCTTCCTACCTTTCTTCTCCCATTAAAAATTTTTAAAAGACTAAATTCTTGTAATAAATATGCAGCCAAAATTAATTCTATTAGTCATGTTCAAATATATATGTACATTTATATGCATACACACACATATGTGTGAATAGAGAAAAAGGTAGAGATGTCATGCTGAACCCAAAGTCAATAACCTTTCCTGTAGGAGGCAGGTAGCATGCTTCATTACTGGTCTGAAATGTTCATTGCACTGATCAGGGTTTGTAAGTTTTTCAAAGTTTTCTTCACAGTGTTATTTTGGTCTGAGTTGTTCTTCTGATTCTGTTCACTTCACTTTCAATCAGTTCATGTAAATCTTCCAAGGTTTCTCTGAAATACTCTATTGGCTGTGCCACCTAACTGATTCTGTGTTGTTGTTGTTAAGTCATTTTCAGTCATGTCCACCTCTTCATGACCCCATTTGGAGTTTTCTTGGCAAAGACATTGAAGTAGTTTGCCATTTCCTTCTCCAGCTCATTTTACAGATAAGGAAACTGAGGCAAACAGGGGTTAAGTGACTTGCTCAGGGTCACATAGTTATTATGTGTCTGAGGCCAGATTTGAACTCAGGAAGATGAGTCTTCTTGACTCCAGACCCAGCACCCTATCTACTATATCACCTAGTTGAGCTTGGACACGTGCAAAAAAGTGCAGATCCCCTTGGAAGACACCAGGCAGGTAACTGAGTTGCCTACAGTTTATCATAATTTTCAGATTTTATAACTTTGTGTTAAAATTATATTTTTCTTGCTTATCTGAAATCTAAAAAATAAGTTTTTTAATAGTTTTAGAAGTCATCCACTCAGATGTTTCTAGGTAATTAGACATTTTGTTAAAAAAATTTTTTTTTTATACTTTCCAAATCCTTGTGGAAAATCCAATTAAAAGAAATTAAATATGGATCTGTTTTTTCTTGTATTTCTTTTTTTGATGGATCCACCTCTATCAGAGTGGCAGTCCCCTCCTTACCGCAGAGATTGCCAACTCCTCGATGTTTTTTCATTTGGGATAATTCTTTGCCCTTGCTTCTGCATGAATTCTCCAGAGAGGATCTACCCACCATTCTGGAAGTCTTCCTTCTTTCTTTTTAGATATTTCATGGGGATCAGAATGGTAATATTTGGGCAGTTCATCTCCTGGGCCCCACTCTCCCTCCATCACTGACCCACCTCTGTCTCTAGCCTTATATTTCCTTGACAATTTCTCTTAAACAGCTCCTAAGATACATCATTGTTGGCAGTTCAGTAGAGCCTATTTGGGCCTGTTGCATGGTTTTCATTACCTTTTAAGTATCCTGAAATTTGTATTCTTTTGAAATGGAACCAACTCTAAATTCATACCTCCTTGTACCACTGGGGCCCCTTCCTCCCTCTGATTGAAAAGGGGAGAATTCCTACTAGAGCCTCCATTTAGGGAGGGAGCCCAAGGGTCCATCTAACTGCAGGACTTCAACATGCCCAGAACCTGCTCCCATTCCTCACCTCCAGTTTCTTTTTATGTGCTGTCTAACGGCCTTAGATGGTAAGCTTCTCAAAGGCAGAGACTATCTTTTAGCACAATGCCTGACACGTAGAGGTGCTTAATAAATGTTTGTTGACTATTGACACCAGTGACACCATTGTTTCAAGATTCTTAGCATAGATCACCAGTAGACTATCAGTAGACTTGCTTTCAAACTGCAATATAATTAGCATAGTCAATAGTCCTTAATAAAGAATGTCAGTTTGACGTTCAAAGTTTTTTCAGGGGGCAGGGGATCATATAAATTAATTTTAATTAATTAATTAAACTAATTAATCGATTAAACTAAAATTATATAATTATAAATTGCATATCTGGAAGAGCTCTCATGGAGAAAGCACTGACTCTAAAGGTCAAGGGCTTGCGTTCAGAATTTCTCTAATGTTTGCTACCTGTATGACCATAGGTAAGTCATGTACCTTCCCAAGCCTCTGTTTCTTTGTCTGTAAAATGAGGGGGGTGAATTCAATGGGGCCTCTGAGTTCTTTCTACTTCTAAATCTATGATCATATATTCTTCAATATGTTCTCCAGAACGCAAGCATGTGTTATCAACATCCATATGATCCAATATGTTCTCCAATATATTTCAAGGGAAACCACATTTTGTAAAGCTGAAGGCAGCACTCGATATATGCTTTTTCTGGAGGAGTCGCAGTGATGGGGAATGTCATGAAGTTGGCATAAGTTTTGCAATCAAAACTAACCTAGTCAGCAAGCATGTATGCCTACCAACAGGAGTGAATGAAGGGTTCATGCCAATGCAATTGCCACTTACAGGAAAATACCAAACCACCATCGATGAACCCTGATGAGGTTGAAGAAAAAAGATAAGAAGACCTGAAGACACTTACCACCAAGATGTCAAAAGAAGACAAGCTTATAATTCTGGGTGACTGTAATGCCACAGTAAGCAAAGACTACCAGATATAGCAGGGAGTCCTTGGAAGGAATGGAGCTGGAAATAGCTACAGCAATGATCACTTACCTAAAAGCTTATGCATCTCAAGACCTTTTCATCACTAACACTGTCTTTCATCTACCTAAATGTAATAAAACTTCATGAATTCACCTTCACAACAAACAGTGGCATCTAATAGACTGTGGCATTGTATGGAGAAGAGACACAAAGGATGTGAGACTGAAAAAGGTGATGTGTGGCACAGAATGCTGGACTGAACATAGATATACTCTTCAAGCTAAATATTCACATTCAACAAAAGTTGTGGCCCCAAGGAAAGATGACTATCAGAAGATTTAAAGTCAATAGATTAGAGCTTGTCTCTGGGCAAGAACAGTTTGTTGCCAACTATGAGGGAAAGTTGAGCCAACAGTGGAGTAAAAAAGGGCAGCTTTTAGAGGTTTAGTATATAGCATTTCCTTTACTCATCTGGGCCAGAACACTTGTAAACATCAAGACTGGTTTGATGAAAATGATGAGGAAATTCAGAAGCTACTAAACAGAAAATAAGAACTCCTCATAAGCTTTTCCAGCAAGATAATCCATCGAAAGCTAAAAGGGTAGCTTTTAACTCCATCAAAAGTAAAGTGCAAGTGAAACATAGAGAGATGTAGGATTCTTGGTTCAGTAAGAAGGCAGATGAAATTCAGTTTTATGCTGATAGTAACAATCCAAAACATTTTTATGATGCCCTAAAGGTATGAACCAAAGAGCTATGGTGCATCTCAACTACTCAGTGCTGAAGGAGTCACATTAATTAGGGATAAGGACCGGATCCTGAAGAGATGGGCTGAACACTTTCACAGTGTTTTCAACAGACTATCATCAATCAATGCTGTAGCCAATGACATTTACCTGAGGTTGAGGTCAATCTCTCTATAGCTGAATTTCCAACTGAAGAAGGGTCTTGAGGTATAGTAAGCTCCTCTCATGTGGCAAAGCACCTGGTGCTAATTCTATTCCAGCTGAGATTTACAAGACAGGGGGCCCACTCCTCCTACAAAAATTGACTGAAATTTTCCAGGTCTTGTGGCAAGAGGAGCTTATCCCCTAGGAGTTCAAGGATGCCTCCACTGTCCATCTCTATAAAGGAAATAGGTTGTCCTGTGACTATTGCAGTGGGGTGGGGGGAGGTTCTCTCTCAGTCATTGCTAGCAAAATTCTTGCCAGAGTTCTCATTAATTGACTGATCCTTTACCTGGAAGAGGATTATCTATCTGAGAACAAGTGTGGCTTCAGAAAGGGTCAAGGAACAGTTGATATTCTGTTTGTTGCCTGACAACTCCAGGAGAAATGCCAGGAGCAGAACAGAGGTCTGTACACAACATTCACTGATCTGATCAAAACCTTTAATATAGTCAGTTGTGAGGG
The DNA here is from genome assembly GCF_028372415.1 of Notamacropus eugenii. NCBI lineage: Eukaryota > Metazoa > Chordata > Mammalia > Diprotodontia > Macropodidae > Notamacropus > Notamacropus eugenii. Next base: position 421,825,925 of record NC_092875.1, on the reverse strand, counting down.
CTTGTGGAAAATTATGTAAAATTTGATTGCTTGGAGAAGTCCATCAGTATTATACATCAATTTCATAAGGACATGCTTTCCCAGGTTCTGGATAATGGACGATACACTCGTGCTTCCCCAGTCACCAATGGAGTGAAGAAGGCTATGTGCTTGCTCCTATGCTTTTTTGCATAATGTTTTCATCAATGTTGTCAGAAGTCTTCAATGAGGACAAAAATGACATCAAGGTCAGCTATCACACCAATGGTAAACTAACTTGAAAAGACTACAATCTAAGATAACAGAGAAGAAAGAATTGGTGCATGATTTTTTTTTTGTTTGCAGATGATTGTGCATTCAGTGCAGCATCTGAGACTGAGATACAACAGAGTATGGATTTAACCTCTGCCACTTTTTTCTCTGCTGATTTTGACCTGACAACACCAATAAAACGTAGATGCTCCATCAATCAGTACCATGCCATCCAAATGTGGAACTATTAGTTTCAGCAAGTGTAAAAATTTTGAATACTGTGGACAAGTTCACTTACCTTGGCAGAATATTTTCCAGGGATATACATATATGATGAGGTTGATGCACACATTGCCAGAGCTAGCTCAGTATTTGGAAGGCTCTGAAGAAAAGTGTGGGAGAGAAGAGGTATTAGACTGACTACTAAACTGAAAGTCTGTAGAGCTGTTGTGTTAATCTCATTGCTGCATACCTGTGAAATGTGCACAGTCTATCAGTGCCATGCCAGGAAACTGAATTGCTTCCATTTGAACTGTCTTAAGAATATTCTGAAGATCACCTGGCAAGATAAGGCACTAAGCACTGAGATCTTTTCTTGAGCTAAACTGCCAAGCATTCAAACTCTACTACAGAGAGGGCAATTCCATTGGTCTGACCATGTTGTTCAAATGCTGGAAACACGTTTGCCTAAAAGACTATTTTGCAGAGAACTCACTAAAGGTAGGCACTCACATGGTAGTTAGAAGAAGTGATACAAAGACATTCACAAGGTCTCTCTGAAGAACTTTGGAATCGAGTGTGAGACATGGGAGACAGCATGGTGTGCCCATTCCAAAGAAGGTGCTGTGCTCTATGAGCAATGAAGAAATGCAGTCACTCAAAAAAACCACAAGATGAACAAATTTAGAGACATCTCTACTGGAAATGGACTATTTGTGCTTGACATGTGAGTTCTTATTGGTCTAATCAGCCACAGTTGGACACACTGTACCTTGACTCCGACATAGTGATGTCACTTTGGTCCTCTTGGAGAATGAAAGACAATAACAAATCAACAAGATCTAACTGGTTCATGAAGGCTGATTGTTAAATTTTCAGCATGAGAATTTACACCTTAAAAATCAGTCAATGCTACAAAGTTGGGTTTGATGTCTTCTTTTGTTGAATTCTGGACTTAAGAAAGTTATGGAGAAAACATAAATAATGCAGATTAAGCTACAACTATGTCATACATGCACTCTCTCCTTCCCAGAGCCAATAGTTAAAAATTTACCTGCACATAGCTGTCTCCATCCCTCCTCTGTTGGTGAGTTCCTGTCCAAGAACACAATTTCAGGAAGTACCTTCACCTTCCACACTCACTCTTTCCTAGCTCCCCTCCTGACTCTCCAGACTTTTCCACCCTGTTCCTAAATATCTAAGTATCCTTCTTCTTCTTTATCTCAACTCTCCAGTTCCCTTTTGGGTGTTGTCTTCCCTGATTAGAAAGTAAGCTCCTGGCGGGGAGGAGCCAAGATGGCTGAGTAGAAAGATACACATATGCTAACACCTAACCCACAGCCCATAAAATACCTGTAAAGAAGAACTCCCAACAAATTCTGGAGCAACAGAAGCCACAGAACAACAGAGTGGAGGAGATTTCTGTTCCAGAGAGACCTGAAAAACCAATGCCAAAGGTTGGCCACACACTGGACCAGAGCAGAGCCCAGCCCTGCTTTGACTGCATGGCACCAAGAGGAGCAGATCTGAGCAGGCTTCAGGGACAGATTCTCCAGCAGCCATGAAAGTCCCTCCACCCATAGGCTCCAAAGGTCAGTGAGAGGGTCTTTTCAGCTTGCCGAGAGGGGAATGGGGTGTCTCCATAACTCAGGCCCCCTCAGGAGGCAGTAGCGGAGGCAGCAGTAGACAAGGGCGCCCATAGCAGGCAGGAGCTCAGATCCATTGTTGAAAATCTCCACATAAACCCCCTGAGGGAACTAAGCCCCCTCTGGTGGTCCTGCCCCCACCTGAGCACCTGAACTTAATCTCACACTGAATAGCAGCCCCGCCCCTGCCCAAAGCCCTGAGGCTGGGAAGCAGCATTTGAATTTCAGACCCCAAGCACTAGCTGGGTGGATCTGGAGGTGAGATGGGTATGGAGAGGAAACTCAGAAGTCAAGTAACTGGCTGGGAAAATGCCCAGAAAAGGGAAAAAGGATAAGACCATAGAAGGTTACTTTCTTGGTGTTCATATATCTCCTCCCATCCTTTCAGATGAGAAAGAACAATGCTTACCATCAGGGAAAGACATAGAGTCAAGGCTTCTGTATCCCAAACATGCAAAATAAATATTCAATGGGCTCAGGCCATGGAAGAGCTCAAAAAGGATTTTGAAAATCAAGTTAGAGAGGTGGAAAAAAACTGGAAAGAGAAATGAGAGAGATGCAAGAAAAGCATGAAAAGCAGGTCAACACCTTGCTAAAGGAGACCCCAAAAAATGCTGAAGAAAATAACACCTTGAAAAATAGGCTAACTCAATTGGCAAAAGAGGTTCAAAAAGCCAATGAGGAGAAGAATGCTTTCAAAAGCAGAATTAGCCAAATGGAAAGGGAGTTTCAAAAGCTCACTGAAGAAAATAGTTCTTTCAAAATTAGGATGGAACAGATGGAGGCTAATGACTTTATGAGAAACCAAGAAATCACAAAAAAAAACCAAAAGAATGAAAAAATGGAAGATAATGTGAAATATCTCATTGGAAAAACAACTGACCTGGAAAATAGATCCAGGAGAGACAATTTAAAAATTGTGGGACTACCTGAAAGCCATGATCAAAAAAAGAGCCTAGACATCATCTTTCATGAAATTATCAAGGAAATAGAACAAGAGGGCAAAATAAGTATTCAAGGAATCCACTAATCACCTCCTGAAAGAGAACCAAAAAGAGAAACTCCTAGGAACATTGTGGCCAAATTCCAGAGTTCCCTGGTCAAGGAGAAAATATTGCAAGCAACTAGAAAGAAACAATTCAAATATTGTGGAAATACAATCAAGATAACACAAGATCTAGCAGCTTCTACATTAAGGGATAGAAGGGCATGGAATATGATATTCCAGAAGTCAAAGAAACTAGGACTAATACCAAGAATCACTTACCCAGCAAAACTGAGTATAATACTTCAGGGGAAAAAAATGGTCTTTCAATGAAATTGAGGACTTTCAAGCATTCTTGATGAAAAGACCAGAACTGAAAAGAAAATCTGACTTTCAACACAAGAATGAAGAGAAGCATGAAAAGGTAAACAGCAAAGAGAAGTCATAAGGGACTTACTAAAGTTGAACTGTTTACATTCCTACATGGAAAGAAAATATTTGTAACTCTTGAAACTTTTCAGTATCTGGGTAGTTGGTGGGATTACACACACACACACACACACACAGAACAGAGTGAATTGAATAGGATGGGATCATACATTAAAAAAATGAAATTAAGTGGTGAGAGAGAAATATATTGGAAGAAGAAAGGGAGAAATGGAATGGGGCAAATTATTTCATAAAAGAGGCAAGAAAAAGACTTTTTAGTGGAGGGAAAAAGAAGAGAGGTGAGAGAAAAACATGAAGTTTACTCTCATCACATTCCACTAAAGGAAGGAATAAAATGCACACTCATTTTGGTATGAAAACCTATCTTACAATACAGGAAAGTGGGGGAGAAGGGGATAAACAGGGTGGGGGGGAGGATGGAAGGGAAGGCAATGGGAGGAGGGAGCAATTTGAAGTCAACACTCTTGGGGAGAGACAGGATCAAAAGAGAGAATAGAAGCAATGGGGGGCAGGATAGGATGGAGGGAAATATAGTTAGTCTTACACAACACAACTATTATGGAAGTCATTTGCAAAACTACACATATATGGCCTATATTGAATTGCTTGCCTTCCAAAGGGAATGGGTGGGGAGGGAGGGATGAAGAGAAGTTGGAACTCAAAGTATTAGGAACAACTGTAGAGTACTGTTCTTGCTACTAGGAAGTAAGAAATACAGGTAAAGGGGTATAGAAAGTTATCTGGCCCTACAGGACAAAAGAGAAGATGGGGACAAGGGAAGGGAGGGATGACAGAAGAGAGGGCAGCTTGGTGATAGGGGCAATTATAATGCTCGGTGTTTTGGAGTGCGGGGAGGGGACAAATGGGGAGAAAATTTGGAACCCAAAATTTTGTGAAAATGAATGTTAAAAGTTAAATAAATTAATTAAATATATATACATTAAACAAAATTGAAAAATACAAATAAGCTAACTAGATACATATGTTAAAAAAAATAGAAATCCAAAAAATATAAATATTCACAAAAAAAGAGATATTGAAATTTAGAGGTAAAATAGGCATATGAAAAAATAAAAATTCCATAGAAATGATAAGTAAAACTGAAAGCTAGCTTTTTGAAAATACTGATAAAATTAATAAACCTTTACCAAAAAAAATGAAATTAAGTGGTGAGAGAGATATATTGGGAGGAGAAAGGGAGAAATGGAATAGGGCAAATTTTTCATAAAAGAGGCAAGAAAAAGACTTTTTAGTGGAGGGAAAAAGAGGGAAGGTGAGAGAAAAACATGAAGTTTACTCTCATCACATTCCACTAAAGGAAGGAATAAAATGCACACTCATTTTGGTATGAAAACCTATCTTACAATACAAGAAAGTGGGGGAGAAGGGGATAAGCAGGGTGGGGAGGATGGTGGAAGGGAGGGCAATGGGAGGAGGGAGCAATTTGAAGTCAACACTTGGGGAGAGACAGGATCAAAAGAGAGAATAGAAGCAATGGGGGGCAGGATAGGATGGAGGGAAATATAGTTAGTCTTACACAATACAACTATTATGGAAGTCATTTGCAAAACTACACAGATATGGCCTATATTGAATTGCTTGCCTTCCAAAGGGAATGGGTGGGGAGGGAGGGATGAAGAGAAGTTGGGACTCAAAGTTTTAGGAACAACTGCTGAGTACTGTTCTTGCTACTAGGAAATAAGAAATACAGGTAATGGGCTATAGAAAGTTTTCTGGCCCTACAGGACAAAAGAGAAGATGGGGACAAGGGAAAGGAGGGATGATAGAAGAAATGGCAGCTTGGTGATAGGGACAATTAGAATGCTTGGTGTTTTGGGGTGGGGGAGGGGACAAATGGGGAGAAAATTTGGAACCCAAAATTTTGTGAAAATGAATGTTAAAAGTTAAATAAGTAAATTTAAACAAAGGAAAAAAAAAGAAAGTCTAGAGGGCAGAGACTGTATTTTTTGTTTGTATTTGCATCATATAGTAAACACTTAAGAAATGAACTTTCTCTCACTGCCTTTCTGTTTTTCTCTCTTCCTTTCTTTCTCCATCTCTGTTTCCCTGTGTATCTCTCTCTTTTTGTCTCTCTATCTCTGTCTCTCTCTTTCTCTGTGTCTGTGTCTGTGTCTATGTCTCTGTCTCTCTCTCTACCTTAGGCCCCACAGACTACATAGAAAGGTAGCAAAAAGAAATATATACGTATTAGTTATATCCAGTATGTGATTTTCTTTTCTAAGTACACAAGTCTGATGCACCATTTCTTAATCTATAGCTTTTTAAAAATTCATCATCCATATGAAGACAAAAATAAAAGTCTCTTCTGTCAAAAAGGGATAGGTGCTAGAATTAGAAAAATGAGAAGAAAGCTTGTATTTAAGCCCTTCTGCTCCTTGACTCCTTATCCATTCCTATTGTCTATCTTTTTAATCACACATATTAAGATCTCCTTTTTCATTTTATATGCCTAGTTAATCACGAAAACACTCTCAGAATGTAGTCACATATCTGTCACTCTTCCACTTATTTTTCAGAAGTGGAAATTGAAACCCAGAGGGGGTTAAGTGGTTTGCCCAGAGTCATTTGGAGAAAGGGCTTCCCATCAAAGCTATGTCTCCCATCTCCCATCGATTCAGTTACATTGTCTCTCTCTCTCTGCAAAACTCCTCCTCATGCAAGTCAGCGAGAATCAGGATGCCTTTACATTGGTCCCTTCACCAGTATTGCTGTGAAATGACTCACTGGACCATCTCTGTCATGTTTCCATTTGCCGTAAATTTCCTTTAAAAAAAAAAAACACAGCCACTTACAATCATGTTCGATGGCCCTTGCATTAAAAATGAGAAAAATATGGAAACATGCATTAAAATATTCTGAAATAAATGGCTTTTTTATTACATAAAAGCTCTCGTGTGTCTCAAAGGTACTGAGAATAGAATAATTTATGGTAAATGAGATTATTATTGCTGGGAAAAGGTCTATTTTAATGCCAGTTTTCTCAGGGATAAACCAAAGCTGAACAGTCCACTGGGGGTGTTCACAAATGTGGAAGACAAGTCCTTAAAAGCTTTAAGGGGATGATAAGTGGGAAAGATGTGCTGAGGCAGCACTGCTCTGATGTACTGAGGAGGGAGGCATTCTGTTTATTCATATCTCTAGAGGGTTAGCCATAGTGTCCAGAAAGAAATTAAAATAATTAGTTGTCTGGAACCAAGATGAAGAAGCTCTGTGTTCCAAGGGGCTGAATTTCAGAGCTGCGAACTCAGACTCCTTGTACTAGGTGTCCTGAGGCAGCTGCATCCGTCAGTGTCCAATGTCAGAGTCACACCAGGGCAAGCAGACATCGGATTTTATTGTGGAGACACAGTTCCCACCAAAATAAAAGGAGCTTCACCAGGAATCAGGCTGCAGGAGTTCAGGGAAGACTCTTCACCAATTGGACCCCTCCAGGCTTTTTTCTTTTTTTCTTATACCTTACTTTCCTCCATAAGCACTAGAGGTCTATCTGCACTCTTGCTGTTTCCTCACACATGGCACTTCATTTCTTACTTCCTCCTTTCCCTTGTGCTTACTCATCATTGTCATCATGTCGGGAAGACTCTTTCCTCAACTTTGCTTCTTAGAATCCTTGACTTCTTTAAGGAAGGAAGGAAACAAACATTTATTAAGTGCCTACTATGTGCCAAACACCAGTGGAGAGTGTTTTATTGTTTAGACTTAAGAAAGGAATGGAGAAAATTTAATAACGTAGAGTATTAATACTATACGTTTCTGTGTTGCTTTGTGGATATTTAGACTTAGGAAAGCAATGGAAAAAAATTTAATAATGTAGATTATTAATATTACATGTTTATGTGTTGTTTTGTTAATTGTAGACTTAAGAAACTGATGGAGCAGCTAGGTGGCACAGTGGATAGAGGGTTGGGTCTGGAGTCAGGAGGACTCCTCTTCCTGACTTCAAATCTAGCCACAGATACCTACTAGTTGTATGACTCTGGGCAAGTCACTTAACCCTGTTTATCTCAGTGCTTCAACTGTCAAATGAGCTGGAGAAGGAAATGGCAAACCACTCCAGTATCTCTGCCAAGAAAACTCCAAATGCAGTCACTAAGAATCAGGCACCACTGAAATGACTGAACAACAAAGCATGTGCCAGGCATTGTGCCAAATGTTTTACAAATATCATCTTATTCAATTCTCACAACAACCTTGGGAAGCAGGAGTTATTATTATCTCCATTTTTCAAAGTTGAGGAAACGAAGGCAGTCAGAGTTTAAGTGACTTGACCAAGATCACACAGCTTGTAAACATCTGAGTTCAGATTTGAACTCAGATCAAATGCTACCTTTTTCAGGAGAGTTTTTCCATTCTTTTCTGGTGCTTAGTGCCATCCTCTCAGAAATTACTTTCTAGCTATCCCAATTCTCCAGTGTTTAACATAATGTCTGGCACATAGTAGGACCTTAATAAAGGTTTATTGACTGGCTGACTACTCTGTATTTATCTTGTACAGTATATACATGTTTAGGTACACATTATCTCCCTCATTAGAATATAAACGCCTTAAGGGTAGGCACTGGCTTTTGTTTTTCTTTGTATCCACAGTGCTTATTACAGAGGCTGGCACATAGTAAGCACTTAATATTTTTTGATTGATTAAATTCTGTTATGTAGCATGGTTGGGGAAGAAGGCATTTACCATTTGCACGTGCCATAGATGATCAATTTGCAAAGGGTATGAGCCCAAGAAAATGCCCTTCACATTAATACTCTACTGAGTCTTATTTTATCTTCCTTGGATGACTCAGGAGGCACTTTAGGCTCTCGCAGAGTCTCTGGCTCATCACTATGACCTTCAGCTATCACAGTGCTTCTTATATCTGTGTGGAAGTACTTAGAATGATGATTTCTGAGTAGGAGAATGCTGGAGAAATTGGTTGCCCTAGCCATAGTGACTAGTCTTAAAAATAAGTATCTGCCTGCTAGTCCAGGGCAGACAATAACAGGTAATATTGGGAGGATGTGTGGGTATGTGTGAGATTTATATGTCCACTGAAGTTGCCTAAATGCATTTCCCAAAAACCTCGGACACCAGCCTTGCGCCCTTTTCGAGGATACAGAATTGCCTCAACATTCTACTTACCAATTATAAGCAATAATTTGAAAAGGAAGAAGCAAAGCCAACCCTGGATGTGTATTAATGGTTCCTGTTTTTTAATAACCATTTGCTTTTATAATAACCTCTCTCGGTGCAGTGCTGTGAGATAGAGTGCACAAGTATGAAGATCATCATTTTACAATGATGGTGGGCCAGAGAGGTTAAATAACTTGTCCAAGGTCACGTGGTCAAGAAATGGAGAAGCTGAGACTTCAGAGGCAGCTGGGTGGTGTATTGGATGGAACAATGGACCAAGAATCAGAAAAACCTGAATTCAAATTTGATCTCAGACACTTAATAGCTGTGTGAGCCTGGGCAAGGCATTTAACTACTCCCCCTCAGTTTCCTCCTCTGTAGTATGGGGATAATAACAGCACCTGCCTCCCAGGGTTGGGGCAAGGATTAAATGAACTTAAAGGAGGATTAAATTTGTTAAGTGCTTTGCACTTTGCCTGGAACATAGCAAATGTTAATCAATTTTTGTTTCCTTCCCATGGTTGAGTCCTTTCAGTCTTATCTGACTCTCCATGACCCCATTTGGGCTTTTCTTGGTAAAGATACTAGAGTGGCTTTCTATTTTCTTCTCTAGATCATTTTACAGATGAGGAAGTTGAGGCAAAGAGGGTTGAGTGATTTCTCCAGGATCACACAATTAGGATCTAAGGTCAGATTTGAACCTTGTAAAGATGACTCTTCCTAGTTCTAAGTTTTGTAGTCTATCCCCGGCACCACTAGCTGCCCTTAGTTAACTTGACTTGAAATTGTACTGGTGATGTAACCTCTAAGAAGGGAAGCTGTATTTACAGATGATTTTTATTACATTTTTATTACATAACTTTTCTACCATTAAACTAACTCCTTCTCTTTTTCCATTCTCAGACACACCCTCTGTTCCCTTTTTCTGATCTACCCTTGAAGTCTGAGCCTTGGTCAAGATGTCAGACAGAGGTAGGTCACTGTCATTACAAAGAAAAGCTAGTAAAGCTGTTTTTCCATTAAAGACAAAAAGCATTGAGGGGAAGAGGGAGGCAGGATTAATAAACTGCAGTATTAACATTTCATCCATCACTGTCTTAAGTCTAAACAATTAACAAAGTAGCATCCTTTCTGGGCACCAGTGTCTTCATGTGTAAAAAATGAGGTTAATAATATTTCTACTATATACCTCACAAGGTTGTTGGAAAACAACATGATGGAAATGTGTGTTTGTAGAATCGAGAACTAGAAGAGGCTTAGAAAATACATAATTCATATGAAACAGAGACCTGATGACCAGCATATTGTACAGCAGAAATGACACAGAAGTCAGAAGACTGAGTTCCAAGTCTTTCTCCATTACTCCCATAAGTAAGGACAAAGTTAGTGGGGGAGGGTGGAGGAGGTTGCAAAAAAATTGGGCAAATATGTTAAATTTTCTGAGCCTCAGTTTTATCATCTGTGAAATGAGACCATTGGACCAGGTAACTTAAAATTTAATTAATATTTTTGTTACATTTTAAGTTCTGAACTGTCTCTCTCCCTCTCTCCCCACCCTACACTAGAGAAGGGCTGCATTAGGCACAGATATGCGTGTAAGTATATGTATGTGTGTGTGTATGTATATATATATATGTATATATATATATATAGGTATGTGTATAGGTTACGTGTGTGTATATATATGTGTGTGTGTGTGTGTGTGTGTATGTGTGTAAAACTATACTTTGCATATTTCTATTCACCAGTTCTCTTTCTGGAGGTGGATAGCATATTCTTTCATAGGTCCTTTGTAATTGATTTGAGTGGTTATAATATTCAGAATAACTTAGCCATTCAGTTATTCTTCCAACAATACTGCTGTTACTGTATGCAACATTCTCTTGGTTCTGCTTCTTCACTCCACTATTTTGTGCAAGTCTTTCCATGTCTTTCTATAATCCACCTGCTCATCATTTCTTATAGCACAGCAGCATTCCATCAAAATTACATACCACAATTTGTTTAGCCATTCCCCAATGGATGAGTATCCCTTCAATTTCTAATTCTTTGCTGCCACAAAGAGAGCTGCTGTGGATCCTTTTCCTCTTTCCCTGATCATAGTAGTGGTAGTAGTGGTAGTAGTGGTATTGCTGGATCAAAGGAGACATACAGTTTTACAACTCTTTGTACGTAATTCCTGATTGTTCTCCAACACAGTAATTTTGAAGGCTCCTTCCAGTTTTAAACCCCATGGCTCACAGGGGTGTGCTGAAGGTAGTTCCACCCAGACTGTGAGAACTAAGTGTTAAATTTGCACTGTGAGCATTTACCCCTTAGAAATCACCACCTACAAATCAGAGCTTGATTGATTATTTTGTTGATCGTTTAGACAAAGTAATGGAGAAAATGTAATCATGTAGATTATTAATACTACATGCTTATATGTTGTTTTGTTGATTATTTAGACTTAGGAAAGTGATGGGGCAGGAAAGTGTCTGAGTGGATAGATCCCTGGATCTGGAGCCAGGAAGACTCGTCTTACTGAGTTCAAATCCAGCCTCAGACACTCACTAGCTGTGTGACACTGGGCAAGTCATTTAACCCTGTTTACCTCAATTTCCTCATCTGTAAAATGAGCTGGAAAAGAAAATGGCAACTATTCCAGTATCTTTGCCAAGAAAACTCCAAATGGGGTCACAAAGAGGCAGACATAACTAAAAATTGGCTGAACAAAAAGAAAGTGATGGAGAAATTTTAATAATGCAAATTATTAATACTATATGTTTAGGTGTTGTTTTCTTGATCTTTAGACTTAAGAAAGCAATGGAGAAAATGTTGATGATGCAGATGATTATTACTATTTTTAAAAATAGTTGTGTTTATGTATCTTCCCTGACCTTTACATTCAGGAGCCCTTCATAGGTAAGAAATTAGGATTTTCACAGAACATGTACCCACATCAAGTTTACAAAAGTTTTTAGACATTTATGTTTAGACATTACAACAGTTTTTAGACAGGCACAGCATAGGTGCATGCATGTGTGAGTATATGTGTGTATATATATATATATATAATTTATTCATACATATGCATACATGCACAACATACATATACACGGCAGTGGGAGCCAGTATACCTGTGTCCTATCTGCCACTGGATTAGCTATGTTAACTTGGACAAGTTAGTTCACCTTTCTATGCTCTTCATGACCCCTTTTGAGGTTTTCTTGGCAAAAATACTAGAGTGGTTTGACATTTCCTTCTCCAGCTCACTTTACAGATGAGAAAAATGAAGATAACAGGGTTAAGTGACTTGCCCAGAGTCACCTATTTAATAAGTATCTGTGACTAGATTTGAACTCAGGACTCCAGACCTGGTCTCTATCCACTATGCCACCTAACTGCACTTGCAGTGTGGTATAATCTTATCATTAAAAAAAAATTCCCAAACCCCTGATGGAAAACAAAGCCCTTATTGGAATATCACTTGAATTTATTTGCATGGAACATTTTAGTTGGTTGAGGTTCATGTTTGAGAAACAAAATAAACTCTAAGACTTGAGTCCACTCTAAAGGCCACAACGTGTTTGATACACAGGTTTTTCAATTAAGTGATCTGAGCATATCTCCAGTTAAGAATAAATAAGAGCACAGCTGAACACTGAAGTTCAGCTGCTTTGCCATACGAATGGAGAAAGGTCCTCTTAGTCTTTAGTGTTTATAACATTTAATATGGCAATTAATGCTTTCCTTCCTCATTCCTGAGATTTTTGCTGGAAATTTCCAGATGTTTCAAATGAATAATTAGATTGACAGCCTCCCGATAACTTACAAGCTTGTGACTAATCACAATGTATGATAAGCAAAATTAAACCTATTTCTTACATTGGTTTTTGTCTTTGTGGCAGAAGAACTATGAAGCCTGAAGAGACATGGTGTGTTAAAAGCATTTTTGTGGATTCCTAAATTAGTGGGAAGGATAGTATTGGCCAACTGAATTAGCTGGAAGCAAAAGATAAATGTCCATTCCTTTTTTTTTCCACTGCTCCCATTTACATCATGTGACACTCAACATGGAGGAGCATGAACCTCATGAAAATATCGATGTAATATTTTCACCTTCCTTTTTTACTTTGCAAATCTGTCAGTAGCACAATAAATATGTGTTTGGGAAATGCTCACTGCTGGGGGAAGATTGAAAGGTGAACAATATATAGTCCCTGCTCTCAATGAGTTTCTATTCTACTGGGGGAAAATAACCTATACAAATGAATAGGTACGGAGACATTTCAAGGAAGGGCACTAGCGGTGGAAGAATGAGGTCTGGTATTAAGCAGAAAGTGGAACTTGAGCTAGTCCTTGAGGAAAGCCAAAGAGTCTATGCCTCAAAGGTGATGAGGTAGAGCATTTCCAAGCGTTTGGGAGACAATGCAAAGGTCTAGAAATGGGAGCAAGGGGAGTAACAAGTAATCACTTTGGCTAAAACAAATAGCATGTAAAGGACAGTAATGTTCCATAAAGTGCTTTTCCTCAAATCCCTGTGAGAGGAGTAATGCAGACATGATTATAGACATTTTTCCTCAAAGAAACTGAATTTCAGCGTGTGATGAAATGACTTGATAAAGGCAAGGCCATAACTAGGGGAGGGCAATCAGCACTTTGGCCCAGGGTACTGATTTTAGAGAATGTGATCATATTTGTAGTCCTTCAGCAGCACAGAAAAAGATAAAAATTAGCATGAGTTGGGAAGAATAATTACTAAAAATAGAAAGTTTTCAGACAGTGAACATGTTCTACCTGTTCCTCCCCAGCAGCAGCAGCCTTGCCCCAGGATCCCAGAGAGTGATTTCTATATCTTCCCTCCTTACCCACCCACACCTATACACACACTCATTCAGCTGAGGGGAATGATTCATTTTGTCTGCCTGGGTGTGTTTTGTGGTATTTTCTTGGGTGCAAAAAGTTTTTGTTTGTTTCAGTTCTGGCTCAAAGCCAAGCAGCTACTGAGTAGTGAAATGGGAACTCAAACCCAGGTCTCCTGACTCTTCTCTTTGCTCTCCAGGAGAGCTTCCTTAAAAGCTTAAAATGATCCCCAATTGTTTCTTACTGTTCTTCAGTCATGTCTGACTATTCACGATCCCATTTGGGGTTTTCTTGGCAGAGATAGTGGAGTGGTTTGCCACTTCCTTCTCCAGCTCATTTTATAGATGAGGAAACTGAGGCAAACAGAGTTAAGTGACTTGCCCAGAGACACACAGCTAATAAGTGCCTGAGGCCAGATTTGAATTTAGAAGATGAGTCTTACTGACTCTAGGCCTGGCATTCTCTCCACTGCACCATCTAGATACCCCAATTGTCTCTTAAATCAATATAAAATGTCTTATAATAGGTTTATAGGATTTTTCTCCCTTTAAATAGCTGCTCAGTAATGTTCCAATGGCCTACATCAATGAGAAAGTGAGTTTTGAGATAGCAGAATTCACATAAATGGCACTTGTGATAGATTGTTCTATTTTAATGGAAAACAACATCCATGGAAAATTCTGTCATTTTATTGGGGAAACAGTATGTTAAGAGCTTAATGGCATTAGCAGTCTCTAAGCTCCAAACCTACTTTTTCTCCCACCTGTTCTGTGGCTCCATCTCTGACCTTCCTCGTGCTCCAGGGCAGTACTTGTGTGGCCTTCTCTTTAAGTGGGGGCCTTCCCCTGGGAGAGATTCTGCCCCTTTCCACAGATGGGAATGCAGCAAGCACCCTGGCTGTGATTCAGTCAAACCATAGTCTCCAGATTGGAAAATGAAGACAAACCAGAAAAACAATTTCTTCACATTCTTGTGTGTGTCTCTCTCCCTCCCCCTCACACCCTCCTGGGAGTCCCTTCTTCAGTGACCTCGGCAAAAACCTCAAATGCACTGGAAAACATAACAATTTACCCATAATGAGAGTTTATGATTTAAAAAGAAAATTCCTGTGAGAGAATCATCACCATCCTCCCACACCTAAGACTAACAAACCCTTCCTCTAAAATAGAACACTGTCTTCTATTTCAAATGAAAGAATTACCAAGAAAAGAGGGTTACAAGATTGGGGAATAGCCCAATAAAGAAGAAAAATTCTACTCCTTTTGCTGGCCACAGGCAGAGAGCTCTTTCAGTCACTTAACAGTAGTTTTATTTTGCTTTTTTTTTGTTTTTCCTGAAAAATCTACATAGCAGAGTTAGAAAAAAATGAAAAGTTGTTTTCCGTTCCTTGGTTAACTCATACAGAACACATACCTTCTTCCAAACATCCCTGTGGCTTTGTATTTTTGCTAAGATGCCTCTAAGTCGCTGAGTTAGGGTGGAGGAATTTGAAGGAGGAATTCCACTTTGGATACGTTCGATTCAGTAAATGGCATGTGGTGGGTTTTGTTATTTATTTATTTTTTCTTTTGGGAACCATAATTAGCGATTTTGACTCCTGGAAGAGAGCACAAGCTATTCCTTCAACCCAACTCTAATATACGATGGAAAAGTTGACAAAAGAAGAAATACAGACAAATTCAGTTGAGCAAGAGAGGGAATTTGTTACTTCAGTGGCTCATGAATCAGTACATCTTGTTGCTTCCTATTTGGATTAGTTATTCTAAGTAAGTGCAAAGCTCAGTTGTTTCTAACAACCAAAAGTTTGTTCAGTTTCTTCACTCTGACTTTTGGTGCTCTGAGGTAAAGTCCAAGTTGCTGTCCTAGTTATTTAGTGCCCCTGGGAAGATCTATGTTTCATCTGCAAGGACTGGAGGAAACAATGTGCATACCCACACACACTCACACTCTTACACACACACTTCAAAATATGTACAAAGTAACTTGGACTAACAGCTGAGAGAATTAGACAAGACAATATGTAGGTGGTAGTAACTGAACTTAGTCTTGAAGAGAGCTGGGGATTCCAAGAGATGGAAGTCAGGAAGGAAAACATTCCAGGTAAAGCAAAGATACAGAAACAGGAGATACAATGTCATGTATTGGGAATATCAGATCAGTTTGGCTGGAACAAAGAATGTGGGGATGGAAGAGGGGGAGGGACATAGGATCATCCTGAAAAAATAAGTAGAAACCAGAAGGTGAAGGCCATTAAATATCAGGCTGAAATCTTGTATTTTATCCTAGAGATGATAGGGAGCTATTGAAACTTCCTGAGCAGGGAAAGAGACATGATCAGATATGTGCATTAAGAGTATCCATTTGGTAACTTTATGGAGGATAGATTAGAGAGGAGTCAGGAAGCTAGAGTCCAGGCAAGAGATGATGAAGGCTTGAATGAATGTTACATGTGTGAGTGGAGAGAAGAGGGTAGATAGAAGAATTTACAAAAAAAGACCCTACTTATTATCTGGCAAAGTACGAAGAGTGCTGGAACATAGCAGAAAGTCAGACCTGGATTCAGAGTCTAGATCTGAGTCTCGCTACCTCTGAGATTAAGAAAGTTGCTCACTCCAACCTTTATTTTCCTGATTTTTCAAACCTCTCTGGGCTATTGTGAGAAAGGTCTTTATAAACCTTTAATCATTATAGAAAGTTGAAGTCTGGAAGAAACTTAGTTAGATCTAATAATTCTTGTGAGAAACCCTTGTTCTACTAATGAGGAAACTAAAGCCCTAACTTTAGTCTTAATTAAAGGTTAAACGAGTTGCTCCAGATCACAAACAGGAACAAAATAAGTCTCTAAAGTCAGTTCCTGTATCTCCACACTATCCGCTTCTCTTATTGCTGGCGAGAACCCTTAGCATTTACCAGCATATGTAAAAGTAACTTTTTCTATGGGAGAATTATAATGATAGGGTTCTGGGAAACCACTCCCTATGGAAAGAGGGCCTTGGGAGATGTGTCATCAAAGTAATGGATGGACAAAGCCAGTAACTTGAGCAAGGGAAGACTTAATCAGTCGTTAGGCTTAGAATGTATCAGTCTTCCCAGTCCTGCAAATGAACCCCAGGAAGGAGAAGCCATGAGGAACACAAACTCCAACGGATGTTGGCATCTTCCATTGAGGGAGGCTTGTCCATGGCTTCAAAGGAAACTAGGACCATATGCTAATCTAGAACAGTTGGGGAGAGAGCCTTACCGTGATGGTAAAAACCCATGTTAGCAACCAGGTTTCTATAGTGCTGATCTTACCTCTGTGATGATTTAAGGTTATAAGGGCCTTTCTCACAACAGCCCAGAGAGGTCTGAAAAATTAGGAAAATAAAAGTTGGAATGAGCAGCTTTCTTAATCTCAGAGGAAGGGAGACTCAGTTTAAATTCTGAATCCAGGTCTTCTGACTTTCTTCTATGTTCCAGCACTCTTCGTACTTTGCCACATAATAATGAGCATTTATATAGCCCTGACTATATGGCAGGCTCTGTGCTAAGCACTTTATCAATATTATCTCATTTGATCCTCACAACAACTCTGGGAGGTAGGTGCTATTATTATTTCTATTTTACTGATGAGGCAGACAGAAGTTAAAGTGACTTGCCCAGGGTCTCACAGGTAGTAAGTATCTGAAGCTTGATTGGAACTCAGGTTTATCCTGACTGCTCTATCCACCGCACCACCCAGGTGTTATTGAAAATGAACTAGCAACTTTCCTTCAAGTATAACTGTTTCCCACAAATGAAATATTACTGGGAGAGGGGAAGGCAGAAGTGGGGGAGATTGACCAAGAGGAAAACTCCCCAGTTGTGCCTAATTTACGCTCAGGTCTCCCTCAGCATGACTTGAACACATGAGTGGGTCAATAAGAAACTAGGTTGTTGAATGAGTTGATCCATGTGAATTCAAACCCTTCAGAATATTCTGCTGAGCCCTACTCAGTTCATCTTGATAATGAGCTAATTTTCTTGTATCTTCCTCTCTCTTTTGCCCTTTATTTCAGCAGTTTCTTTCTCTACTTCCTGACTCCCAACTCTCCTTGGACAGCCCTACCTCCCTTCTTGGTGAGGGAGTCTTCTGACTGTGTCATTTTATCTCTTCTGACTCTGCCATGGCCTTGTACAGGCCTTCATCACCTCATGCCTGGATTATTACAATAGCCTTTGAGTTCATCTCCCTGTCCCTCATCTCTCCCTACTCCAATCCATTCTTTACTCAAGTCTTCCTAAATTACAGATCTAACCATGTCATCCCCTTCTTCAATAAAGTCTCGTGGCTTCCTGACACCTCCAACATCAAATAGAAAATCCTCTCTTTAGCAGTCAAAACCTTTATAACTTGGCTCTTTCCTATATTTCCAATATTCTTATATCTTACTTCTCTATCACATGGATCCAGTGAAACAGGTCTCTTTGCTGTTCCTCACATACAATATTCCATCTCTAGACTCCAGGCATTTTTACTGGCTGTCCCCCATGCCTGGAATTCTCCCCCTCCTCATCTCTGCCCTCCTTGGCTAAAATCCTAACTTCTATAAGAAACCATTCCTGGTCTCAATCCTTGTGCTTTCTTGAGTTCTCTCCAATTCATTTTTACCTATCTACCTATCTTATTTGTTCATTGTTGTTTGCATGTGATCTCCCCCATTAGAAGGTGAGCTCCTGGAGAACAGGAACTATTTCTTGCCTTTCTTTGTATCCCCAGCACTTAGCACATCACACTGTAGGCATTTAATAAATGCTTGTTGACTGACGTTCCTGGTTCCCTGCCTCAGAGAGTTACAAGGCATGGAAGATATAATATAAGTAGAAGTGAGTCAGGTTTCAATACGAAAACATATATGTTATACACACACACACACACACACACACACACATATATATATATATTTATGTATATAAAACTAAAAGCAATCATAGATATCAAGGAAGAAAAAAAGAGTGTAATGAAGTTATTTCATCCTGAAGACTCATTCATTTATTTTATTTATTGAACATCTATTGATGGGAAGATGATGTACCTTATGGGATATAAAAGGACAAATAAGAAAGTATATGACCTCAAAACACTTATGCTTTAATTAGCCACAATAATACCATTGCACAAATAATTATACAAAATTATCGAATAAGCATGCATGTCATAAGAAAGGTATGAAACATAAGAGGTGTTCTGAGGAGGGGGGAGTCATGTTCTTGGCAGGGTTTGGGAAGAACCTCGTAAGAAGTTTTATAAAGGAAATTCAATTTGAGTTGGGCCTTTGAGGATGGATAAAATTTCAACAGGCAGAGTCAAGTCAAGTCAACAAAAGTTTATTAAGCATCTCCTGGACACCAGGCAATATGTTCAACTCAGGGTATTCAAAACAACGTCAAATTCAGCCCTCACTATTAAAGAGCTCATATTCTTATGGGGAGGCAACATGTAAACAACTACATGCAAAAAATATACATAGTATGAAACATGGAAATAATCATTTGAGGAATGACATTAGCCTTAAGGGTAATTGGGCAAAAGGGTTTCTCATTGAATGGCATTTTAGCTGAAACAAAGGAAGCCAGGGAACCTAGGAAGCAGAGATAAGAAGAGGGAACATTCCAGGTATGAGGAGAGCCAATGAAAATACCCAGACTTAAGAGATTAAGGGTCTTGTTTGAAGAACAGCAAGGAGGCTGGGTGTCACTGGGTGAAAAGTATGGAGGTGAAGGGTAGATTAAGCTGTAAGAAGACTGGAATGATAGGAGGAGGTCAAGACATGCAGGACTTTAAATGTCAAACAGGGCATTTTCTATTTAATCATGGGGGCAATAGAGAACAATTGAAAGAAAGAGGGTGGAGATCTGTCCTTTAGTAAGATCACTTTGCTTTCTGAGTAGAGGATGGACTATAGCGGAGAGAGATTTGAGGCAAAAAGACCAATCATGAACTATTTCAATAGACCAGGTATAAGATGATAAGGGCCTGAACCAGGGTCATGGCAGTGTAAGAGAAGAGAAGGGAACAGTAGGAGATACTATCTTTTATACATAAAAGTAAAGTCAAAAGGCTTATCAAAAGACTGGCTGGAGGAGGAAGGGTGAAAGAATTAGGAAGCAAGGATGGCTACTAGATTGTGAGCCTTGGTGATTGGGAGGATGGTGGTATCCTCAATAGTAATAAGAAAGTTGAGAAAAGAGGAACACTTGGAGGAAAAGATAATGAGTTCTGTTTGGAATATTTTGAGTTTAAGATGACTATAAGACCATGTGGTTTGAGATGTCCAATAGAAAATTAGAGATGCAATTCTGGACATTAAGAGAGAAGCTAGGACTGGATAAATGGACCTAATAATGATAAGATAGAGTCAAGTCAAGCGAACAAGCATTTATTACGAGAACAGACTGGGAGAAATGGGGATAAATGTAGGACTTCCAAAGGGCCAGAGCCATCAAGACCTCTAGGGAGGACAAGGAGGGAGCAGCAAGGTCAATTACATAACAGAACAGGGAAGGAATGTTTGGGAATTGCCTTCTTTAGGCAAAGGCCTCACACCCAGAGAGGGAGAAAGGACTAAAACACAGGTTCTAGAAGAGCCGCAGATGGGCTCTTGAAAGCCTAATCCAGAAACCAAGTTCAAAAGGAGCTGATTCCAGGAAACAACATCTAAGAGAAGGTGTTGGGGAAGAAGGGGAGCCTTTTCAAGACCTGACTCCATTGAAACTTTCATTGAAGATCAAAGATATAAATACCATCAAGCCATCAGCCTATATCTCTTCTCCTTTTTAAAGTCAAATCCCTAGAAAAAGTAATGAGTTTGATGCCACTTTTCCTTCTGCACATTTGTCAGTCCCTTTCTCTTCATTTATCTGAAGCTGCCTTCTCCAACTTTACCAAAACTTTCTTAACTGACAGACCTGAATTTCTTTTTTTTCCAGTCTTCATCTTTTCTGACCTTTCTAATATCACTGACAACCCCCTTTTCCAGAACAGTCTCTTTTCTCTCTGCATCTGCATTCTATCCTTGTTTTGCTGCTACCTACATGACCCTTGCTTTTCAAGGTTTTTTGATGCATCATCATAGATGTTCCACCCCTAACCAAGGTGTCCTGGGATTCTCTGTCACCTTCTTTTAAGTATTGTGTCCTGGAGTCATCTCCTCTTAAACTTGAGTGTGTTTCTAGATTCTGTCCTGGACCTTCTCTTCTCTCTACTCCCTCTCATTTGATGACCTCATTATCTCCCATCAAATGATGACCAATCATCAACTCCATGCTGACAATTCCAGGCTCTATATATTGAACTCTAACTTCTCACCTAGGCTATGGCACAGGTATATGTCAGACATTTCCAACTGGATGTCCTCAAACTTTATCTCCCTGGGTCTCAGTTTTAACTACAAATTGAGACAGGTGAAATTAGACAGATGCTAAGGCCCCTTTCAGCTCTATGTGGTCCCACAATCTACTTCTAAAAGGATGTGGTCATTTTTCCAATCTTGCTCTTTTCTTTGGGATGTTTAACTCCCCCTTCAATTTTCTTGTAACTATTAGCAGCCCCTTCAATTTTCTTGTAACTATTAGAAGCAAATACCCTTTGAAAATGTTAAAAAGGGTTATGCACTTATTTCAGGGACTTTTAGAACAACAGACTAGGGCAGAAGTTAGAAATCTTTCCTCCCACTTGATGTCTGGGCAAGACTAAAGTAATTATGGTAGAAGGGTTCCCAAAGGGAGGTGCTCAGCTGATAATTCAGCAAGGGACTTGCAGGTGGAAGGAAGTGGGATAGGCAGAGCTAGCCAGGACGGAGAAGCATCTCTATGGATTCACTACTGGAAAGACACCAACCCAGCTGTAGGAAATACTCTAGAATGAACAGAGAATTGTTTGCTCACTTATTTTATGAGCTTGGCCAGACAATCAATGAGGCAGTCTAGTGGCTGGGTTGATGAGTGGTTTGACGGCCAGCATGGAACTTAGGATGACCTCGGTACAAGACCTACTTGTGAAAGCTACTAGCTGTGTAACCCTGGGCAAACCATTTAATGTCTGAATACTCTCTCTAGGACAATATAAATTCCAGGTGAGCTGCCTATCTGCATTGGTGAAGGGAGTTTCCACATTAGAAGTTCTACAAACTGAGAATAGTAATTATATCATTAGCATTTACAGAGTGCTTTAAGGTTTGCAAAATACTTTAAACATCTTATCTCAACTCCACTTATATTGTGTCTTTCTCATATAAGTCTCAGGAATGATCTTTATTTCAGTAATCTTGGAACATTTTGACAACATGCTTAAATGGAAATATTGTCTCCTGAGTTTTAGAGTTAAGCACATTAACAATACGGCTAATAAAATCTTAATTGTCTAAAATCTCATTGTTTCATGTTCTTTTATTTTGTTGTTGTTGGATTTTTTCTTGTGAAGCCCAGATTTCTTACTCTAGTACAACATTCTATTTCTTAAAGGTTTACGCTTATCTAGGAGTAAGAGTTCTGTCTTAAATTCTTAAATATATCCTTAAATAAATCCTTAAAAAAGAGGTCAAATACAAACCAGTACATGTGCATTCAAGTTGCATATAAGACCTGAAGTATGACACCAGATATTTATGTCTCAAGGCCAGAATGAGGATTTATGGAAAAAATACCAAGTACCAGCCATGACATCTTTGACTACCTTTGACTTTTAATAATTTGCCACTGTAAAGCAGAGGGAGAAAGGGATTGGCAGTGAGCTCTGACATATCAAGGGAATGGAAAAATTGTATTTTTCAACCCTAACTTCAAATAAAACTATTATTCAAGCAAAAGAATTTGATTCTAACAAAGAAATATTCACTGTATCGATTCAGTCTGTTTGATTCAGTATCTGTATTTGGGAAACCAAACATTTCCACCCTCATAGCCGCCACCCCTGACAAAAATTGGCAGTGTGATTATTTCTGCCCGTCATTACATTCAAATGGTACAAACCAGAGTATCCTAAACATCCTTTATCCTATAGCATTCCTTGTAACTAAGAATTTGCTATATATTCCATTTTCATCTGTAATATTATTACTAAGAATGTAACTATTCATTTTGCATAATGTCTACCGTCTTATAATCATTAATATGAGACTAGTTTTTATCTTATGCTTTTTAGCTAAATTCTGAGCTTTTGTCATTTGTCCAAAGCAAACCAAGTCCTGTGTAATCCTGAAGGGGAACAGCATTTTTAAAGGAAAGATGGAATATATTAGAAAAATTTCTTAAATAACAGTGTCTTTCATTTTGAGATCATGCACAGAACTTGATTCATGACAAGTATATTTATTTTTAAAATACATGAATGTGAACATCAAAGAATGTACTGGCAAACTGAATTTTCTGTATTACCCCAAAGTGAATGGGTTCTAGGTCATATTAGCACAGAACCTCAGCTCATCCAGCAACTTTGTGTAGCAAACTTTAATTGAACTTCATAAAGTGGAAAAACTATATTCACCTCCAGGAAGGCATAGCTTTCATACTGGGACAACCAGTCCATATGACCACAGAAACTGGAGGCAGCTCTGTATTTTCTCTACCCTAGCTGACCAGAATGGGGCAGGTACACAGGAATTGCTGAAGCATGGGTTCAGAATAGTTTGCTCAAGTATTGGGCTAGCATTGCTGCACAAAGCCCAAAGGACTTGGTAGTGTTTGACTTGTGACCCCTTCAGATTTTGGCAGTCTATTTTTCTGTTTTCTTATATGTTGACTAGAAACTGACGTCCTTGGAACCATTCAGAGATAGCTCTGAGCATGTGTCACTGGACAACATAAAGGTCCATTGTCTTCCTGGGCACGTATTTGGGACATGACAGGCTACTTTCCAAGAACTGTAGCAGAGAACAGGAACTACTTCCTGTAACATTATGTATTGTATTGTCCAGTTAAAGAAACTTAATGTCACAGGTCTTTTCTTAAAAAAATCACTTCTGCTGATTAAAGGTGAGCGTTTCAGTTGAGAGGCAGATTTGGGCAGCAAAGAATTGTTAAGGAAATGACATCTGAGAATGAGATTCAGAATCTGGAGCCAAGGCTTCTTAGCAGATCTGCCATTCCATGAGCCTCTAAATTTTTGTAAATGGAGAAGTTGCCTATCTCAGAAGAAATTTTTATTTATGAAACATTCATAGATGTTCCAGAAGTGGGGATTTTTTTTTCATTTTTTAATAACAACATCCTAATAATAACGATAGTTATAAAACTTATACTTGCTTTATAAATAAACAATAACAAAAAATAACAACTCCCTAATGATAATGGTATTTCTGAAACTTATATTTTAAATAACAATCTTCTAATGATAATGATGTTTATAAAACTTATATTTGGCTATATCTTGTATTTTTAAATGTTATTCAAGTTGATCTTTAATGAAATTGAACAATGAACTAAATTAATTACCATCCAACAAAATATTACCCAAAATATATTCTTATTTTCCTTCCAATAACCTTAATATATATATAGAGAGAGAGAGAGAGATAGGTAAATAGAAATATAGACAGATAGATAGATAGATAGATAGATAGATAGATAGATAGATAGATAGATAGATAGATAGACAGACAGAGAAGAGGCATCTAAGGGACACAGGGACCAGTCCTAGAATCAAAAAGACCTAAGTTCAAATTGGTCCTCAAACATTTAAACATAGTACGTAACTGATGAGTATCAGAGGCAGGATATGAAGACCGGTTTCCAAGATCAAAAAAGGGGAGGATTGAGCTGAGATAAGAAGTACTAGAAGGTGACACTTATGATGTCCTCTGTGCCTGGCTGCTTCAATCGAGATGAAACCACAAAACTTTCTAAAATGTGCTCCAGTTTCTCTGCCATCACCCAACTTTGTATTTGTCTACAGTCTGACCTTCCTAGCAGACACATGGAAGGAAGTAGAAGGGAGGGGTGTGTTTCGAGGCAGTGATTTTTACTCTGGAAGTATTTTCCATCAGTGTTCTTCTGGTATTTACTTTGCACATGTTCTCAAAACTGAGAAGAGCAGAACCTGTTAGCCTTAGTGAAAAATAAGTCATCCTTGGTAAAATCCTGGAACATATTATTAAGGGATGACCAGTGAACCACAAAATAAAAGTAAGCCAAGAACAGGGTGTGCCAGACTACCCATCTTTCTTTCCTTTGTTTTCTTTCTTTCTTTTTCTTTCTTTCTTTCTTTCTTTCTTTCTTTCTTTCTTTCTTTCTTTCTTTCTTTCTTTCTCCCTTTCTTTCTTTCTTTTTCTTCCTTCCTTCCTTCCTTCCTTCCTTCCTTCCTTCCTTCCTTCCTTCCTTTCTCTTCTTTTCTTTTCCTTTCCTTTCTTCTTCCCTTTCTCTTTCTTCCTCTTTCCCTCTTTCTCTCCCTCTGACTCTCTCTCTGTCTGTCTCTGTCTCTGTCTCTCTGACAGTGTTACTATAGCAAGGCTGAATGAGCCTATAGAGGCTATCCCAAGGAGCATGCCCCCAATGCATCTCCTGGAAACTTCCAGGGGCTCAAAGAACAAGGTGACTCATTGCTTGGGCCTTTGGAGAAGTTGATCCTCCTGGCTGCTTTCACGGTATCCCAGTGCTGAAAAGACATTCTGGTGCTTTAGGATGATTGTGATAAACCCTGAGTGCTCCTTTGGGGGGAATCTTCCCACTCCTTGATGGAAAAAAGGGACCAGTATGCTACAGTTCATAAAAAAAAGAATCTTTCACCTGGCAATCTCTTTGACTTGGGCTTCCCAAACGAAAAGATGGGACTTCAGAAAGGGATGGAGAAGGACCCAAAATAGTGGTGATTGCAACAGTGAACTTGAATAACACTTTGGTGTCTCACCTGTGGCTCCAAAAAACTCTAGCATAAGCAGTGACCACACCCCAGTAAAACCATCTTGACAGATGGACTAAACCAAGTTGAGAGAAACCAAAAGGCCTCAAACCCATTGATGAGTTAGGGGATGCCTACCCCAAGCATGTGAAGGCTTCCTCCCATGGAATGGGGTGGATGAGAACAATTTGTACCACAGGCTATGAAGGCAGCTGAAATAGGTGCTGTGGAGTGCATAGAACTTAGTCAAACACTGAAGACATCAAGGTGACCATCCACTGCATTCTGGGCCATCAACATTCATCTTGACTTTTGTCTTGGCCCTGTTCTTTGATGACTCTGGAAGAGAGAGTGAGGCTGGTGACTTTGTACAACTCTATCTCTCATTTCAATCCAATTAAGTCACAAATCAAGACCTCACCCTATGATGTCACTGGTCCACTGGTTGTCTTCAGAAATGAAGGACAAATAGCAATGAGATCAAGTCTCGAAGATTATAAATTGTAAAGAAGGTTCCAACTTGCATTGATAAAGGAACTTTCCTCATCTAAGAGTTCTCTGTATGGGTGAAATCACAGGTCCTGTCCCTGTCCCACACATTGTTCTTTGTTTATGTCTTACAAAGGACGTAGTGGAAACTAAGAACCAGATCTTTTGATTCCTAGTTCAATATCTTTCTGCTCTAATGCCCTGACTCTCTAAATATTGCAATGAATACACTGGGGGTAGGGATCATGGCTGCTGAATTCACTGGCACGGTGCTTTGGGTGTTCTAATCTCTTACTTTTTAACTTCTGCTGATGTATTTTGCTCTTACATCACATTCATTTCCAAATATTCCCCTCTCTCTTTCCCTCCTCTTACAACAAAGACTAAAAAACAACAAAGCAGGTAAACAAGATCTATCAATGTGTCTGTGCTTTATAAGGTTCCTATACAGCACTGTTCCACATCACAGCCAAGTATAGAGCACAGAACTTCTTGCCCTTCTCTCCTGATCCCAGTGTGAGTGTGTCTGTCTGTCTGTCTGTGTTCATCCTTCGTTTTCAAAGAAGACCGTGACATCAGAGAAATGATGACACGACTTGCACTTGACTTTGTTTTGAGTGAGTGAGGGCTGTGCAAGGTCACCAACCTCACTTTCTCCTCCTGAGCCATCCGGATCCAGTGACCAGATATTCATCAGGATGACTGGAGAAGGCCCAGGATGCAGTGGGAGACCTTGGCCTCTTCAGGTACTAACATTCACAAGAATGCAGACAGAGGAATCCTGTAACTGGGAAAAAAAATTAGGAAGATCATCTCCCTCATTCTTTTTTTTCAATTAAATTTTTATTTATATCTTTTGTTTTTATATCACCTACATTTCCCAATATATCTCTTCCTCCTCTCCCTTCCAAAGAGTAGTCCCTTATATCAAAGGATAAGAAAGGATAAAAATAGTTGAGCAAAATTAATCAATATATCTAAAACTCTGATATTATATACAGTATTCCATATCCATAGTCTCCAAGTTCTTTGAAGAAATGGGCCCTTTCCCTGTATTTGACACATCACTTATGATCCCCAAACACACACACACACACACACACACACACACACACACACACACACATAAACACACACACGCAGAGGCTCTTTCTTTTTATGTAACTGTTCAGGCCCAGAGTAACACAGCTGAGAAAACAGGAGATATGATTAACGCATGGCTGCCATAATATAATGTTATATTGTGTGGAGGAGTTGCATGCCATTACTTTGCCAATGACTTGGGTCATGTGTTATCTTGACATATTCAGTATTAATAATCTTGGCCTTGGTCTATTGCTACCATAGCTACCCTGTGAATTCTCACTTGACTAGAATCTTGTTTGCTGTCCTGGATTAGGCATCCCAAGGAGGCGTCTCTCCCTGGGGAACTATTGAACACCTCTAATCACAGAGAAGTTGTCATTCCTATACTCCTAATGGTATATGGATCTGAAAGTAGGATGTATTAAAAAAAACAACTTAGACCTCAAAAATGCATCAGGTAGGTCATTTGTTAAAAATATACATTTTACTATGTAGTTAACTTAGGCCTAGAGGTGTTATGGAACTTCCCAGGGTTACAAAAGTAAAAAGTGGCAGAAGAAATCTGAACCCAGGTTCTTTAACTCCAGATCCAGTATTTTTCCCACACTGCTTCCCAGAAACACCAATTCCAGTTTGTTTATCATTTTACAGTTTGCAAACTGCTTTCCTTGCCCTGTGAGATAAGCAGTAAATGTTCTAATTACATCCATTTTACAGATGAGGAAGCTGGAGACTCTAAGAGATTAGATAACTTTCTCAAGATTACTTGAATAGTAGCTGAGCTGGGATTTGAACACTTGCCTTCTGAATTTTAAGTCCAATGAATTTTTCTGCTACTCTTGCTTACCTCTCCCTAAATTAGGCTTCATGCAAAGGTACCAGCTCTGCACCCAATTTGGGACAGCTTCAGTTTAGACTGTGACTCATGGTGTCACCAAGAGCCACATAAACCTTTAGAGTGCCCCATTTCCTATCCCCAGTCCAGTGATGGTATAACTGAACTGTCCCAGAGGTTAAGTGAGGAACACTGCTTTTTCTGCCCCTCTCCCACCACAATACTGTGCATTCCTGACCTCTCACCTCTCAAATGTCAATGCATGGAGGAGACAGATAATGTCATTTATCTGATGGCTGACACAGAGAACTGCCTAACCCAAAGTGTCTTCTCTACCATTGCCTTTCTTTCCTATCAGGAGCACATAGGATCAGAGGAGGTTAAGTGACTTGCTTAAGGCCACACAGCTATTAAGTGAGGTTGGAGTTGAACTCAACCCTTCCTTACACCAGACCCAGGGCTCTATCCACTGCACCACTTAATCCCTAAGTAGTGATAAATGTGCAAGAAAAAAGGGGAAAACAGAGCATCATAAAAACATTAAAAATACACAGAAGAAAGTTCAAAGGGGGACACAAACTGTAATATTTTTGTCATTCAGTCGTTTCAGTCACATCTGACTCTTGGTCACTCCATTGAGGGTTTTCTTGGCAAAGACACTGGAGGCATTTGCCATTTCCTTCTCCACTGATTTTACAGATGAGGAGTTGAGGCAAACAGGGGCAAGTGACTTGCCCAGGGTCATATAGCTAGGAAGTATCTGAGGCCAGATTGGAACTCAGGAACATGAGTCTTCTTGGCTCCAGGCCCAGAACTCTATCCATTCTTTTTAAGACAAGCTTAAATTTAATATACAATAAAAAGCCAAGATAAATATACCCAAAGTTCAGAGTTTCACATACAACCCTTTTTTTTTTTTGTTCTTTGCATGTTGGTGCACGGATAGAACGCTGGGTGTGGAGTCAGGAAGACTCATCTTCATGAGTTCAAATCCAGTCTCAAACACTTCCTAGTTGTGTGACCCTGGTTACCTCATTTCTTCATTAGTAAAAAGAACTAGAAAAGGAAATAGCAAACTATTCCAGCATCTTTGCAAGAAAACCCCAAATGGGTCATAAAGAGTCAGACATGACTGAATGACAATGGATGCTTAATAATTTCTTTAAAAGGCAGTTTAGTAATAGAACATCAGGAAAAACTGAGTTCAAATCTGGCCTCAGACACTTACTAGCTGTGTGACCCTGGGTAAGTCACTTAATCCTGTTTGCCTCAGTTTCCTCATCTATAAAATGAGCTGGAGAAGGAAATGGCCAACCAGTCCAGTATCTTTGCCAAGAAATCCCCAAATAAGATCACAAAGAGTCAGATATGACTGAAGTGACTGCACAACAACAAAAATAATGAAATGTTCATATTTGTTGATGATTATTTTATTGATGAGAAGAAAGCAATGAGAAGGTGCTGAAAGGTCAATACCAGCTGTAATCGTTACTATCTGCATACAGATTCATTCCACTTCTGGGCAACAAAATATTTTCAAATGCATAAATTCCGTTCCCTGATCAGCATCTCTGACAAAAATAAAACACTCTTCTCGGCATGTGAACTTACGTCCCTGATAGAGAGATTAGCAGAGGGCTCATCTATGAAACTCCGGTGCCATGGAGATGTGCTACAAAATGAAGCAACGAGTCCTTGGAGAACCTTCTTCTGATCTAACTTTAGTCTCCTGCAGCTCTCCTTTCCCTAAAGACTCTGGGCAGTGAGGACTCAGGAGTCATGGTGGCTTTGTTTGTTTGTTTCCATGGGAAGGGCTGATGATGTACATCTACATGTGCTTCTCAGGGACTGTTTGGAGTTTTAAAGTAACGGAGAACTAGTTAGTATGCTTGAAGAGTGCCTCTGTTACGTCTTTCTATGTTGAGGACCCCGAGTAGTTGCTTTTGGAAGAGTCATGATGACATGGTGGTGGTAGAAGATAGTGTCTTCTATCACTGAAGATACCAAGGTCATCCATTGCATCCTGGTCATTGCCAGTTGTCTGACTTTTGTCTTGCCACTGGACTTCAATGACTCTGGAAAAGAGAGTAAGGCTGATCACTGTGCAGTTCTACCTCACTTAGATCCAGTTCATCAATCCTGTGATGTCATTGGTCCTCTTCAAAAACAAAAGACAATTAATAACAAGACATTTGGATACAAACTTGGTGGAATCAATTCTATGTAGGAATTGAACCCAGGTGGTCTAAGAAAGAGGGTTCTCTGAGGGATTGGGAGGATGTTTTGTTCTTTTATTATTGCTATCATCAAACTAAATATCTCTTTGTTAAAGCTAGTTGATGTTAAGTTGTTAAATGGAATCATGGTCTAGTTATTGATGATTAACAGTGGAAGAAATGTAAACTCAAGCCCACACCCTCAGAAGAGACACTGCCAAACCACTCAGAGTACCAACTGCACACCCATGGAGGAGATATAGTGATCTGGCTCTGACATGGTGGGCCCAGAGTACAATATGCTTTATAGGTAGCTTACAGGGAAGTGCCTTCTGAAATGCTGTTGTTTTGATCTCCACCCCACGCAGCACTTTTTCTTTCAATTCCATTCTTTAGGGCTTTGGGGTAATGTCTATGTTACCTTTCACCCTCTTTCTTCTCTCCAGTAGCAGAGGGTCTGAATCTGGGCAGCTAGAATAAGTATATCCTTCCTATGTTAATTACAGAGTGGGAGAATTTTAACATTGTGCATTGTTGTTCCAGATGGTTTGAAGGGTTCAGAAACTGCAGGATGGCCCAGGGTCAAGTTAAACAAATAAATGGTCATTACATTCTAATTAATAGCATCTTTGGCCTACATCAGCCCCCTCCCACCCATGCACCTGAATTTACAACCCTGCAATATACAGCAGTCTCAAATTATAAATGGGCTATATTCCAAAAGATAATTTGTTGAGTTGGTCTATGTCCATACCACCATAAGCGCATCTGATCTTATCTAAGTTTGGAAGTCGATTGTTTAGCACCTGGAAAACATTTTTCATAGAAACAATATGGAAGATAATTAGAAATGATAGGTTCCGGGGCTAGGCCACATAATGGAGCCAAAACACTGGTCATTTGCAATGAATAATATTAGCAACTATTATTGTGGATCAGTAACAAAAACAAAAACACAATCGTATTGAATAAGAAAAGTTTTAAAATTTTTATCTGGGATTTTGATTCTTCATTTTAAGAGAGATTTAATTAAAGATCAAGGAGAATTTAATGGAGATTTTGAAAGCCATCTTGAAGGCCTTTTGAAGGCAGCTTTTCAAGCTTTAAGCCTTTGGCTCTTTATTAAAACTAATTTTACTTCAAAACATGTATGGCTTTTCTTTTCTGATTTAAGTGGATTATCCTAATGTTTGTGAACCTGAGATGTTTTGGTTCATAAATATAATGGAGAGCATTTCTTTACTACAAGGAAAAGATTCAAATGAATGGGAAAAGGGAGAGAATGGAAAAGTTACCTGTTCTTAAAGAAATGATTATAATATAAAGACAAAAGTCATCAGTAAATTGTAGGGGTTTTTTCCTTCAGAGCAGAGAAATGGAGAAAATAAATAGGAAAAATTGTACTAAGTGTAACTCTGCAAGAGCTGAAAAACACAGAAGAAGTTAATAAGAATTTGTGTTGGTGCAAAAATAGGTGAAATTAGCTATTCTATGAGCAGCAAAAGAAAGAGAAGTCAAAGAAGAGATAATGTGAAGGCACTTACTCATCTTTAACTTCTTGAAAGAGGTGGAAGACTATGGCAATGGAATATTGTATGGAATGTCAGACTTCTCTGATATATTGCTAAGACTTGCTTAACTGTTTTTCCCCTTTTTTATTTTTCCACATAATTGCTTCCTCTTACTTGTTCTCATGGGGAATAGAAGGGAGAGGGACATGTAGTGTTGTAAAAAAAAAAAAGTTATCATTAAACATTTATCTTAAAAAAGAAAAAGAAGAGATATATAACTTACTGGCTTCGGTTTCCTTACCTATAAAATAAAGATGCTAGACCATCATCTCTGAAGTTCTTACAAGTTTTACAGCCTCTGACGGGAGAAGTCTAATCCAAGCACATGAAAACCTCCCTTGCTGGAATGAGTAAATGCAAACAGTTTGTTTCAATGGTCATGAAGGCGACTAAAGCAGGTGCTGCAAAGTGCTTAGAGCTTGGTCAAACATCAGACACCAAGGTCATCCTGGGTCATTGCCAGTCTTCTTGACTTTGACTCTGACAATGACTCTGGAAGGGAGAGTGAGGCTGATGACTTTGTGCAACTCTGCCTCACCCATATCCAATTCACATACAAGTCAAGACATCACCCTGCAATGTCACTGATCCTCTTTGAAAATAAAGGACAAAAACAACAATAACAACTCCTCTAATCCTGTGTGTTCCGGATAGGAAAGAAAGGCGATGGTAGAGAAGAGACATTGGGTTACACCATTCCCTGCGTCAGTCATCAGACAAGTGACACTATCTGTCTCCTCAACTGAAACTTGAGAGATAGAGGTCAGGAGTATACAGTCTTGTGGGAGAGGAGAAGGAAAAGCAGTGTTCCTCACTCAACAAGTGTTCATAGAAGGGAATGTAGCTCATTCAATATAAACTCTCCATCCAAATAGTTGAATGATGGCATTTATTAGGGATTTACTATATCTACTCTGCAGTACACTGGGTACTCTGGTAGGATACAAAAGAATGAAAACATGTCATTACTTCCCTTAAGGATATTGCACTATAGTGGGGAAGGCAAGGTTCATGTGGGTTTAGCAACTGAGGGATACAGTTCAGAGAGCACAAAACTTATCATTGAAGATCTGGGTTTTTGTCCTACCTCTGCCCCCTTACTGATTTTGTACCCTTGCTTAAGTAAGTTCTGGATGATTAAAATTCTCTGATGCTCCTCCATTATCTCATATACATTGCGGTTCAATCAGGTCTGGCTCTTCGTGATCCCATTTGAGGTTTTCATGGCAAAGATACTGAAATAGTTTGCCATTTCCTTCTCCAGCTTATTTTACAGCTGAGGAAACTGAGGCAAATAGGGTTAAGTGACTTGCCCTGAGTCACACAAGTAGTAAGTGCCTGAGGTCACATTTGAACTCATGACAATGAATCTTCCTGACTCCAGCTCCAGCACTCTATCCACTGTACCACGTAGCTGTCCTTATCGCCTATGTAAAACAGGGTTAATAATAATTGTCCCACCCTCTTCAAAGCATTACTGTGAAGAACAAATGAGATGATGTATAAGAAAGTATTCTATGACTATCAAGCATTACACAGGCAAAAGTTATTGAGAACATCATCGTCATTGTAGTGATAGTGTAAGGTAAGATATGATAAAAGTGCTAAGCTGTGTATTTCTCTATCAGAGTACAATTGACTGTAGGGAAAAATCACTGTAGATGAGGTTTAAGAAGGGAGAGCTTCATGGAAGAAGAAAGAGATCCTAGTGTTTCAAGAGACCGTGAGAGCTCATCTGGCCCAGTCTCCCTCCTTTTGGACAGAAAACATATTAGAAAGTAGATCTTGAGGAAGGTGTGAAGGAATAGTGTGATTTGAATTTATGAAAAAGGAGAGAAAGCACTTTAGTTGGGAGGAAAGCATGAACAAAGGTGTGTGGAGGTAGAAATGTTTGTAGTCTTTTTGGACAATTGGAAGACTCATCCAATTAGGGGTTCACTGAGGAATAGTAATAGTTAAGCTTGAATAGGCTGGGGGGAATTAAGAAAGTCTTAAATGCTGGGATGAAGAGCTTGTCAGGTGCTCCTGACTCCAGGGCCAGTGCTCTATCCACTGCACCACCTAGCTCCCCCAAGATCTTAGAAATTCTTAAGGTTAAGTGACATGCTGATATTAGTGATTTAGAAAGATTATTTGGTAATGGAAAAGGATATATAGGAGAAAGGCAAAAGAAGGAACTAGTCAAGGAAACTAACTGGGAAACTAGTGATTCAAGCATAGGAAGAGGACAAGGGTAATAGCAGTAAGAAAGAGGAAGAAGAAATAAATCCAAAAGGCATTATAAAGAAAAAATTCATAGCTTTGGGAAGTGATTAGACAAGGAGAGAAAAGAAATCAAAGGTGGTTATCAGTTGTTGGTGATAGTGACACCATCAAAAACAAATGGAGAGGTTAGAACAGCAGTCGGTTTTAGCTTTTGTGTTTTAAGTAAAAATAAGATATTCAAGAAGAGATAAACTATGACTTGGGAACCCTTTGTTCAACAATTCCCTCCCTCTCATTACCTCCCAGACTCCTATATATCGCCTCTCTCAAGGTCTACAGGTGTGTATGACTTGCTTAGGACAAAGTAATTAATCAATATACAATAAATCTTACAACTTTTTATGTCATCAAAAATCTTTTAGTGGGCAATGTCCTCCTTTACTGAAGTCACTTGCTTTGCAAGACTTAACAAAGAGCTCATAAAATTTTGACCTGACCTTTCATCACCAAATTCATTTTTATCACATTAGATACTAAGCATACCTTTGATATACAACCCATTTGTCCAAATATAGCCTAGATGACAGCTTAAAGGTTCTCAAATGAGATTTAACTCGAGAATTCTCAGACCACTGAAATAATGTTTATCATCATATCTTAGAAAACATTTATTAACTTTTTACCACATATAACATGGAACAAGATTATGTTGCCATATTCCATTCCCATTTGCCAATTTCTGTAATTCCAGAATGATTCTATTGGCTTCTCAAAACATCAATATATTTTGCAAAGTCCAGCATTCACTCAAAAGTTTTAGGCCCACTGGAAATTCTCAAACATTTGGAGAGGTGGATGTTTTGCAAATGATGGGCATGAAGGGCAAATCTTACAGGTTCATTTGGACTTCTGATGATGGTATGGGGATAGCATTAAATGAAAAAAGTGAGTTCTGTCAATAAAAAATTACCTTTTCCAATCTATAGTCCTCCATTCTTTGTATTGTTTTGTGCCTGACAAACTTTTTTTCGCTTCAAGACAACTGTTAGCAGCTATTTTTCCTCTTTTCTTGCTGTTCTTAGGGATTAATAATAACCCCTCCAGTATCTAGGTGCTTCTGAAAATCTTTGCTTGCTTTCTGAGAATTAGACTATTTTACATCAATAAATTGTCAGTTCTTGTCAATGGTTTTGGTTTTGGCTTTTTTGTAATTCAATAAGATTGTTGATCCTGTTTTAATGTGGTCTTAAATGATTTTTGAAATGCTTAATTTCCCCACAGCTGCTACCTTTCTAATATTCATTGAAATGCTCTCATTAAGAGCTACTGTAACTTCTGCCCATTTCCTTGGAGTGGAACCAACTTCTAGAAACAATAGAATTAAAACCATGACAACTAAACACATATGTGTGGCACTAACTCTAACCCTTAAATGACAAAGAATTACTTAAAGGTGGGGAAACCAACTCAATCCAGTTTCATCTGGTCAAGACCAGATGTTCTGGGTCACCCTTGTGCACAGGTCTTAACTTTTTTTGTGACATGAGTCCTTTTGGCAGTCTAATGGAACTCGTGAACCCCTTCTAAGAATAATGCTTTTAAATACATAAATCAAAATCATAGCACTACAACGGAAACCAATTATATTATATAGTTACTAAATATTTTTAAAAGCTGAGACTCAAGATTAAGGACCCCTACCCTTACGTCAGTAAAAGCTCACATGTATGACCATTGCTGTCACAAAATAAAACCACATCAAAATTATTGCTTGGCTCTAGTAATTTGCACACTTTTCCATTGTTATTCAGTCGTGTCTGACTCTTCATGACCCCATTTGGGGTTTTCTTGGCAAAGATAATGGAGTGGGTTGCCATTTCCTTCTCTAGCTCATTTTATAGATGAGGAGTAACTTGCCCAGAATCACACAGGCCATATTTGAAGTGAGGAAGATGAGTCTACCTGACTCCAAGCCTAGCACTGTAACCACTGCACCACTTCGCTGCTTGCATATTTCCCTAGCTCATATTCATCTCCTTCATGAAGCCTTCCTTAGTTACCCCAGCTAAAAGTGACCTGTCTCTCTACATATTTCTCATAGCACTCTGTATAAACCACCCCTTGTCCTTATCCCACTCTACTATGTCAAACTTAATTTGTGTTCTGTCTTCCCCCATTAGATTATAAACTCCCTACACAAAAGATCACTTTTTAAAAAGCTTTGTATCTACGATATTTGAACACAGGAGGGTGTGTGTGTGTGTGTGTGCGTATGCATACTTGTACAGGTGTGCACATACACACACACACACATATACACATAAGATTGAATAGAAGTGAATTAGTTCTTTTAGTCTAGTCCCCACCCCCTTTCTGTGCCTCTCTACTGTCTACCACAGAGCATTAAATATGACAAATATTCAAATATGTATTAAATAAATCAGTGAAGGACTTGAAGGAATTTCAGACAGGGAATGAGTTGTGACTGGAGGTTGATGGAACTCTTTCTCAAAACCCCTCTTGGATCTGTCCCTTAGTCTAGAAGCTTTCTTAATAGTATATACTTATCCCACATCTATCCTGTATATCAAGGTTTGGTGAGACCCAAAATTTTGGGAAATTCTCACTCTCACCCCTCAGGACACTTTGGTAATCCTTGCTTTTTTCCCAAATATTGCCCCACATGGTTTCCTGGTGGCCAGGAAATAAGTGCCCCTCACTCACAGAGAACAAATCTAAAACACTTGGAAAGGGTTGGCTCAATTAGTGGGATTTACACATCCACAGCTGTTGGCCTGCATTGAATTTGGGGGAATGTTGCTGGGGATTAGTGAGGGATATATTGAGATCAACGCCCACTCCCTCATCTTGAGCAAGGCTCAGATTTGGCCGCCTTTCTCCCTTGTCTTCCTTGTGCGAGAAAGCTTGGGCTAAGTTCTATAATGCTGCTGGCTTAATTTCCCATGAACAGATAAAATGTTCTCTGGAATTTCCATTAACATTCAGTTTTATTTGCCTCCTTCCTCAGAACCTTCTCTCCCTCTTCCTACCACACACACACACACACACACACACACACACACACACACACACACACACACACACACTTCTTACCCTTTCCTGTGCTTTACTGGGTAGAAGAACTTTTCCGTAGAAAACAACTTGAGAAAAGAAATTTGTGTGGTGCCCAGCCAGAAACAGGCATAATAAACGTTTGTTTGCGTGATTGTGGAGCAGAAACTAACATATAAAGGTTTAGAGGTTCCCACGCTTTAGAGCTGAAAGATACCTTAGAAGGCATCAATTCTTTCATTTTACAACTGAGGAAACTGAGACTCAAGACAAAAAAAGTAACTCTTTATATGGACCTTTTTATTTTGAGAGCTTCTGTGAGATAATAAGCTGATCTTATACAACATTGCACTAAGAACTGGAAATGGAGGGAATGCCCATCAATTGGAGAATGGCTGAACAAGTTGTGGTATATGAATGTTATGGAATACTATCGTGCTATAAGAAATGATGAGCACGTAGACTTCAAAAAAACCTGGAAAAACTTACATGAACTGATGCTGAGTGAAATGAGCAGAACCAGGAGAACTATACATAGTAAGAGCCACATTGTGCAGTGACTGACTTTGATAGACTTAACCTCTTCTCATCAATGCAAGGATTTAAGACAACTCCAAAAGACTCAGCATGGAAAATGCCATCCACATCCAGAGAAATAAATATGAAGTCTGAATCAAAGCATGCTATTTGCTCTCTCTCTCTCTCTCTCTCTCTCATTTTTTTCTTATGGTTCTTCTCATTGGTTCTAATTCTCCTTTACCACATGACTACTATGAAAACAGGTTTAACATGAAAGTGTATGTAGAACCTATATCAGACAGCACTCTATCTTGGGGTGGGGGAGGAAAATGAGGGGGAAGAAAATTTGGAACTCAAAATCTTACGGAAGTGAATGCTGAAAATTAAAAATAGATAGATAAACAAAAACGTATTTCAGGGCTTTGTAATAATTATTCCTTTATGTGATATGATTCGCTACCACAAATAATAATTGAATCTGGACACTAAAATCTGAATAATATTTGATAAATATTTTTTCTAACTGAACTAATATGCAAATATATCCACTTAGCTCCATATACAACTAAAGGACATGATGATTTCAAGTGGCACTGAAATGTAATCTTATCCAGACGCTATCACCCCCTTTCACGTACGCACTTTCTGTTGCAGTAAAATGACCCTGACAGCTGTTGCCCCACTCAGGACAACTCTCCCATCTTGGTGCCTCAGTGCACATTCTCTCTCCTGTTCTGGGAATATCCTCCCACTCACATCTGCTCAGAGAATTACTTACTTCCTTCAAAGCCTAACTCAGGTGCTACTTCCTGCATAGAATCTTTTTCTGATTCTCTCGTTAAATCACTTTGCATAGCCCTTGTGATTATTTGCTTGTGCACAGGTTGAATCCCTCCAGTAGAATGTAAACTTTTTGAAGACAGAGACTTTTATTTTGTTCCCTGAGTTGATTTGAATTGGACAAATCTGACGATATTGATCAGTATGAGTATTCCAAAGGGGAGGGACACTAGGGAACAGAAAGCTAGAATATTTAACTCTACGAAAGAGAATGTGTATTTGAAAATCCTATTAAGAAACCAGGTGCCACTACAGTCAGGCTGGTAGAAGGTGTTTTTCTCTCCCTCCCAAGTCATGGTAGAATTAGGCTAAGGGATCCACTGCTAGCATAACCAGCTGTCCCAGTCCCTTTCCCTTTGGCAGCAATCACCCTTGTTTCCCAACCCCCCTCCCTCCCCTTTCCATGCAAATACCACAGAGTCAATTGTCTATAGTTATTTTTTTCTTTCCTCAACTCAGAACTTCCTCCAGCTCCACTTTGGCTAAGATTTCAACCATCCCATTGGCTGAAGAGTGACATAGCCCCTTCCCTCATGCATCAGCCACGTGGAACCCATGCCAGGAGGATGGCAAGGGACAGAAGAACAGAAAACTTTTCCACAGAGACACCAGCTGCTATGGCAACCCATCAGATTTTTCCCTTCAACAAACTGGGCCCAAAGCTTGAGAACTCCAGTGCTTTGAATTATTCATCAGTCTTGCTAAGAGTCAGCTCTTTGACAACACTGGATTTAAAAGTTCTTAAAATTCTGGAGTAAAGTTCCTGCTGTTCTCTGGAGGGCTATAGCTAGAGGTTATCAAATTGCATTTTGCATAAAACAGAAAAGTATCCTGCTCTACTTCCCCTTCGGGGCCAAAGTTGCTGAGTTCTGTCCTTAATCCCAGAGCAGGCCTGAGTGCATGGGCCTTCCCAGATGCTCCCAGATGGTCGGGATGCAGCTGTGCTTTTGGTATTCGGCTCTGCATTCAGGGTGACTTGCAAACTACTTGGGCCATAGCTAGCAATTTTCCCTGGTCAGAATGAGGAAAAATGGGATGTGCTGTTTATGAATTTTAGTGGGGAAATAGGTTCCCAGGTGACAGACCCCATTGTCCTTCATCAGCCTTCTGACCCCTCTCACCTTTAAGCACAGAGAGGAAAGATAGCTCTCCACTTAGTGATAAAGGATGTGGGTCCAGTGATCAAAAGGTGACCAGAAATCAAGGCTTTTTATCTAGCCAACCTTGAGTTTGCAAGCTGAGTCCAGGCAAGACAAATTCTAAATCACGTGCAGGGTATTCTGGAACAACATCCTGGTCTTCTGAGGTAGGTCCACCAACAGAGAAGTTCTGGACCTAGAAAATTAGTTACAGAGGCTGAGCTAGGCCTGAGAATACCTAAACAATTCTGCTACCCCTTAGCCCAAATCAGGTAGTGTTCTTTTATTTTCCACTTTCCTTTCTTGGCAACACTATTCATTTTAAAATTTAATTAAATTTGATTTTATTTTCAGTTTCAGATTCTCTCCCTGCCCCCATCCCCACCCATTAAGAAGACAAGAAACACAAAATCCATTAAAATATGAAATCATGCAAAACAAATTCCCTATTAGGCATATTCTGAAGAGAAAAAGAGAAAAATATGCTTCAATCTGCACTCTGAGTCCATCAATTCTCTGTCTGAGGTTGGAGAGAATTTTTCATTATGGATGATGTCTCATGGAATCATTAGCTTCTATTTGTCTATTCTACTTTAAAAAATTTTTATTTATTTTATTCTGAACTTAATGAAACAAGAATTTCCATAACATAGTAGGATAGAAAAAAAAGATTACAGGTGAAACTGCAAATATGCATAATTGTGGAAAAACTGGGACACTAGTTCACTGTTGATGGACCTGTGAACTGATGCAACCATTTTGGAGATCGATGTAGAATTATGCCCAAAGAGTTTTTAAACTGCTTATTCCCTTTGACCCAGCAATACCACAATTAGGTCAGTTTCCAAAGACTGTCAGGGCAAAAGGAAAAGAGGGTAGACGTTAAAAAATATTTATAGCAACTCTCTTTGTGATGGCAAGGAACTGGAAACTGCAGGGATGCCTATCAACAGGGGAGTAGCTGAGCAAGTCATGGTATATGATCATGATTGAATACTACTGTGCTATAAGAGATGATGAAGCCAATGATTTTAGAAAAACAAGGATAGACTTGCACAAAGTAATGAAGAATGAAATGAGAACCAAGGAAACATTGTATACAGTTAATAGCAACATTGTTTCAAGAACAACTTTGAGCAACTATTTTGACTATTCTATTATATATTAACTACAAAGCCCCTCTGAAGGAAGATACAATCTGCATTGAATTATACTTTATGAGGAATTATTTCCTTCATTGTTGTTTTGTGTCTCTTTTACTATTTGCTCATTGTACTTTTTTAAGGAAGTAGTTTCCACAGTATTGTTTTGTGTCTCTTTTATCATTTGGCCACTTCTGATTTTTGAGGAATTATTTTTCTTTAATATTTTTGTACTTCTTTTACCAAGCTGTCAAGTATTCTCTTTTCATAACTTTCTTGCATATCTCTCATTTCTTTTCCCAATTAGTCTTCTACTTCTCTACTTGATTTTTAAATTTTTTTTGTTCTTTTAATTATCTCTTTCTTTAACTTTTTTAAGAATTCTTATTGATCTGGTATCCAAGTTGTATTTTTACTTGAGTCTTCACTTATAGATGTTTTCAAGTCATTGTCTTCTTCCATGTTTGTATCTTGAACTGTCTTGACAGCATTTTGATTTTTTTATGGTTAGGTTTTTTTAAAAAAATCATTATTGTTTGGTTATTTTCTAATCGATTTCCTAACTTTGATTGGGCCCTGCTCGTCTCTGGAGGA
Organism: Notamacropus eugenii; assembly: GCF_028372415.1. NCBI lineage: Eukaryota > Metazoa > Chordata > Mammalia > Diprotodontia > Macropodidae > Notamacropus > Notamacropus eugenii. The sequence goes on along the minus strand of NC_092875.1, from coordinate 421,784,853 downwards.
AATGACTAACTTGAGCTTCAGTCTTTTATGTCCTTCTGTTGTTTTCTTCTATTATTGTCTTTCTGCTTATTTCCGGGGACCTATAAGTTTTCAGTGCTTCTATGTTGTTATAATCTAGGAGAGGCCTATTCATTGCCCTCTTGGTTTGCTCTTCAAATTCCTGACCCAGTTTGGATCTGTTGACTTGAGTGTGGTCAAGTTTCCATAGACTGCTGCTGGACTCAGTCACAGTTAACTTGCTGGGAGTTTCTAAGGTTCAGTGAACTGGCTCCTCTTGGTTTTGGTTTCTACCCTGGTTTATTCCACCAGAGACCTACCTGTGGGATGAAAGGTTAGAAATGAGCCCCCACTCTGTCCTTGGGCTCAGAGCCACATAGCTATGTTTCATAAATTTGTTCCTTGCTCCTCACATAGGTAGGACTGAGGCCCCTAGACCCCAACCAGACTGCTCCTCTCTGCCCTGGGACTGTGACCCATCACATAATGGGTAATAGAGCTGCAGCTCTGAGGGTTTGTACTGAGATCCTTCAGGACCACTTTTTGTCCAAGTATTCAGTCCCATTATTATTTCTGAGTGCTCTGGGCTGCTGTTGTTACTGCCACTGAGGCCTGCTACTTCTGCCAATCCCTCCCACGCTGCTGCCATCTTGCTGTTGGACTCAGATGATCCTGGAGAAGAGAGTGGGGCTAATGACTTTGTGCAGCCCTGACTCACTTAAATCCAATTCACTTGCAAGTCAAGATATCACCCTCTTGATATCATTGGTCCTCTGCAAGAACAAAGCACAAACAACAACAATGCTGTATTCCTGACCACCTCCCACCCTAGTGTCTGCAGACCTCTTTTTCTGTCTTCTTCAGATGTCCTGGGCTGGAAAAAGAACTCATTTTGACTTTTTTCTTGACCTTCCCACTCAGAATCTGGATTTCATGCATTTTCTAGGTAGTTGTGGAGGGATTGTCGTGTGAAAACTCTAGCTCTCACTCCATCATCTCAATCCTTCTCCCACAATCCTATTCTTAATATTTCTCTCCTTGAAGGTAGGGACTGTTTCTTGCCTCTTTTTGTATGTCCAGAATTTAGCACAGTGCCTGGCACATACTAGGCACTTAATAAATGTTTTCACTATTGATTATTTATGGAGTTGACAAATACTTATTTAATGTCTATTATGAACCACACACTGTGCTCTGTACTGAGAACAGAGACCAAAAACTGATAGGATCTTGGCCCCACCGGATTATCTGTATGGTATTTTCTTTTCTTGTGAATAAAACCTAGGAAAAAAATACAGAGGTGATCTGGCAACAAGAGGAGAATGAAAAAAGTGCAAGAATGTAAAACTGAGCACCAAGATACTGTGACAGAAACAAAAGAGTAGTGAAAAAGGATCAGAAATTGGGTGTGGGAGATCTCTGAAGCATAATTAAGGAAGAGGGGAAAGAAAGGAAGGAAATAAGCATTGATTAAACACCTACTACATGATAGGCACTGCACTGTGCTAAGCAATATACAACTAATTTGATCCTCTGTCTAGTGAGGTATTATTATCCTCATTTTATAGATGAGGAAACTGAAGCAGAGGTTAAGTGACTTGCCCCCAGGGTCATGTAGCTGGTGGGTTCCTGAGGCCACATTTGAACTCAGATTTTCCGGTCGCCAGACCCAGTGCTTTATTGACTTCCTCACCTTGCTTCTTCCTTAGAAGGAGAAAAGAAGTGCCCCTTCACATACTTCTCCCACTCACCAAGTCATCACTCTTCCTGGTCCCCAAATTTTTAGTAGGTTTCTAGCAGAAGTCTCACACTGTCTGAAGAATATGCCTCAAGAAATACAGCCAGTCTTGCTAGACATTATCTGCGGTACTCTCTCTGGGGCTGCACATTTCAGAGTACTAGGTTTGGATTCAGGAGACTTGGATTTATGTTTTGGCTATAATAATCACTATGTGACCCTAAACAAATTATTAATTCTCTGAACCTGAGTTTCTTCATATGGATGTAGAGGAGACCCTGGGCTCACTCTTCCAACCTTTACTTGCCTTGGTAGGCTGGGGTCCAGAGCACATTCTTAGGTTGATCCTGAAGAGTTTGGGAAGCTGGCAAATATTTAACAATTGACTCTCTGAAAAAATATATACATGCCACATTTTAAAGTTTAATCCACATTGACATTTTTCTTATCACTTTCTTAAGCCTAAACCATAAACAAAATGATAACTCAAAAATGTTCACACTGAAACAATCTGCCCTCAATCAGGTTCCTTTTTCTAGTTGCTGTAGATCACAAGTTTCAGATGGACTCCTCCATTGATTATCAATTAACATTAATGCTCCAGACAATTAATTAGCTCTTAGAAATGGATATTTGTTAAGGTGGTATAGTAAGAACAATTGGGTCAAAATATCCCATCAACCCAAAGGCATAATATCCTGTCCATACATATAGAGAACTGCGGAGAGGGGACTTAGTGCTAGAGAGTACATGCAGCAAGAAGTAATTCACAGCTCCTAATTAAATGGAAATCTCCTTCTTCCTTTGTGGAATTCACATAAAGTTCCACTGAGATATGTACTACTTTCTGTTGGGTTTCTTATAGGGTCAATTTTTCCTCAGCGTTTAAGAGATAAGATGCTGCCATCAGCCACTGCTGTCAAGGGACATGGATGTCCATGGCAAGCACCAAATCTTTCAGACTTTCAAAATTTGGCAGATCTTCCTGTGGTTAATGGAGAAGAAGGTGGAGGAGATCAAGGTTCTCGACCTTCCCCCCACCTCCCAGACCCTCCTCCAGCAATTCGTTACTCTTGGAATTCTAGATTCTGAAATGGCTGGCTATTTTATTCAAACCCCCACAGGCATGACTGAGTCTTCTCAGGCAATCCCAAGAAAGTCATTTCCTCAATGACTTTTACTTCTTTCAAGTTAATTAAGGACTTGGGGGCAGTGGTTCCGTAGAGGATTCTAACCAGATAAAAGCATTAGGACTATTAGAAGTTTACCACCCTTATAAGTAAATTGGGAGATAATCATAGAACGACTTCTCTCACAGGTTGTGGTGAGAAAGCACAGGATTAATGTAGTATAGAAATGTCAGATATTGTGATAGAAGAGGACTGAGGAAATCTCTACTTGCCTCCCCACCCTTCACCCCAACAAATATCTTTCCCAATGCCAACCATTCAGCAGGGCCTAAAATTCCTATTATTAGAGGCTGATTCTTTGAGTTCAAGCAATGCTCTCTACGATGGATAATGCAAAAGCTTTTTGTTCTTGAATTTCATTGTGAGTGAATTTATCAACTCTTTCCAGTGACAGCTAAATGGGAGTAGATCCCAAGAAGAGGCACACAGTTCTGATTAGAAGGATGAGAGCAGAGAGGGATTTTCAGAGCCAAGAAAGGCACAACCATAGTGAGGTTCCCTGGCAGTCAAAGGGTACACAACTGAAGATGGTACTTGGCATTGGCAGCTAATCACACCTCTTCTTGTTGGATAGGCATAGACTCCCCTAGGTCTGTAGCCCAACAGTAGCCCCAGCCTTTTGGGTGGGCTGGTAAGGTAGGAAGTTCTTATCATGTAGGTTTGAAATAGGATATATCTAGGGCAGAGGGGATCTGTGAGTAGGTTTTACTACCAATGGCCATGGTAGCTCTAGTTCCTTCATGGGTCTGGGAGTAGGGATGTATTCATACGCACAAGGCTAAGTATGGGGTTGGTTGGGCACATACATAACAGGGGCTCAACACACACTGTTTCACTGAACAGCCCCTGAATCTATCCTGCCCACCCTACTACTGGAACAGAAAATCAAGAAAGAATTCACATAACTAATGTCAGCCCCATCCTCAGGGCCAAGTTTTATAATGTGCTGGGCCATTTTAAAGGAACAGGAAGTCATGGAAATTAAATACTGATCTTTGTAAAACCATACTTGAATTATTCAGTGGTTGATTACCTAATGCTTCCATGATCCAGGCTCTTCTAGATTTTTCTCCTCCCTCCTGTGGACTGCTTCCAGGTTTGGGTCCTGTCCTTGTCTATTAGTAACCTTTCTGGATCACCTGCCCTTGGGGCTAGGCTCTGCAACACATGAAGAGAGGAAGGTGAGGAGGCTACAGACCAGCTCAGAATGTGCTGGAGGAAGAAAAAGCCAGGGAGTTGAGCCTAGTGTATTTAAGAGTGAATGACTGGAGGCCTTTCCCCTCAGCTGCATCTTGCTAGTGCCAATTTAGGGGGAGGCATTTCCCTCCAGCAAAGTCTGACTCAAAGATAGCCAGAAACCCTGTCTCATGGATCGGAAAAGAAACAAATAAGATTCAGCTATGTTCCAGAGGTCCCATGCTGAGACTCAGTGTCGTCCAGAAATTGAATTTATGATATCCATGTGATGAATGAGTCTTTAACACGCCTTTATTATTCCCTAGATTACAGAAACACAGAATTTTGGAGTTGGGAAGGAGCTCACTGGCCATTCAGTTCAACCCATTCCAAAAGAAGAAGATGTACTATGACATATCAGATAAATGGTCACCCAGACCACTAGAAATCCTTCCAAGGAGAGGGCACTAGGTACCCCAGGAGGCAGCCCATCTCACTTTGAGGTGCTTCTGATTGTTTGAGGGTGTTATTTGTTTTTGTTTTTCTTGACATCCAATCTATATTTGTAGTTTTCATTTCTTGGCAGAAAAGCCAGAGAAGATGGATGGATTAATCAGCTCTTTAGTCTTTTTCTCTTTTATGCTGTTAAGATGATAAATCAACCCATGAAAGAGAGCAAAGTAAAGGGACATCTTCCATCCTTAGAGTTATGGGAGAGGATAGGGAGTGTTTGCTCATCAATGGTACCCTGCTCTTATTTACCTTACATTCTCTAAGCTCTCAATTGATACATTCCAAAATTCTTGGATCCACACAATAGCTGCCATTTATAAGGCGCTTTACATAAGCTATCTCATCAAAAAAAATTTTTTTAAGTTAAAAATTGTTTTTACATGTAAGTGGATAAAAAATTGCATACACTGGTTCATTTGATCCTTAGCATAGGTACTCTCATTATGCCCATTTTATGCATTGATGCCCATTCCCAGGTAAGGAAACTGAGAAATGTGAAATAGTTTGCCCAGGGTCTGTGTCTGAGTCAAGATTGGAACTTACATCTTTCTGGCTCCAAGCCCAGTGCTCAATCCACCTTGTCCACTAGCTGCTTCATATAACTCAAATAACTGCTTCAGATTTTGTTCCTGTGGGCAGACCAAAGACACTGTGCACAGAAACTGTGCCATCATTTTTTACTCCGTGATGGTGCCTCTTTTCACCTTCTAGGCAGAACCACAGAAAAGCCAGTGCCCAGGCTATCCATACAGTTTTCTCCAGATTCTTCTTTTACTTTGGTGTAAATGAAGCATCTAGGCAGGCCCTAAATCACCTCTGCCATTTTCTTTCTCTCTGCCAGCTCAGCCCCTAGTGTAAATCATCTCACACACAGACTGGCCTTGTTGGGCTCAGGCACACCATATAAATTCTCTGGTGGAGCAAGGAGGTAACTGACCTCTGCTGAGACATGGCTTTTTCTTAAACCCACAGCATCCATCCCTCCAGGAGGGGCAGGCTTTGCTGGTACTCAGGTTTCTGAGTTTATGCTGCCACAAGAAAAGGCAAATGGAGGAGAGGAGAAGGATAGAAGAGGATGCATATACTCTGATAGGTAAGGATGAGATCATGGAAATTGATGATGTATGACCATGAGTGTCACTCACCACCAAAAGAGTGATTTAGAGACGGATAGACAACTTGGGGGGTGGGGGGAAGAGGGGGAAGGTTGACGCGAGGATGATCGTAAGTTCTATAATCACTTGATTTCCAAGTGATCTGAGACAATGAATGATCAATTAATAACCTATATGTTGTACATAATCCTTAATGTGCCTTTTAACATGCCATCTTTTACTTTAAATTACACATTATCCAGATTTTAAGATCTAAGGGAGGCTAATTAGCTACCCCATTGCTGCATCCTGGTCCCACCATTATTTCTTTTGTGATGGTGTGACCCCTCACCAGATTTCAACGGATGCACAGTCCTGACCTTAAGCTTCAGAATCTGAGGGCATCTTAGCCGATATAGTCATCAAGCCCTGGTGCCTAGTTGTCCTGATTGGGTTACATCTTAAAGGTATGCCAAGAATGGGGAAATGAATATGAAGAGCATGTTCATTGGTATAGAAGCACAGCTACTACAAGGGCTTTAGGTATAACTCCTGAGAAGGCAACGTTAACCTCCTTAGGTGCCACTATTTCAATTCAAGACTCTTTTCCCCTGATCTGCAAATGTCCCCCTGTTCCTCTTCTTTCCCCACCCAGTCCCAAGGTATCTTGGGTAAGAGAGCACTACAGGCAACTGAAACTATTGGCTAAAACTAAGCTTGAATTAGGTCAAAGGGCTACACTTGAGGACCTAGAGGGCCACATGTGGCCTCTAGGCCACAGGCTTCCCACCCTTTCCCTAGACTGTCTCCTTCATTTAAAAAAAAACAAGGGACCATCAGGGAAATCATCCATTAAGGGATGGACCTAAGTCTACTTACTGATTGAGATTTGTAGGCTTTTCTGACTTAGCCCCTCAAAGGACCAAATCTCTTTTGCTTACTAGACCTTAAAGCAGCCATAGGGAAATTTCAGGGGCAAATGAGGAAAGCCTCTCTGCCTGTCCCACCCCCAATAAATCCTCACCTGCTTATTAATTTCTCAAATGCCCTTTGGAGGACAAAGCTTTTCATTCTGCAATTAGAGATAAAGTATTTAAAATTCAAATAGCTGGCAGAGGTGAATAGTGATTCTGTTCCAGTGTCAATCAGCAAGGGCAGATGACATTCACCTTGCCAGCTGGGGGTGGGGAGGAGGCAGGAGGAGAAGGAGGTTAGGAATGGACTGGTTCTGAGACAGAGGAGTTACCATCAAGGGAGAGATGGGGAAAGTCAGGTAGAATTACAGAAAGGGGAGGCTGAGGACCCAAAATAAACTTTGACGGCTTCATTATTTTTCATAGGGTCTAAGCTGTTTGCCTTCTACTGCATTCACGCTGCAATTTAGCAGGAGCTCTGCCAAGCCTGATTAGCCAAGACCTCTTTCGAGGTCGCACTTGCTTTGCTCCCGAGGCAGTATATTCCACCACCATATACTGTGATCTATTCTGTCCCTGCAACACATTGATGTAATGTAGACACCATCTTGGAGTAGCCATTATATTTAATTATTCCATTAGCCATTTATATAAGTAATGTTAAATGCCATTGTAGAAAACTCAATTTGCAAATTATTAATCTGTCCCTGAATTAGTGCTAAAAATCAAAAGCCTTTAACTGTTTTCTGCCTGCTCTAATGATAAACTATGAGTAACTGGGTCTTCTCCCCTCCCTAGATCCATTATCTCATTGGTTAATACCAGTAGTATATAATGATGATGATAATAATGCAGAATTTTACATAGCACTTTAAGATTTGCAAAACATTTTGCACAGACTATCTCATATGATCTTCACAACAACTCTGTGAAGTAGGGGCTATTTTTGTCCACATTTTACAGATAAGGAAACTGAGCATGAGGGAGCTAGATTTACTTACCCAGGGTCACACAATGGCAAACTGTGAGGGAGGATTTAGTCTCAGATCAGCCTCACTCCAGATCCATCCAGCTATTTGTCAGGAGTTCAAGGTGTTAGAGAAATAAGGGGTGACATCATCATTACCTCAAGAGTTTACAGAATGCCTACTATATACTAGACACTGTGCAAAGTGCTTTACAAATCCTATCTCATTTGATGCTCACTACCTGGGCAGTATCCCCATTTTACAGCTAAAGAAGTTGAGGCTAACAGCAGTTAAGTGACTTGACTAATGTCACAGAGCCAGTCGATGTCAGATGTGGAACTTGAACTCACAGGTCTTCCTGATTCTGAGGTCAGACCTCTAGACATTATACTGCCTCTCAAATTTCAAGTAAGTACTTAATGGACTGGTTTGTGATACAGTGGAAGAATATGTACAGGATAGAAATTAATAGATGATTCTAGTCCTGAGTCCTCCGTTAACATATTGTATGACCTTGGGCAAATCACTTAACTCCTCTCTGCCTTGGTTTCCGCACATATAAAATGAAAGAGTTGGACTCGATATCCTCTCTAAAGTTATTTCCAGGTCTAAATTATTTATTTGGATTCTATCATCCACAATATACCTTTGTGACTTTTCAACACAGTCCCTCAAACTACAACTAACGCCATTCTACTTTGAAGAAATCCTAAGGAAGGAACACATGTTAATGAAAAGATAAGAATACATTTAGTGTATTACTGATTTATGTGTAAATGGCACCTCTCCTACTACTTGAAAAGTTGGTTTCCTTAAGTGGTTTAAAAGTTTCCCCTGAAATCCTGTTTTTTATCATTAATTGCCCATACCAAACCATTTTTCTTAAAGTACACAGAGAAGCTTTAGCCTGATCTTTGTTCAAAATGTCACAAATTCCTAATTCATAGAATCTGGAACAACAGCATTTCACTAGGTTTTTATTGCATCATAAAAAGAAATGCTGTTTCATTTATGATTCAGAATGGCCATTAGTCACTAAGTTCCCATCAGTGACCTCCAGGGTGCCTGGATGTGAACCAATCCTGTAACCTGTGCAAATAGGCATCTTCTAATTGCTTCTGCATCAATTACTTATTTTCCAGAAAAGCAAGGATCTCTCTCACCTCCTTGAGTACTTAACTGTGTATTTGCCTCCCATATTATCAGGTAATCCACACTTTTGTAACTAGAGATCATTTAGGGTTATCTGTTAAACACTGGTGAAAACGATCACATTTCCTTAGGGAAAAGTGCTGGATTTGAGGTCAGTTTTGTTGTTCAGGTGCATCCGACCCTATTTGGGTTTTTCTTTTCTTTTTTTTTAGGCTAACTACTTATTGAATGTGTTTATTGGAGCAAATGCAAATGACATACACTTTAAAATAAGAATGAATATATACTGTGGCTCTTAAAGAACCTATTTGGCTACCTAAGGACAGAGCTATATTTTCTTTATTTATTTATTTTAAGTTTTTAACATTCATTTCCACAAAATTTTGAGTTCCAGATTTTCTCCCCATCTCTCCCCTCCCCACACCCCAAAATGCCTTGCATTCTGACTGCCCCTTCCATCAATGTGCCCTCACTTCTAACATCCCTCCCTTCTCTTATCCTCATCTTCTCTCGTGTCCTGTAGGGCATGATAAATTTCTATACTCCATTACCTGTGTTTCTTATTTCCTAGTAGTACGCAAAAACAATTGTCAACATTTGTTCCTAAAACTTTGAGTTCCAACTTCTCTTCCTTCCTCCCTCCCCACCCATCCCCACCAAGAAGGCAAGCAATTTGATATGGGCTATGTATGTGTAGTTTTGCAAATGACTTCCATAATAGTCATGTTGTGTAAGACTAGCTACATTTCCCTCCATCCTATCCTGCCCCCCCATTTCTTCTATTCTCTTTTGACTTTGTCTCTCACCAAGAGTGTTTACTTCTAGTTGCTCCCTCCTCCCATTTACCCTCCCTTCCATCATCCCCCCCACCTTGCTTATCCCCTTCTCCCCTACTTTCCTGTAGTGTAAGATAGATTTTCATATCCAATTGAGTGTATATATTATTCCTTCCTTGAGCCAAATGTGATGAGAGTAAGCTTCACTTTTTCCCTCTCACCTCCCCCCTTTTCCCCTCCATTGGAAAAGCTTTTTCCTGCCTCTTCTATGAGAGATAATTTGTCCCATTCCTTTTCTCCCTTTCTCCTCCCAATATATTCCTCTCTCACCCCTTAATTTTATTTTTTTAGATATTATCTGTGCTCTCTGTCTCTGTCTCTCTGTCTCTCTCTGTCTTTGTCTCTGTCTCTGTCTTTGTCTCTGTCTCTGTCTCTGTCTCTCTCTCTCTCTATATATATATATGTATATGTATATATAGATATATACATACATATGTGTGTGTGCATGTGTGTATAATCCCTCCAACTCCCCAGATACTGAGAAAAGTTTCTAGAGTTACAAATATTATCTTTCCATGTAGGAATGCAAACAGTTCAACTTTAGTAAGTCTATTTGGGGTTTTCTTGACAAAAATACTAGACTGGTTTGCCATTTCCTTCTCCAGCTTAATTTTACAGATGAGGAAACTGAGACAGACAGGGTTGCCCAAGGCCACACAGCTAATAAGTATCTGAGATTTGGACTCATGAAGATGAGAGGTCCTGACTCCAGGCCCAGCAGTCTATGCACTTGTGCCACCTTGATGCCTTTTGAGTCAGAGGACCTGGGTTTGAATCCTTGTTGCTGCTTACATAAGATGTATTTATTTTGGACAAATTTCTAGGTCTCAGTCTCTTGGTCTGAAAAAGGAGGAGATTCTTAAAGTCCTTTCACTTTCTAAAATATGTTCTTATTATCACTTCAAAGACTTTTACCCAGAGACTTGATTTTGGTAGACAGATAGATAGACAGATAGATAGATGAATGAATAAATAAATAAGCAGATAAATAATGAATGAATGAATGAGAACAAAACTTTTTTTAATGTTTTCTCCAGGCTCTTTTCTTCTCAACATATCCCAGTCACTTCCAATGACGCTCCCTTCTCCCCATAGAACTTCCCCTTGTGATGAAAGATCAATCAAGAAAAACAAATCAACACATGACCATGAAAATGAACACCTGACTTTGCCCCCCTAGGCCATCACTTACCACTCCGCCTTGAGGTAGGAGACAGGCTTCCCTGGCACCTCTCTGAAGTCATGCTCATTCTTTGTATTGACTGGAGTACTGATGTCTTTAGACTTTCACATAGTGGGGGTCATGATTAGATAAATCTTTTGGAAACTGGCAGAAGTCCTAATCCCAAACCACCCTGAAATCTTGGAAATTTGAATAGTCTCTACCTTTTCCAACACAACATAATACAACCTGGAGCAGCAAGGTTGTATAGTGGACAGGACTCCAGGTCTGGAGTCAGGAAGACCTAAGTTCAAATACAGCCTCAGACACTAGCTGTGTGACCCTGGACAAGTCACTTAACCCTGTTGACCTCAGTTTCCTCATCCATAAAATGAGCTATAGAAGGAAATGGCACATCATTACATTTGCCAAGAAAACCCGAAATGGGACCATGAAGATTCAGACACAACTAAAATGACTGAACAACAACAATTGCAATAAGAACTAGTTTTAATCTAACAGTTTCAGAAGTACTTAATATAGAAAACAACAATGCAAGTGACTGGAATAGAGAAGCAGTGCTCAGGAAGGCCCAAGGAAATGCCCCTGTGGAGTACTCAAATATGGTGGAGGAGAGAACACCTGCTCTGGAAGCCAGGGCACCTGAGTTCAAATTCCTACTCTGCTCTTACTATCTGTATAACTTAATTCATCATCTCTGAGACTTGGTTTTCTCATCTGTAAAATAGGAGATTGAATCAGATGACCATTAAGGTTTCTCTCAGCCCTAAATTTAGGATCCTATCACCGTACTGAAGCTTTAATTTGACTGCCTAGAAAGCCTGGCCAAGGCATGTGTGTACCCCTATCAAGATTAGAAAAAGATGGATTCCTTCATAACTGGAGATGTTTTACTTTGATTTATTACACAAAACCCTTTTTGCTCTGGCTTATTACCAAAGGAAAACCTATAAGACAGAAGAGCAGAATTCTCTGGAATTGAAAGTATGTGCACACATAAGCAAAATATATGCATAAATACATGTATTTGTACAATCTATCACATATATAAACATGTGGCACACGCTATGTGTTATATATGTAAGTATGTATGCAGGGAAGCTAGATGGCCCAGCACATAGAGCGTTATTCTTAGAATCAGGAAGACTCATCTTACTGAGTTCAAACCCAACCTCAGACACTTACTGTAGCTGTGTGTCCCTAGGAAAGTCATTTCACCAACCTGTGCCTCAATTGGCTTATCTGTAGCAGAGCTGTGAAGATCAAATGAGTTTACATATAAATAGTGTTTTGAAAATCTTATGGTACTATGTAAATATTAGACATTACTATTGTTGTTATATCGGGTATATATATGTGTGTGGACAGACAGACAGACAGACAGATAGATAGATAAAATGACAGACTAGGAATCAGGAACACTCATCTTCCTGAGTTCAAATCCAGCCTCAGACACTTACTAGCTGTATGACCCTAGACAAGTCACTTAATCCTGTTAGCCTCAGTTTCCTCATCTGTAAAATGAGCTGGGGAAAGAAATGGGAAACCACTCTAACATCTTTGCCAAAAACAAACAAACAAATTAAAAAAAAAAACAAATGGCGTCATAAAGAGTCAGGCATGGCTGATACACTACTTTAAAATTTTCTAGTCCCTTTAGGTACATTATATATCATTTGAGCCTCACAAAAGATTATACACACACATACATACATATATATATATGTGTGTGTGTGTGTGTGTGTGTGTGTATATATGACTATTATTACCATTATTAGCTTCATTTTACAAACAAGCAAAATTGCTGTTGAGACTTTCCCAAAATCACGTAGCAAATAAATGTCAAAGGATTTGAACCCAGGTTTTTGCTGACTCCAGGACCAGAACTCTATCCATTGTACCACCAATGAGACTGCACTGTAGTTAGCTGATCCAAGGCATCATTACTTCTTTGTTTACCATGCGCTGCTAATGATAAGCACAAATACAGTCCCCACCTATATCCTGGTTTATTGGAAAGGGCATTAGATTGAGACAGTCAGGCTCTAACCCAGGCCTTGTGACTCAGAAACTGCCTGATCTTGGCAGTTCCTGATCTTGGTAACTTAAATGCTATGGGGCTCCATGTTCTTCAGCTATAAAATGAGGGGGTTGGATTCCGTGACCTCCAAGATCCTGTCTAATTTTGACAATCTTCAATTCTAAGTTTCAAAAGACAAAAAAAAAAAAAAAATCAGAATAAACCCAGTGTTGGCAGCCAGAGGAATACTCTGGGACTTTCCACTACAAGGACTTTGGCTGCTGCCCAAAGGATATTAAAAGATCTCTGAGAACACGAGGATCCCAGGCTCACGGCCTTTGTCACCTTCCCATTCTCCATGGGAGAAATGCCTCCTTTCCCCTGAAGTTCTATTTTTAAAAGGAGCTAGAAGCTACTAGGATCATTTGGGGTTTTTTTTTGCTATTTAAGAATCCTCCCTAATGATGTATTTGCTTATTTTTTTTTACCAGATCTGTGAATTCATTGGAGTAGGAACCTCCAAGTAAGCAACTTCCTCTTCTGATGAAAATCCTCTAGCTCTGGATTCCCACTTCTACTCTTAAAGAATTACCCAGAGAGCACAGAGGACAAGAGTCTGGTCCAGGGTCATTCAGCCTTCATCACAGTAGCAGACCTTGATCCCAAACCTCAGTGATTCCAATTCTCTACACACCAGGGCACGATGCCACTCACTCTTCTCATAGAACCATAAATTCAGAGCTCAAAGGTCCCGTGGGTCCAAACCTCACATTTTAGAGATGAGGAAACTGAAGCTGAAAGAGGCTAAGTAATTTGCCTAGCAACACACAACTAGTCAGTATCCAAGGCAGGATTTGAACTCAGGTCTTCCTGACTCAAAATGCAATGCTTTCTCCATTGCTGCAACTTCTTCTTGTTATCCAGTTGTTTCAGTTATATCCAACTCTGCATGACTTCATTTATGGTTTTCTTGGCAGAGATACTGGAGTGGCTTACCATTTCCTTCTCCAGCTCATTTTACAGATGAGGAAACTGAGGCAAACAAGGTTAAGTCATTTGCCCAGGGGCATACAGCTTCTAAGTGTCTGAGGCCAGTTTGAACTCAGGAAAATGAGTCTTCTAGACTTCAGGCCCAGAGCTCTATCCACTTTCCCACCGAGCTACCCCTAAATCATCATCACCCTCATCACCATCATCATCATCACTACCACCACCACCACCACCATCATCATCATCACCATCATCACCACCACCACCACCATCATCATCATCCCCACCATCATCATCACCACCACCACTACCACCATCACCATCATCACCATCACTACCACCATCACCATCATCATCACCACCACCACCATCACACAGCTAGTCAGTGTCAGAAGCCATTACCTTCTGCTCTTCCAGAGAAGAAGGTGGGGGTGTGGCACAGGAAGCCTTCAGGCACCAAATGGCCTAGTTCACCTCCCTATGAACTGTGCACCCCAGACCAGAAAATTGAATTCAGGCCCTGGCATTCTAACCATTAGCTGTGTCTATACATAGTATATATCAGCTAGGTGGTACCATAGTGTACAGAGTGATGGGTCTGGAGTCAGGAAGAATCACTTTCCCTAGCTCAAATCTGGCCTCAGACACTAACTAGCTATTTGATTCCAGGTCGATCATTTAACCCTGGTTGCCTCAGTTTCCCTATCTATAAAATGAGCTTGAGAAGGAAATGGCAAACCACTCCAGTATCTTTGCCAAGAAAACCTCAAATGAGGTCACAAAGAACAACATATGCTGATACTCTTAATACTATCCTGTTTTCAAACACTTTCCTAGTACATGAAATTGGTGCTTCAATTGCAGCAAGCAAGATTCAAGTCAGATGGGAAGAAAAGGCTTCTGTCTGTAGAGCAGTGGACTCTGTGCCTCCAAGACTGAAATATTTTTCCATGTAGATATTTCAGGAATTAAGAGATCTCTATCTGTCTGGGATTGTTTAGGAGTAGAGTTACTTAGCTAGGAGTTTAGAGAGTGGGAGAGGAAAGGATATTGGAGGATGCATCTAAATCAATTAACCAATAGGCAAATGCATGTCAAGCACTTATAAGCTCAGAGCCCGGATCTCTACATACTTTGGAAGATCCTAAAGGCAGAGACTTCTTGGTAGTCCAAGTCTGTGGTCCTGCTAGGAGCAAAAAACACTGAGGCATTTTGAGAAAAGCTTCCAAAAACCTACAAATACCAGTGCTTCTTAATTCTCAGTTTTTGGTTTTGTACTCATCTCCATATCTCTTCCTCACCAAATCTAGGGGAGAATTCTAGATTGTTGTTCAGTGATTTCTAACTCTCTGAGACTTTATTTTCGATTTTCTTGGCAGAGATGTTGAAATGCTTTGCCATTTCATTCTCCAGCTTATTTTACAGATGGAGAACTTAGGCCGCCGAGGTTAAGTGACTTGCCCAAGGTCACATAGCTGGTAAGTGTCTGAGATTGGATTTGAATTCAGGAGGATGAGTCTTCCTGACTCCATGCCTGGTACTCTCTCCACTGCACCACCTAGATGCTCTAAGTGGGAAAGAAGAGAGATCTTCCTATCTAGTTTCTTTCTTGACGAATAAAAAGAAACAAAATTCAGACATCAGTGCCCCAGGTAGCAATGTTAAGGCAGAACATCATAAAATTATAGAAATGATGTGAGCACTTCTACCTCAGGCTGGGCTGAAACCCCAGAGCAGCCACTTAGCTACCTGTGACAGTTCAGACAGGTTCCTTACCCTCTCTGAATCTTAGCCGCTCATCAGTAAAATAAGTGGATTACACTAATGCTTTTAAGATCCCTTCCAGCCCTAAATCTTTACTTGAAGATGTCATGGCTACATTTCCCCAAAAACTTTGTACAGTTATACTATTCATGGAACCATATAGAAAGATCTTTTTCCAGGGTTATTTGTAAAAGCAGGATGCTTGCCCAGATCTCTGGGTTGATTTAAAAGCTGTCTCTCTTGCAGAAAGAACTAAATGAACTCAAAGGCCCTTTCTAGATTAAGATTTATGAGCCTATGACCTCACGTCTTCTCACCATCTTTTGCAAAATACGATGCCCACATAATTTCCCAATGCACTTCTCTAGCTAAACCCAGCCCTTGCTCAAAAAGGTCTAGTGGGTCCCCATTGCTCCACAGTTGGACATTCTAAGTTCTCCACAATCTGAATGCATCATGTCGCATTCTAATGGGACACATTATACCCTATACTCCAGCCAAATTGGAGAACTCACCTTTCCTCAATCCCTTCCTATCCTCTTTGTCTCTATAGTTTTGATCATGCTGTGTTTTTTTTTTTTTTATCCTTGCCTATTAGGTAGCTAGGTGGTAAACTGGATAAAATACTGGGCCTGGAGAAGGAAGACTCATCCTCCTAAGTTCAAATCTGGCCTCAGCCTTATTAACTGTGTAACTCTGGGCAAGTCACTTAAACCTGTAAATGGAGATGAAATAGGAAATGGCAATCACTCCAGTATCTTTGCCAAGAAAACCTTCAATGGGGTCACAAAGAGTTAGACACAACCAAACCACAAGAGCAACCTTGAAATCTCCCTTCCTGCCAGTCAGCTCAGGTACCACCCTCTCTATTCATCTGCATCTTACGTTGATCTCCTAGCTTACCCAATGAAGGAAAGGCCTTTTCCTTTAGTGAATCTTCACACAACCTTAGACTTCTCCTTTGCACTTATCTTATTCTAATTTGTATCACATGTATGTTCATATCTCCTTCCCCTTTGTTAGCTTAAAACGCCTTTAGGACACAGGAGGTATTTTATTTCATCTTTGGAATTTCTGACACCTCATACTGCACACAGTAAGTACTTCAAAATGACAGCTAAACTGCATTGAATTAGCCATGTGGTAGTAGGATCCTGGATAACGTTACTCTTAGATTTAGAACTGATAAGAATCTCAGAAACCATCCAAGTCAAGCCCCAAAGGTGAATTGACTTACCCAAAGTCACAAAAACAGTAAGTGGCAGATCAGAGACTTAAAGAAGTCTAACTCTCTGTCAACGCCAAGCTTCCTCCTTCCTCATAGTTTTCAGATTGCATGTAAATTAGAAGAGACATCTTCTTTTCTCTTAAGTAAATGAGAGGTGCTGGTCCTACAAAAAATAAATTAGGGCACAGGAATTCAATTCTTGGAACACTTAGTTCCACCAAAATGCAAGTCAATTATTACAATTATTTATTACAATAAAAGAATTACAATGATGTTGTCAGGATGTTAGCTACCAGGGGCTACATCATATATTCCCCTGTATTCCTCAAAGGTGCCTAACACAGTTTTGGGCACAAAGATGGCACTAAGTAAATATCAAAAATAGAAATTAAATCCCAGAATTAAAAAAAAAACACTTTCTAGGAGAAACTAGGTGGTCCAGTGGATAGAATACTGGCCCTGGAATCAGGAGGACCTGAGTTCAGATCCAATCTCTCTTACTAACTGTGTGTCCCTAGGCAAAGCACTTATCAAGGTTGCCTCAAAAGAAAAAGAAAACAAAGAAAAAGACTTTCTATGTCCCTTCCTAAATATCCCAGTATATAAATTTTCAATCCTTGGCTATACCTTCAGAGTCAAAGGGCCGAAAACCTGCATAAAAGTCCATTTCAACAGGCTCCTTCATTTTTGTAGTCTTCTAATTTTTTTTTTCCCTTAAAAAGTCTGCATGAGTCACTGTGGTCATAAAACTCTATTACTGAACACTGATAATGACATGATCTTTAATGGGAACAGAACAGTGTCATCCATTCCCAGACCCAATATTTCTCATCCAGTCACAGATTTGCCATCTGAGGCCAATGATTTCAGCAAGTGCCAAACCCAGCCCAGCCTAGCATCATGCCCAAGAGGCCTTAGTAAATCTGCCTCTCCTTTCTGCCCTTGGCAAATTTCAGGCAAGGTGAGCTCCGGGACACACAGCAGACAAAACTCCTCCTCCTTCTCTCCTCCTGGACTCTGTGCTCAAATTGCTTTGCTCTAAGTTATGAAGGATCTGAATTTTTCTTGGAAGCTGTGCAATTGTTCCTGGCAGACCTTGGCATTGACTTCCATGTGCTCGGTTTGATGGCCACACCCCTTTCCAGTGTTACCTGCCTGACTTTACACATGAGCATGGGTCCATGTTACAGCAAGAGTGTATGTGGTCCTGTGGCTGATTGGGGCACTCTCCTGGTCCTACCTCCTTCTGACCACAGAGGAACTCATTGAGGAAGTCGCACAGTAGAGGAAGTGGGCACAAATAAATAAGATTGTATGTTTAATAAAGAGACTATTTTATGTAACCTCCTAAATTAAAAAATTATTCCATACTTTTACAGTTATCTCTTCCACATCATGATTTTTTTTCCCATCATGGTTTTAATATATCGGGGGTTGGCATAAGAAATTAAATAGGATTTTTTTAGGATTTTTGTGGAAGCCACAGATGACACATCAAGGTTAGCAGATAATACAGAAAAAGTTGGGAAATTCAGAAATGCATAAAATATATGTATTGTATTGTATAATATAACCTGTGACCAAATACTTAACTCAAATTTTATAATAAGGTATGTAAACACCCCATAAAAGAAAAAGAAATCATTCGTACTTCTTCTCTAGTATGAAGAGAGGGCCAAAAATTTTAAATGGATTTTCCAGATCATGGGGCCACTATGTCCCTAACCCCCCAGATATGGAAAGGATAACTGTACCTTTAGGTTAGGGGCTCTTAATCTGGGGTCCACAAACCTGTTTTCTGTTTTAAAATATATTAATAACTATTCCAGTATGAATTGTTTATTTCATAATTCTGTATATTTTATCTGATGCAGTTAAAAACTTTTTTTCTGAAAAGGGATCCAGCATACTATCAAATGAGTTTATGACACAAAAAAGGTTAAAATCCTTTGCCTTAGGTAATCATACTTTACATTTTTTACCTTAAGATTATATTAGTGATACTTTGCACATCGATGATGCTTTATCCTCTAAAAAATGTGTTCACATACATCATCCTCTTTGAGCTAACACTAGGAGGTGAGTAATCCTTGTAGTATTTCCTCCACTTTGGAGATAAGGAATCTGAGGTGCTAACAATTAAGCAACTTGCCCAGGATTGCATATTTAATGTTGCAGCCAGAATAGGATCCAAGTCTCCTGACTCCCTACTCAGTCTTTTTTTAATTCCATTTTCTTCATTCTTACTTAAATGAAAGAATACTACATAGTATTTTCTTTGAATTTTACCTTTAGAAAATATTTTATAATGGACAAGCTTACTCACAAGACAGTTTGCATAGTTTTAGTGAGAGTAAGGAGACCTTTGACTTCCATGAAATAAGTTGTCTAAAAAAAAAAAAAAAACTTCTCTCTGCCTCCATTTCCCCATTTGTAAAATGTAGGGAGGATTTCTATCTGACATCAACTTCAGAAGAATGCTTCTAGATCTGATGATAAAACACTGGTTGTGGCAGACAGAGAAAAATGTCATCTCATTACAATGACTTCACTAATTCAGTTTAGGGCCCCCCTTCACTGGAACAGACCATGAGGAACTGGCTTTTGCACAAAATGTGCTTCAAAGTAGAGGATGGTTTGGCCAAAGATGTATAATCCACAGCCCTCTAGAGTCACTCTGGGCCAGGGAACGGGTCAAGCTGACAGAGCATTAGGGAAAGGGATGGTTCATTTTTCTTCTTCTCTGAACTTAAATATCCCTGAAGCCACATCTATGTGACAGCTAGCCAATGCTCTGGAGACTTTCCTAATTAAAGCAGAAACCATCTCTCCCATGTAGAATCTGACTTTGAAGTTGCTTTCCTCTATGTTCTATTGCCATGTATATAAACAGTCTAAAATGTGGAAGTACTACAGCCAGTTTGTGGAGTGCACTGGGATCTCAGCTGGAATCCACTGGGATCCTCGAATAAAGAGAATGGGCAAAGAGTCTTAATTACCACCCAAGGAGACCCTGAAAAAGAAGATGAACCTGGGGCTCATGACCACAGCTCAGGAAGTCCAGTGGTATTCCTTGTCTGGGTATAGCAGCAAAATGGTATCCAAAAGTGGCCATGTTAGCAGTCAAGAATGTTGCTAAGCTACACATGTACAGGCTACCTTCTCAGATCCCTGATAAGGAAGGCTTTCTCAAAAACCTGACCTGATGCCTACTGACTCCTGTTCTTGTCCCCAATCCTACCCATCTGCTTCTGGGCTGAATTTTGAATTCCCTACACTAATTATTTCAGCTAATTAGCCATGCTCCTGGACCATCCCTAAGGTGATTTCAAAGTCCATGATGGCTCATCCTAGGTAACCTCCTCCTCATCCTTCCCTGAATTTTTAGTCAGGTGAAATCTTTAGGGATCATTAGGAGGTAGTATGGGATGGTGAAATGAGCCTTGGCTACAAGATCAGAATAGTTACATACGGGTTCAAATCTCTACTGTAACACCTACATATGTCATTTCACTGGGACTCAGTTCTCTCATTTATTAAACAGAGACAGATATTAATAATTTCCCCACCTACCTCTCAAGGGTATAAAGAGCAAAAGCTCTGTGAACTTTATAGAGGTATACAATGTGAGCTGACTGCTAATTTTGCCCTTCCCTTAGTAGAATATTAGAGTAGGAAAGAATCAAAAGGAAATGATTAAGATTATTAACAAACTTTTAAAAAAATAAATAAATGGGAGGAGAATAATTTTTAATTCAATAAGGATTGGTTATGTTTCTGGAACAGTGTTAGGAACTGAGATACTACAGAAAAATGAAACCATCCCTGCCCTCAGGGAGCTCACCTGCTAACGGTGACAATGTTGATTCATAGTCAACTAAATCTATGACAGTTTGAAAAGAGAAAACTAACAAGGGAGAGGTGAGACAAGCTATATGGCCTGAGCCTTGAAGGAAGCTTGGGGATTTTAATGGGCGGAGATAAGAGTGTATTGAGGGCACAAAGTACTGCTTATGGTGCTGCTAGGTGATGCAGAGGACACAGCACTGAACCTTGATTCAGGAAAATCTGACACTTACCAGCTGTGTGATTCTGAGAAAGTCACTAAACCTCTGTCTGTCTCAATTTGCTCAGCTATAAAATGGAGAAAATATTAGCACCTACTTCCCAGAGTTGTGAGGTTCTTAAAGCACTTACCACACAGTGCCTGACACACAGTAGGCTCTTTAATAAATGCTTGTTTACTTTCTTCTTTTATTCTTTCCTTCTGTTTTTCATTCCTTCCTGCTTTCTTTCCTTCTTTCTTTCTGTCTTTCTTTCCCTTTTCCTTCCTTCCTTCTTTTCTTCCTTCTTCTCTTTCTTCCTTTGCAAAAGCACAGAAAAAGAATGCTAAGTTCATAAAAATGAGAAAAGGACTCACATGTACAGATACATTTATAACAGCTCTTTTTGTGGCGGCCAAGAATCGACATCAATTGGGGAATGGCTGAACAAGTTGTGACCTATGAATGCAATGGAATACTGTTGTGCTATAAGAAATGATAAACAGGAAGACTTATATGAACTGATGCTAAGTGAAGGGAGCAGAACCAGGAGAACACGGTACACAGTGACAGCCACAATGTGCAATGACTAACTTTCATAGACTTTGCTCTTCTCATCAATGCAAGGATCTAAGACAACTCCAAAAGACTCACCATGGAAAATGCTGTCCACATATAGAGAAAGAACTGTGGAGTCCAAATGCAGATTGAAGCAGACCATTTGCCTGCTTTTTGTTTTGTTTCTTCTTTCTTATGATTCATCCCATTGGATCTAATTCTTCTTTACAACATGACTAATCTAAAAATATGTTTAATGTGAATATATATGTAGAGCCTATACCAGATTGCACCCTGTCTTGGGGTGCAGGGAGGGGGAAAAGGGGGAGAAAATTTAAAACTCAAAAGTTTATAGAAGTGAATTCTGAAAACTAACAATTAATTTTTAAAAAAGAGTGCCAAGTTCAAAGAACATTAAGCAGGACAATTTGACAGGAATATAGAGTAGATGAAAGTAAATAACATGAAATAAACCTTGAGATGCTACAAAAGAGACTCTTGCAGCTAGAAGGGTGTGTGCAGAAAAAGGGAGGGTAGCTCCTAGTATAGTAACTATGTGCAAAATGTAGTGATAAAATAATGATAATGATGATTTCCATGAATTACAACAAGTAACCAACTTCCTAGTCATACCCATGTATCAGCCTCAACTTCTTTTTAGCACCTCCTTTACCCCTGGGGGTCTCACTAGTCATTCCATTTGCAGTAATATAGCACTTCAAAGCCGATAGTTCTGAGTGATTGCTCAATTTGAGCTGTCCCTTGATGATGTCTGTACAAAAATCCACTCAGATGGAGATTACAGCCTGGGTTGGTAGAAGTAGAGCTAGGAGTATTTTTACAGAAGAAAAAAAGATTTTCTATAGTATCCACTCTTTTCTTGGGGAAGGTAGGGGACTACAGGTCACATACCCTCTTAGACATGTTTGGGGGCTAGTTAATTGGTTTTGCTTACCTGCTTTTTTTTTTTTTGTGTAACAAGGCAAGGTTCACAGAGGAAGTGGACGGGGAAGGGAAGAATTTATGGGAAATGACTGTGATGTAAAAACCAAAGCCATCAATAAAACTTTTAAAATAGCATTTCTAGGTATTTAAATATGAGATTCAGCTCCAAAGTGGATTCCAGAGGTCAGGCACCAGGTCTGTTCTAGTCAGCCCATCATCAATAGCGCTGTGCTCACCAGGAGGCTTGATCAAGAAATATGGGATCATGGCAGCAGTATGGAAAAGAGACAAACATCTGGAAGTTCCAATTTCCTACCACAAGGCTGAGCTAATGTAGGTATTAATAAGCTTTGTTTATTAGGGCTTGAGAGAGAGAGAGAGATTGAGAGAGAGGGAGGAAAGAGAGAAAGATTGAGAGAGAGAAGGAGGGAGGGAAAGAGAGGGGGGAGAGAGGGATGTAGAGAGAAAGGAAAGAGGGAGAAGGGAGGAGAGAGATTGAGAGAAAGAGAGGAAAGAGGGAAAGATTGAGAGAGAGAGGGAGAGAGAAGGAAGGGAAAGAGGGGAAATGGGGGGGAGAGAAAGGTGGAGAGAGAGAGAGAGGAAAGATGGAGGGGGGGAAGAGAAAGAGAGAGAGAGAGAGAGAGAAACAAGTCAGGAGTTTCAATTCTTCACAAATTCATAAAAGAAAAATATGCCTTTGGGGTATAACACAATCCTCCATCTGGTCTGTATTAGGTATCAAATTCCCACCACAGCCAAGTTTTGGGCCTTAAGTGCTAATAAAGCCTTTCACAAAAAGGACTCCAATCTATCTTCCACGTCTCACTATACATTACTCCCCTTCACAGATCTAAGACCAACCAGATTGTCTTTCTTGCTATTTCTCACACATAACACTCCATTTAAGGACTCCACAATGGGTCCTTCTGCTTATGCACAGACCTGGAATATACATTTTCTTCATCTCTGGCTCTTAGAATCCCTGGTTTCTGTCAAAGTACAAGTCAAGCCCCCAATTACTAGAGCTTATGGTGCCTTTGTTGAGTTGGGTTTGACCCTTGCAAATAGAATCACAGAATTTCAGAGCTGGGAATGATCTGACTTTGGAGCCAGATGACCTGGTTTATCAATGGATTGGTTAGTTGATCATTGTATCACTGTTTCCAGGCTGCTTGCACGTGAGAACTGTACAATATTTCCAGAGCCAGACTTTTCCATTTTGGGACCTCTCTAATTGTCTACATAAAGTGTAAATCTGCCTCTATGAAATTTCTACTCATTGTTTACAATTCTGTCCTGCAAGGTCTCCTTCATCTCTATTAAGTAACATCTGACTTCTTCAAATTATCTTCCAACTCTAAATACTAGACTTTATGGGGAAGAAACATTATTATCACCATTTTATGCTTGAGGAAATCAAATCTTTTTCTTCTGTTCGTTTTAGAAGACCTACAGGTGAAAGGAACCTCAGTGACCATCAAGTAAGTATAGCTGTCTCATTTTAAAGATGAGCAAACTGAAGCCTGTGGAGGTTAAGGAACTTGCCAAAGACATACAGGTGGTTGTTGTTGGTGAGTAGTTTTCTAGTCATATTTGTCTCTTCATGACCCCATTTGGGCAAATGATCTTTTTCAGTCATGTTTGACCCTTCATGACCCTTTTCTTGGCAAAGATATTAGAACAGTATTCCATTCCCTTCTCTAGCCCATTTTATAGATGAGGAAACTGAGGAAATCAGGGTTAAGGAGTTTGCTGTACTGCTAATGTATTTTAGCATAATAGAAAGATCTTTCCCATCCATTTATAGGCCCATGTGACCTGCTTGAGTCACATGGAAGCCTGAGTCACATGAGTCTGTGTAGAAGGAGCTTGCTGAACCCATGGAGCAGGACAGGTGGAGCAGAGCTGAGAGGAAGTTGGTCACAACAGTTAGAGCTGAGGGAAAGAGAGGAAGCAGGCAATGAGCTGTGAGTGTTTGTTGGTAGGAAGGCCCTAGCAGGAGGAAGGCTTGGGGATGGTAGTGCCTGCTGCATTGCTATTGTGTATAGATTTCTTTGTTGCTATGATGGATTTGGCTTTCTGGTGTTTAAATAAATGTCTTGGTTCTGTCTTCCATGTGGAGAACATGTCATATTTTGCGATTCAGAATTATGCCAGCATATTCATAGCAGCCGTAGGCATTGTGAATATCATGTTGGCGCTACACTTGCCCAGAATCACACAGCTAGTAAGTGTCTGAGGTCAGATTTGAACTCAGGAAGATGAATCTTCCTGACTCCAGATCAGGCACTCTATGCACTTTGGTGCCGCCTAGCTGCCATAAAGGTAATAAACATAAGAAGTGAGATTTGAACCCAGGTCTTTTGACTTCGAAATCAGTGCTCTTTCTCTGTACTTCAGAGGTACTATGACTTAGAATATGATTTAATGCTGAAAGGATCACGGAATCATAGACTAGGAACTGGAAGAGATCTTAGAAGTCATCTAATACCTTCTTTTATAAATGAGAAACTGAGACACTCATAAAGTTACTCATAAAATAATTTAAGTACTGTGAGAGATCATCTAGATATCACAACTCATTAATCAATCAATCAGCAAGTATTTATTAAGTACTTTAAATGTGCCAAACACTGTGCTAGGCACTCAGGTTACAAATCCAAGGAACAAAACAATCCCTACTTGTAAAGTCATGGGGGAGATGAGTACCCATATGAATACCAGCAGCATAAATATAAAGTGAATAAAAGACAAAAACATACAAAGTAGTCAAATACAAGGTAGTTTTAGAGGGAGGGCACTGGCAGTTGAGGCAATCAGAAAAGACTTCATGCAAAAGTGCTTAAAAGTCTGAGGATCTATCTCCTACCTTTCAGACTCACATGGCTATGAAAGAAAAAGTGACAAATGTTGGCAGGGCTGTGAGAAAATAGAAATATTGATGCACTGTTAGTGGAATTGTGAACTGGTCCAATCATTCTGGAAATCTGTTTGGAACTATACCCCTCCCCCAAAAGTTACTGTAATGTGCATTTCCTTTGCCCCAGTGCTAACACTAGTAGGTCTATACCCCAAAAAGATCAAAGAAAGAGAAAAAGATCCTTTGTGTATAAAAAATATTTGTAGAAATTCATTCTGTAGCGGCAAAAAATCTGAAAACTAAAGGGTTGCCCATCAACTAGGGATTAACTGAACAAATTATGGTATGCGAATGTAATAAAATGCTACTGTACCTTGTTGTTTGTCCATCATTCTCAAAGAGGACCAATGATGTCAGGAAGGTGATGTCTTGACTTAGGAGTGATCTAAGTGAGACAGAGCTGTGCCAAGTCATTGGCTTCACTCTCTTCTCCAGAGTCCATTATACCTTAAGAAATAACAAAGAGATGGTTTTGGAGAAACTTTAGAAGAGTTGTATGAACTGATGCAAAGGGAAGTAAACAGAACCAGGAGAACCATCTACACTATAATAACAGTATTGTAAAAGGAATAACTTTGAGAGATTTAAGAACTCTGATCAATGCAATGATCAATCATGATTCCAGAGGACTCGTGATAAAGAACTGTACCCACCTCCTGACAGAAATGTTGAAGGAGACACATTACTTTTGGCCAATATGAGAATTGGTTTTATTTCACTATGCAATTTGTTAAAAGTGTTTTGATTTTATCTGTTCCAATTCCTTCATTTTAGTTTACTGAGGAAGCTAATTAGTCAGCTAGCAAAATTTTGATCAGCAGATGGAAAAGTTCAAAGAATTTGAGAAGTGAGGATGGGGAAGAGTAAGGAGAAAAACTGCTTTAGGTAGGGCATTACATGGGAGATTTTAGACAATTGAAATACTGGATGGCAAGAACAGAGTTTGGATAAAAATCTATAATGCAGATGGAAGATCAAAAAGGACATGGAAAAGACCTACCAACAATCTTTATCCATAAACTGGTAGGGTTAAACCTGTCTACGAATATCATACTGTAATAGCAAGCACCATAGCATACACGGAAGGTCCTGCTGCGCACGATCTTAGATCTGCTTTTCTGAAAAGAAGCAACTTTTGAGGGGTCAGCAATCTTCTTTAATCACATATACCAACCAAAAACATATACCAACAATCACATATACCAACATATACAACAGAGAAAATAAAAACAGAGAAATAAAGATCAACAGTCAGAGCTTCCAACGGTCTGATCATTAGCAATACATACATCACAGATCAACAGATAGATCCAGCTGTCTAACTATTGCATACATATCTAGTTACTAGAGAGAAGCACCAACATCTGGGTTTTCAAAGGTGGGGGGGTGGGGGTGGGGGTGGGGAGCTCCTTAAAGGGTACCCAGAGTCTCATCTGGCCATATCACACATTCTTCCAAAGAGTAAGCCCCCCTAAAGCAAAACCTCACCTCAGAGTAGATATACACTTTTCAGAACCCTCATGACCCAGTGCCTCATTAATTAACAAAAGATGTGGGCCTTCCTACAAAACAAGCCTCCCCTACTCAAGCTTCCCTTAATGGGCTCCAGTTGAGGCCTATTAATGGGAGGGGAAGATCTTTAACTAGCATTAACATTACACATACCCCCAGAGACAATTCCCAAAGTCTGGTCCCATCTGTACCATGAGTTTCCTGAGCTAGCTGCCTTAGTTTGGGGAACTGTTGCCTAGCTGACCCCATCATTTATTAGATTGTTCATTTGCCAGCTCCCAGGCTGTCACCACAGTATAATGGGGGAAACACTGGGCTGGAAGTTAGAAACCTGGATTCAAGCCCCTCTTTTGCCACTTAATAGCTTTGTACCTTCGGGCAAGAAAATTTACCTCTTTGGACTTCAGTTTCCTCATTTATAAAATGAAAGGATCTCATCTCTTCCAGCCCTAAAACCCTTCCATTCCAGCACCTTAGAAGAGAGACTGTAATGGAAACTGACAGGGTCTGCAGCAGGCAGCATTGGTCTCTCCCTCTGCCCGGAATCCGAGGCTCTAACCAGAAACAGAATGCTGACAAATGAAAAAAAGATGTATTTGCTGGCAGGCAGTCTGTGCAGCCCAAAGACAAGCCAAGCCTGGGCTCCCACAGGAAGTTTTGAACCCACTTTCTAATTCTTAGTTTAGCTATCATCAACTCTGCCCCGATCCAATTTTGTGTTTTTACTTTGCTAAGTTAAAATCTGGCTTCTCTTTTTATGCTCTTTGAGTCTGTCCGGAGACTCTCACTGTTTGCTTGGAATTTCATATTTCCCTCGGGGTTCCCAAGCCTTAATTGCTTTCTCTTTGGGGGAGCTCTTTTCAAAGCTGTCAAGCAGTTGACTAGCAGTCTGTATGTGATTAGTCTTATCAGTTTTACATTAAATATTTATTATTCTCACTGGAGATCTGAACATACAGAGAGTTGGCAGCCATAGGAGACACACCTTAGGGGAAGCCCAGGACTAGGATTAGGAGGGGAACTGCAGATGAAGATCAAAGGAGAGGAGTTGTGTAGTTACCAGGAGGGGAGGGTAGAGAGGAATGCAGGGCCTGAAGGATGACGGGGAGGGGAGAAAAGCAGGAGAGGGAAGAAGAGAGGGAAAGAGGCAAAAGGTAGGGAGGGGGAGAGAGAGAAAAAGAGCAAGAGACAGAGAGACCGAGATACAGACAGAGAGAGAGAGAGGAGAGAGAGAGAGAGAGAGAGAGAGAGAGAGAGAGAGAGAGAGAGAGAGAGAGAGAGAGAGAGAGAGAGAGAGAGAGAGAGAGAGAAAGGACAAAAGGAGGGGAGAGACGGAGAGATCAGAGCATTTACATGGGAGTAAGGAAGCAAGAGAAGCAGCTACTCCTACTCCCAGTTTAGCAGCTGCTGTCTGCATAACAAAATGAAGTGGGTTTTACTCCAATTGTCTGGTTTGCTGGTCTAAAATAATGAAAACTGCATATCAGGCACACATCCACTTTCATTTGTGCTATATAATAGCATACGTTGGCCAGTTAGTGTGTTTGACATCATCCAGCTGTTCCTTTTTGAAATACGAGCTGCCTAATCATCTGAGGAAACGTGCAGAAACAGCACTAGAGCCCATGGTGCTGCCCAAATCACTTTACCTCTCTTGGTCTCAGGTTCATCCTCTGGTAAATGAAGGTTGGAATAGGCTCTCTCCAACTTCCTTTCCAGTTGAAGCCTCTGATTCTATGGTTCTTCCTCTCTTGGAGGGATGCATACGCGTTCATCAACTAAATAAATTCATTTATATATACTTAACTCTATGAAGTTATCAGAGTCCAAGCATTCAAAAGATTCATTCCTCATAAGCCAAGCCCAAGACATTTGCCTGAAACAACTAAATTACAATTAATTTCATTGGGGAAGGGAGGTTGTTGGATTGATTGATTGTAATGCAAAGGTTACCTTGTCAGGAATCAGTCTGTGTTGTTATCCTGGCTGCCTTAAAGAGTGAATTGGATTACACAGTGATCCAGACAACTTTCTGGCAATTGGCCTGCCACGGGTTAGGCTGATGAGCCATATAGCTCTGGCCTCATTTTAACCACTAGGACAAGATATAAATTTAAACTTCTTGCACTCAAGGGTTTTTTTGTTCTTTGCAAGCTGGTATGCTTCAAGTGCCACATCTTGGATCATCCTTATCGACTCTAAATATTTAAAATAGTTTATGATGCTATAAACTTTGATTCCCTCAAGCTTAAATATTAAACACTGAGCAGACTTTTCATTCTTCAAGACATTCCTCCAATGATTGTTCTTTATCATTCACGATCAGAATCACTCTGGTTCTAAAGTTCCAAAATGAAAGTTCTTTACCCAACTCTGTTTGCAGGAGGCAGAGACACATTTGCTTGGGTGGTATGCTGATATACAACATTTTCATGGTGAGAAGTGGGAATAATGTCCCTAGTCCCTAGGAGTCCCTAGTCCCTAGGGATGTGTCCCTAGTCTGGAATGCAATTCCCATCCCAGTGGCCTTCCAGACTTTCTATCTTTAATCATCCCAGGTAGTTAATTATCATTATTATTGTTAATGCTAGCTAGCATTTATATAGCACTTTAAGTCTTGTGCTTCATAAATATTTCATTTCATCCTTGCAAAAATCCCAGGAGCTAGGTGCCATTATTATCCCCATATCGCAGGTGAGGAATCTGAGCCAAACAGAGATTAAGTGACTTGCCCAGGGTCACATGGTTAAGAAGCATCTGAGGAAGTATTTGAACTCAGGTCTTCTGGATGCCAAGTTCAGCAGTCTCTCCACTGTACTACCTTGTTGTTTTAGAGTTTGACAAGCTAGTTTTTTGGAGGCAAGATAATGGGTTTGTAGGTACTTGATTATCCTGGGGGATGCCCATGGCTGATGAAGAGTATGTACAGTGTGTCAGAGTGAATGACATCGTTGTAAGAAAATTCCATCATAGTGGAGAGACTGTTATCGTGGTTGACTTTAGGACACAAGTCCTAAAGTTCTGCCCTGATATTCCCTTAGCCCCCTCAGGTTCCTTCAAGCCAGGGGGAAGGTAGGGAGGATGTGGAGCTTTTTCTTTTCCTTTTACTATAGAGGGAGGAGAAAGGAGTTTAGTAGTAGGAGATAAACGGGGTTCTTTCTTTCAAGATGATCTCGCCAGACAGACTGGGGAGACATATCTCAGTTATTTGTGTAAGCAGTCTTCACCTGAGTTTATTAATCCTATTGCTAAGCCCAGATGAACATCATGAGAGACATATGAGTCTGTATCATGATGAAACTTTTATTATACAGATTAGGAAACTTGAGTCTTGAATTAAATGATCAACCTTCCTACAGGTAATAAGTGGCAGAACTGAGTTTTGAAGCTGGGGTCAAATCCAATGCACTTGGGCTAGATGGGGAATGGATGTAGAGGCAGATCTCTTTGAATAAAAGCATTAGATGGACTTTGAGGTGAACAGAGCAAAGTGTCAAACAGCACCAGGGTCTGCAAGTTGTGGCAGCAGAATATTTGTACATAGAGGTACAACAAGGTGGTGCAGAGGACAGCGTGCTGGGCCTGGAGTCAGAAGGACTTGAGTTTTCAAATCCAGCCTCAGATATTTCCTAGCTTTGTGATCTTGGGCAAGTCATTTAACATCTGTTTGCCTTAGTTTCCTCAGCTGTAAAAAATGAGGATAATAATAGCACCCATCTCTCAGGGATTTTGTGAGTCTCCAATGAGATAATATTTGTAAAGCACTTAACACAGTGTCTGGTACATAGTAGGTACCATATAAATAATGTCCATTATCATGTAGTGTATGAGAGTCTACTGGCCATGTGACAAACAGTGATGCCATCTTGAGGAGCTCTGATGTGTGCCAGTCCACATACCTGGAATTCAGAGTCCCTTTCTTCTGAAGACAGCAATATGTAGTAAGAGGTATCTCATTTATCTAAATCTCCCTTAGAGCCATAAAGGGGAAGGAATTATCCTTTTATAGAAGGTAGAATTTTTTAGAGTTAAATGATTTTCCCAAAATCCTATAGTAGATCCATAGCAGAAGTAAACACATGTTTTAAACATCATATTTTAGCTCGGCTTTCCATTTTGAAATCCGTTGTGTCTATCAGAGCTGTAGGTAGGAATCACTGTGCCTGAGACACATTTGACCATGGGATGGGGGTGGTAGCTGTGGTGCAGAGGGCAGTCCAACCACAAGGAAGGGCCCAATGAAAGAAGAGGCAGCTCTTAGAAATAGGGCTCCAGCTCTGAGTGAGTTGCGCAGAAGGAGGTCATCATGATGGGATGGGGGAGGGGCAGGATTGCTTGTCCATAGGCAGTGCCATGAAGGACCATGAGGTAGTGCCAGGGATGGCAGTTATTATACAGAGAAAGCATTCTCATCCAACCTCCCAGTGCCCTGGAACAAAACTCCCTTCAAACAGCACTAATTGTGCTTCTGGCATCATTTTTATCCTTTGGTCCTTATAACTACACAGGGAAATGGCCACACACTGTTCATTTATACATGAAGAAAGTAAGAGTCAGGGGGTCAGGTGACTGACTGGACTAAGCGCAGTTGACTAAGTCTAGTTCAGTCCAAACCCATACCTAGAACCCTAGTCCTTTGCCCAGTGTCCTTCTCACTGCACTAAGGTCATAGCAGCTGGTTGAGGTTGAGATTAGGGAGATGGTGGCTACTGTTGGCTTCACAGGTGGCACATCTGAAGGACTGAACTTTCACTGTAACTGAGGCTCAGAGAACACTGAAGAAAAATCACAGACATAAACTTCTGAGGTAGAATGGGGGAAATTCCACTTTTTAGGGAAGCATGGACTACCTGCTCCTCTTTGTCACAACCCTCTGAAATCAAGAGTGCTTGACAGCTTCTTGGAGAGTCAAGACACAACAGCTTGAGGATATAGTACTGAGCTTTATATCCAGCCTTGACTCCAACCCCCTGCCACTGAGATGACAGTAAATCCCTGTGACAAAGCACTCACTATGCCAAAGACATAGGGAGATTGGGGGTCAGAGTGAATCACAGAGATTTATAGGCTCTAGATAAAGTATGTAAAGAGCTTTGCAAATCTGAAAGCACTACATAAGTGCCAGTGATTATTATTGACATTACTGGCATCATTCTCTAAATTGGCATCATCTTCATCATTATCACTAGAGTAGATAGAGAGAGGACAGTAGAGAGACTCACATTCAAGTTATAACTGCCACATGCTAGTTGTGTTCCTTTGGCCAAGTTACTTAACTTCTCAGTGCTCCAGGCAACTCTCTGAGACTATAAAGTGGACAGCAATTAATCCAGAATGTCTGTTATGTGGCAGACACTGGCTTAGGTGCTGGAAAAGCCAAGACAAGAATGAAACAGTCCTTGTCCTCAAGAAGATTATGTTCTATAGGGGGAGACAACACATTAAAATACACATTAAAAAAAACCATACACATAACATACACATTAAAATATATTAACATGTGTCTTTAAACTGATGGGGGGAAATAGGGAGTCTCCCTATACCAATAAATTATAGGTATGGATCTTTCCTCCCTCCCTCACCCCAATATTATTACAACAGAAACCTTTTCTTACCACAGCATAGAAAGTTCAATTGTTCCTTTATCTTCCAACCACCCACCCACACACTCCACCCTTCCCTTCGTCATGATAGAATTATTCCAATGATTTCTACTATACCTAAGCTCCCAAAATTTTTCTTTTTTTTAATATTGAGATTTTATAGCTTGGTCTTCCCCAGCGAGGAGCAGAAGGTAGAAAAAAATATTGATTAAATGTTCCAAAGTCAAGGAGGAAGCAAAAGAGTCTTGGTGACTAAAAGTTATGGCTGTCCAAACAGTAAATCTATCCAGCAATTTTTCACGATTTCCCCCTTACTGCTACCAGGGACCAAAGTTTAGGCATCTTTACTATGTCATTAATTTTAGTTATGTTCTTAATACAGAGTGACTACTGTCTAAAGGGCCATCGGTGACAGTGTTTGGGCAAGTCCAATTAAGTTTCTCCTGTTTGGAGAACCTTAGGAAGATAAATAAATCATCCACATTTTCATTATGGAAACCATTATTTAGTGATGGAGCTACCTTTCCTAGAAGGCAGCAATGATTCATGTCAAGGGGAAGAGAATGGAAATATGCTCATATTCTGCCTGGGGGAGCATTCCTGTTGAGGAGAGTATGGAAAAGAGGGTCTTGTCCAAGTGATGGTTGGTAGTCCACCCAGCATGATTGTTCTTGCCATTCATTTAAGGTCATTTAGTTGAGTCTGTGAATAGAAAAGATTTTCTCTTTCATTTTTACAGTATTTTTTTCACAGCCTGCACTGTTAAAGACTGAAAGAACGATGATCTAGAGGATGGAGATGATTCCCTAGAACACTAGATCTGGAGTCAGGAAGACTTAAAGTTCAAATCCAACCTCAGACACTCAATAACTATGTGCCCTTGGACAAGTCACTTAACTTCTGTTTGATTCAGTTTACTTAACTATAAAATGGGGATAAAAATAAAACCTGACTCCCAGGATCGCTGGGAGGATCTACTGAGATAACAATTGTAAAGCACTTAGCACAGCACCTGACGTATAGTAGGCACTTAATAGCCCTTAATAACCCAAATTCCTTCCTTCCTCCCTAAAGTCATTCTTTCATTTCTCCCTCCATTGTTTTCTTCTCTCCTTCCTTCTTTCCTTCCTTCCCTCCTTTTCTCCCTCCTTTCTTCCCCTTTTCTCTCCCTACTTAGTTCTCTTCTTCTCTTTTCTTCCTTCTTCACTTTCTTTCCTCCTTCCTATTTCCTTCTCTCCCTCCTTCCTTCCTTCTCTGCTAAGGGTGGGGTAGGTAGGGCTGTGGCCAATGACTCAGGAGTCTGGCATTCTGGGCCCAGAGCTTTCCTTCCCTCCCTCCCCCTCCCCACCATGACTTCAGAGAAATCATTCTGCTTCTTTCCAGGTCTTGCCTTTCCACCAGGGGGGGTCTGTTTATAATGCCACATGGTGAAGAAAACGAGAAAACCCAGAATGGGAATACACAAAATAACTTACATATTTCCTCAGTCTCTGGCAAACATTGAGACTGACAAGAGAAGAGAGAGAGACACTGGGAAAAGGGACACACTGTAGAAAGAGGCTGTAGCTCCATAAAACAGTGTGGATTAAAAATCATGCTAGTTTTTTAGAGTTACAGGACCTGAGTTCGAATGCTAATTCTGCTACTTACTATCTCTAGAACCTAGGGAAAGTCATTTCCTGTCTCCAAACCTCGGCTTCTCAGTCAATTGAAGGGGTGAGACTAGATGGCTTCTGAGGTTCCCTTCCTCTTCCAACTTCAGATCTATGATCATCCAGCTGTGTGACCCTGGGCAAGTCCCTTCACCTCTTTTTGCCTCAGTTTCCTCAAGTGTAAAAAAAAAAGGTAATAATAGTGCCTAACTCCGAGGGTTTCCTCAAGGACAAAATGAGATAAAATTTGTAAAGTACTTACTACAGGGCTTGGCCCATACCAACGACTTAATAAATGCTTGTTTCCTTTCCTTTCTTCCACAGTTGAAGTGGAGAGTGGCAGGGGGAAGGGGTGAGGGGAGAGAAGGGCTGCCCTCCTGTTCTCTTGATGAGCTTACCATGAGGAAGGCAAGAAGGCATCTGGGATCCCCGATTTGGGGTGATTTATAAATGGTGTTTCAATTCTCGTTCACCCCCTATTACTACCTTCCTTCTGAGAATACTTTACATGCACTTTGTATATACGTACATAGTTATTTGCACGCAGTCTCCTCTGTTAGAATATGAGCTCCGTAACAGCAGGGACCATATTTTGGTCTTTGATTATATCCCCAGTACTTAGCACAGCACCTGGTACATAGTAAGTGCTAAATTAATGCTTGTTGACTTACTGACAATGCAATCTTCACTGCTGAAAATTGTGCCATTGACAAATTACAGGGCTCAGCGCACTGCGATCCCCCTTCCCCATGCAATGCACAGTCCACGACCTGTCACATTCTTGGATGGTGAGACATCCCTTCCCAGGTCTCTCCCCTTGGATGGAAAAAGCAAAGATCCACTGTAAAGTATTGGAGCGTAATGAAGCTCTTGGAGGTCCATGGAGGGTATTTGAGTTTCCAAGTTCCTTTCAGGAGACGCATCTTCAAGACTGTACTTAGTCTCCTAACAAGAGTTTCCAAGATTCATCCTTTTGCCAGGTCTTGGGTTCAATTAGTCACCGATGCTTCTGGTTTTCCCAAAGACAAATTGAATGCCCAGACTTTGTTACTGGAACTGCCCTTTACTGTCACACAGGCAGATTATATAATATATATTAGCTTCTTTAATCTTTCTTCATATGTCACTCCTTCTATCCCTTTAATCATCTTTACTGCTCTTCTTTGGATGTTCTCCAGTTTGTCTACTGATATAACAAAAGTGGAATGCCTTTTTCCCAGGGCATCTTCTCAGAAACACAGAGAAAGGGTGATCATTTAGAAGTTGCTGGAAGTGATCAGTTAGCTCACTTAGCTGGATCTCAGTGCTACTAAAAAGCCAAAGTTGGGCATTTCATTCCAAGATTGATCAGCTGTCAGCACCTTGGGCAGTGACACCTTATTGATGGGGTACATTCTCAGATTAGTGGGTTAATACCCTTCTCTCTTGGAACTTCTGATAACATAGCTGTGGGAACTTTTCTGCCCCTCCACCACTAAAAAAAAAAAAAAATCCAGAGTGGTTACATATATTTAAATGAAAAAAAGCAGTATAACCAGTTGGTTTCCCCTGCCTTTATATCGGTAAGCAAAGACTGGAAAACCATTTGTAGCAGAAGCATTATCCAGATCCCTGCCTTAATGGAAGTCAGGTTTATTCTTCCTTAAAGGCTATTGAAAGCATTACTAGACTTGATTAGTTCGAGAGTATAAAGACTCAGGCCTCACTTCTTGGTGTCTGAATAGAAAGCAGCCACAAGGAGTTCTGGGTGCTCTCTTACCTGGTCAGATACATTGGAGAGTATCAGAGAAATTATGAAGTTTTGGAAGGCTATGGAGACAAAGACGTGCTAGAGTCAGCTTGGAAGAGACAGTTGCTAAATTTCCTGTGTGAGTCTTTATACCTCAGAAATCAGCAAATCCATTATTTTGTTGATTGTCTCGACTTAATAAAGGTATCGAAAAGCATTAATAATGCAAATAAACTTAAAGTATATGTTTTTAAAAAAATTTTCAGAGAGCTAGTTGTGAAACATTTACCAGGACACCACTGAGTAAAGGGTATTTGAGTTTCTAGGTTCTTGGCTGGCAGGCACTGATGGGCAACCCAGTCAAGGGAGCTTAGCTCACTGGAATTCCACTTGGGGTGTCTTCAGTGCATATCTGTGTGGAATATCTTTCTGCCATAGCTAAGTAAATATTCTTTTATTAATGTTGAATAACGTACAAGTGTCTCATTTCATTCTGATATTCAAGATAAACTCTCAGAGGGCTGCCTAAGTCAGGTCCATCTCAGAGCACTACTGGTCAGGAATGCTTCCCAAGGATTCCTCTATCAGATACCATTTGGATCAGATGACTGCCAAGGTCCCATCCAACTCAGAGATTCTGTGATTCTGTAATAATAAGGGCAGGAGACTGGGCAAATGGAAAGCTTGACCATAAAATTTTGCCTCAGTTTCCCCAGCATCAGACAAAAAAAATGTACATGTGGTCAATGAAACAGTAGAGCAGCTCAGTAGGCTGTCAAAACCAGAAGAAAATATTTCTTAAGGCCATTTGACAACCTTTTCCCCCGTTTCCATACTTAACATGTAAACTTTTGATTTTTCATTTAGTTCCTTAAGTGGGTTTCCCTAAAAAGTGGCGAATGTACAGACAGGCTAGCCAAAGTGAATATCTGACCCATTTGGCAGTTATAGTTCTCATTGTAAATTAATAAATTGAAATTATGGCTATTAAATCCATTTTCTGTGCTCATAGTTTAATGTGAATCAAATCTCTAGAGCCTCATCACCCCTAGGTGATATGATAAAATTGAGTTTTGGCAACTCTAGCACTGATGGGACCATGAAGACTATCACAGCCCAGTCAGATCAGTAACATAATCAATTAGTGAAACAGAGCAAATAGTGAAATTCAATAGTGAATAAAAGCTTTTATTATGTGCTACTACATGCCAGGAACTGTGCCAAATGCTGGGTATACAAAGGCAAAATTGATATGCTCCTGACCTCCAGGAGCTTACACTCCACCTAGGCAGCTAATCTGCATACTGAATAGACTGCTGGGCCTGGAGTCAGGAAGACCTGAGTACAACTCCTGTCTCAGACACTTACTAGTTGTGTGATCCTGGCCTCCATTTATCTCAGTTTCCTCAACTGTAAAATGAACATAGCAATAATATTGACCTGCCAGGGATGTTATGAGGTCAAAAGAGAGAATAAAGTATTTAGCCCAGTACTTGGCATTTAGCAGGTGCTTAATAAATACTTATTTCCTTCTTTTTCCCCACCAAAGTACAGTAACCCTGGGAGAGTTGGGTGAAGCAGCCTTTCAGTCTGACCTTTTTTTTTTTACTACACTTCTCATTTTTAATGACAAAAATTTATTTGTGATAACTTCAGGACCATTTCCACAAGGAAGCAGCATGGTATGGGAGATAACTCTGACCTAGGCATGAAGGATACCTGGGTTCTACTTCTCTATCATTATATGACAGCTATGGACTAGCTCGGTGGTACAGTGGATAGACTGCTGTGCTTAGAATCAGGATGACTCATCCTCACGAATTCAAACCTACCCTCAGTCACTTACGAGCTATATGATTCTCAGTAAGCCACTTCACCCTATTTGCTTCAGTTTCCTCATCTGTAAAGTGAACTGGAAAAGGAAATGGCAAACCACTCCAGTATCTTTGCCAAGAAAACCCCCAATGGGATCATGGAGAGTTGGGCACAACTGGAATGACTCAACAACATGGGACCATGGACAAATCACTCTCTGAGTCTCAATTTCTTCATCTCTGACGTGGGGGGATAATAATATTGCTAGCACTTACTTCACAGGTTGTAATAAGAATCAAATAGGAAAAGCATTATGTTATGTAAATATCATTCATTCACTGAAAATGAATAAAAAAGCTTTGATTGCAGTTACTATGTGCCAACTATGGTTCTCAGTGTTGGAGACACAGATCTCGATAAATAAGATGACAGTACAGAAGTATGGGTAGCCAAGGAGGTGTGTCATTGAGTTACAGGTAAGTAGAGTCATAGGGCAATTCTGAACCAGAGAATAAAGAGCACAGACTCTTTTTTTTATGTTCATGGATTATTGGAACTGTAAGGAACTTTAGAGGTCATACAGTCAAACCCCATATTTTACAGGTGAGTAAACTGAGATCCAGAAAGTTGAACGGATTTGACCAAGATCATTCACCTTGTGTGGCTGAGCTGGGACTCAAACCTAAGTTTTCTTGACTCCAAGTCAAGTTCTGTTTCCACTAAGTTCATTCTAACAAACAAAAGTTTAATGACACTGAAGAATATGCAGTCTACATTTACAGAAATAGAAAAGTAAGATTTTATCCCCATGTACAAAAGTCCTGAGTCACTTCCTAACAAGTGCATCCTAGTGAGGGGCATTGAGAGGGATGTGCTAGCACATTATGAAAACAAATTATTCTAAAAAAATTAAGGACTCTGATCAACTTGATTATTAATAGTGGTTCTAGAGGACTGTCTACCTCATGACAAGCAGATGATGGACTAATATGCAAACTATCAAATGCATTTTTTGGAAATGGCCAATGTGGGAATTTGTTTCATTTAACTATGTTTATATACAAGGTCTTCCCTTCTTTCCTTTCTTCCTTTCTTTTTCCTTCCATCCATTCTTTCTTCCTTCCTCCTTTACTTCCTCCCCTTCTTTGCTTTTTTCTTCTCCCCTTCCTTTTCTTCCCTTACTTCCTCCCTACATTCCTTCGTCCTTACTTCTCTCTTCCTCCTTTCCTTTCCTCTTTCCTCTTTTCCTTCCTTCTTCTTTTCCTTCCTCCTATCCCTCCTTTCTTTCCTCCTTCTTTCCTCTTTCTCTTCCTCCCTCCCTCCCTCTTTTCCTTCTCATTTGCTTCCTTCCTTCCTCCTTCCTTCCCTCCCTTCTTTCCTTCCTCATCACCTCCTCCTTCTATTCCTTTCTTCCTCTTTTTCCTTTCCCCTCCCTCACTTTCTTCTTCCCTCCTTTTTTTCCTTTCTCTCTTCCTAGTAAGTGTTGCTATTTAGTTGTTTCAGTCATGTCCAACTCTTTGTGACCCCATTTGGGGTTTTCTTGGCAAAGATGCCAGAGTGGTTTTCAATGTCCTTTTTCAGATCATTTTACAGATGAGGAAACTGAGGCAAAGAGAGTTAAGTGTCTTACCCAGGGTCACATAGCTTGTAAGTGTCTGAGGTCAGATATGAACTAAGGAAGAAGAGTCTTCCTGGATCCAGGCTTGGCACTCTTTTCACTCTACCACCTGGATGACAGGTAGGGGGAAGCAAAAAGAAGAAAACAAAATAAATGCTTGATATTTTTTTAAAAATTTATTTTAGAAATAAAAATAAATATTTTTGCAAGGGAAAAAAAAAGCCTTATAGTACATAAAAGGAGACCTGAAATCGAGTCCTGGTTGTATTCCTAACTTGCTATGTGTGCTTGGACAAATATCACTGCCATTCTGGATCTTGCTTTCCTTCTCTAAAAGATGAAGAATAAACTGCTGACATCTCTTCCAGCTTCAATGGTCCATTGACATTTTTCTATTGGTCAAAACCTTGTGGTCTTTCACTTGCAAATTAGTATAATTATTCCTCAGTGAAAAAAGAGATATGTTAAGACCACAGAATTTCTTTTCCTCAACTTCTTCCCAATCACCTGGTTCAGAGAGGGAGAGAAATAAAGGCAGAGCTCAATTTTTCATATGAATGGAAGCCTTAAGACAAAGACAGAAGAAATCCCTGGAGTGTGGTCTCAGCAGCCTCCTAGTCTACTCTGCTTTTCCTCACTTGGAAGCTGCCAGATAGTAACAACAATAGTTACCTGAGCTTTGATTATAAGAAAGAAAAAAGAAGGAAAGAAGGAAGGAAGGAAAGAAGGAAGGGAGGGAGGGAGGAAGGAAGGAAGGAAGGAAGGAAGGAAGGAAGGAAGGAAGGAAGGAAGGAAGGAAGGAAGGAAGGAAGGGAGGGAGGGAGGGAGGGAGAGAGGGAAGGAGGGAGGGAAGGAGGAAGGAAGGAAGGAAGGAAGGAAGGAAGGAAGGAAGGAAGGAAGGAAGGAAGGAAGCAAGGAAAGAAGGAAGGAAGGAAGGGAGCAAGGAAAGAAGGAAGGAAGGAAGGGAGGGAGGGAGGGAGGAAGGAAGGAAGGAAGGAAGGAAGGAAGGAAGGAAGGAAGGAAGAAAGGGAAAGAAAGAGAATTCTTGGGCTTTTCTTAGTTCTGGACAGTCGTCTTCATCTGAGTCTGTCAATCCCTCCCACCTGCTTAGTGTAAAGAGAGATTCCCTAACATCCCTTGTAGCACTTTCTCCTGACCTGACCAGCCGACTGCATGGAGAATGATTGTCCATATTCTCCAGAAAATTCTCCATCTACTTTGGCTATGAATTCTCCAACTTCCCCACTGATTTGCATTCAGTCAAAGCTGTAATCCTTGCTATGAGCTGTACAATCCTAATGCCTCTTTTACTGGAACAAATTCTAAGCCAGAGACAATAGGGAAACATGAAAGAGCAAATCCACATGTGATATAGAAGCTTTCATCAGACTCTTTTTCATCCAAAATTCTCAGCAGCTGTTTACGATGAGCAAAATTCACTGAATTCTTCATTTATTGTTTCACAATGTATCTGGGCTACTGATTCACCTAGTTACCAGAGGCAAAAACAATTTTTAAGGGCTTCTGTTAATCCAACTGGGGATAGGAAAGGAGGAGAGAGACACCTACTTCTATGAAACAGGACTTGTTTACAATGTGATCCAGTAGAAAGTGCACTAAAAAAACATCCAGGAAACCAGGGACTGAGTTCCAGTTCCAGTTTAGTAGTTTTAAAATAGGATAATTTCCTATAAATATTTCTCAGTTTGGGAAGTAGTGTGAGTTCAAGTCCTGACACATACTGACTGTCAGGCATCGGGCAACTCACCTGACATCTCAGTGCTCTAGGCAACTAAAGCTCTAAGCTGCAGATAGAAGGTGCCAGCCTAAGCTGGTAGAGGGAGTTTCCCCACCAAGAGTTTCTTCCTGCTGTATGGGTCAGAGACCACCAACCCAAATGAAAATCAGAGACTTTTCAAGGTAGAAGCAAAGCAGCAAGATTTTATTATAATCTCATGAGAAAGGGTAACTCCTCTCTGATAAGTAATCAGGAGAGTAAGGCACTTGCAGAAATCAAGAACAAAGATGATATAGTCCTAACACGGAAATCCCCCAGCCTTCCTGCTGGCCGTTACTCCCACTGGCTGGGAGAAAGGCTCATGATCTAAACATGACAATTTACCTTAGAAATAAGGAGCAAGGAAGTGGTAGAACAACCAATATAAAGCTAACACAACACTCATAACCGTATTTGGCATGCAGTATGCTGAGGTGGAACTCCAAGGGGGGGAGGGGGAGGTTTAAGTTTCAAGTTTCTTCAACGTCACATAATTTCTGGGAGATAGAAACTTAGGCCTAACTACCTACTAGAAACCTATTGTCAAGTACCAAGAAGTCTTCACTGACTTTTTCACTCACTTCCTAATAATAAACTCAGAGGTCCAGTCATTACCTCAGTTTATCAGTGTATGTACATAGATAGAAGATAGGTAGGTAGATAGATATGTTTCTTTAAAGACATTGCATTTGGATCAGTGGTCAATAAACATTTATCATGCACCTACTATGTGCCAGGTGCTGTGCTAAGCCCTGGATATACAAATAAGGAAAGGAAAGACAGCCCTAAGTTCAAATGTGGCCTCAGACACTCACTAGCTGGTAACCTTGGTTGCCTCAATTTCCTCATCTGTAAAACAAACTGGAAAAGGAAATGGCAAACCACTCCAATATCTTTGCCAAGAAAACCCCAAATGGGGTCAGGAAATGTCAAAAACAAATAAGCAAAACATTGGGTTACGTGCTGGAGATGTGAACACAAAAGCAAAGTTGTGCATAATAGATTTGCCATTTCATAAGCAATCATCTTTTTTTGATTCTATTTTGTTATAGAAATGCTTATTTTATTTATGAAGTTCAGAATCAAATAAAAATTTTAAAATAATAATAAAACTAATACAAATTTAGCCTTAAAGAATTTAAATTCCCTGAATTCTGCCTTCAGTAGTATTAGTTTTAGTCAAGCCACTTGTGTTTACATCACCCTGGGGTAGACATCCTTGAAAACCCTACCTCTTATAGCCTGTGGGGTTGTCTGAGTTTGTTTTTAAGGATGAGGGAAAGCTGGGAACATCATTATGTAATGAGTTAGGAGCTAGCAAACAGGAGAAATTGAAGACAAGAGAGGAGGAAGGAGTGAAAGATCAAACTCCAGCACAGGTAGAGGGGTGGTTGGCATTGGGAAAGAGAAAGTTGACTTTTTGACAGGAAAGAGGAAAGGAAGCAAAGGAAGAAAGAATAAGGGAGAATACAGATAATCTTTTGAAGTATGGAGTAAAGTCAAAGAGAGGGGAGGAAAGGAAGTGAATTGTTTTCCCCCTCACATTGAGGGTTGGAGCTAGGGAAGTTCAGTGCAGAGAGCAATGTATTTTGAGCTGGAAGAGCTATTTTTTTTTTCTCTTCAGCAAATGAAAACAGGAGCTGGTTGGGAATCTTGGTCTTGTAGCTTTCTGCCTGTGTGACCTTGAGCAAATGGCTTGAACTCTCAGGATCTCTGATTCCTCTTCCGTAAAATAAGGAAGTTGGATGAGATCAGAAATGTTCTTGCCCTGAGTTCTGTAAACTCATGAAGCTTGCTTTTGATATTTGGTGACTATATTTCAATATATATTGACTTCTTTTGTAATACTACATATTTTGTTTTAAGCATTTAGAAACCTGATTCTTAGAAGTGGTTCAGAGGCTTCACTAGACTACTGGAGGCATCAGTGACACAGAAAAGGTTGAGAACATCTGCGCTAGATGATCCTGATAGGTTCTTCCAGCTCTAAATTCTATGGTGATTACATCTTTACAGACTACTCAAAAGCCTTAGTGACTCTGTGGAGGGACCCTATAGCTAGGACGTTAGAAGGACTGTAAGTGTTCATTAGTACATTTTTTGTCCTTTCTCAAAGAGAACCATGGCATCAAAAAGATAATGTCATGATGTGCAAGAGAATTGGATTTAAGTGAGACACCAACCTCACTCTCTCTTCCAGAGTCATCTGGATCCAGTGGCAAGATGTAGATCAAGACAACTGGAGATGGCCCCAGATGCAGTGGGAGATCGTGGCCTTTTTAAGTTAAGGTCTTTCCACGGTCTCAGTTTGACTGAATCAGAGTCCCTTCAATGATTAAGGCTAAACAAGAAATGAAGCAAAGAATGGACTCTTTTATCTTGACTAGATAAACACAAAACAAAACACAAAAACACAAAAACACAAAAAACACAAACTCAATCTGGTGGTGAAGACTGGCAAGTTTTCTGGCCAAAATAGAAACAATTGCTATTTATACTCTCTGAATCAA
The DNA here is from genome assembly GCF_028372415.1 of Notamacropus eugenii. Taxonomy (NCBI): domain Eukaryota; kingdom Metazoa; phylum Chordata; class Mammalia; order Diprotodontia; family Macropodidae; genus Notamacropus; species Notamacropus eugenii. The sequence goes on along the minus strand of NC_092875.1, from coordinate 421,741,408 downwards.
CAGAGTCCAAACAATGATCAAGGGAGACTTGGGCTGGGATCTATTGTTGGCCAATCCATGACAGTCAGAGTGAATTGAATTTAAGGTATGAACCTTAAAAAAGAAATCTAGCTCATAAACTCCAAGATATCTTGTGAGGTTTCAGCGATCAAAGATCAAAATTTATATTCCTTTGGGCAGAGCATCACCTTTCTGATATCATGGTCCTCTAATAAAGGAAAAATAAGATCTGTGAGTAGTAGTAGCTGCACAACTGGGGGCAGTTCCAGTTAGGAGATGCAACTCCCTTCCTCCCACCCTTCTTTCCTTCCATTCTTCCTTCCTTCCTTCCCTCCCTCCATCCCTTCCCTGCCTCCCTCCTCTCCCTCTATCCATATAGGGAATCATATGATAAGCATAGTCCCAACATGAATGCTGATGAAGGGCTCTTGGGCCAAACCAATCTCCCTGGTTTAAAAAGAAATGAGGCCACTTGTCAGATCTCCAACTCAGGAGGTTTGCCCAGTGATGCAGCAGAGAAACATTCATCCAAAATTTCAGTAAAGAAGATTCTTCCTCCATTTAGAAATTCCAGCTAACCTGTTGCTTTCCAAGGCTCACCTTTATAAGAGGTCAACAGAATGGTTTGGGCTGCCCATTAGACCCTTCCCCTTTTATCTTCTGCTTTATGGAAAAGCAGTCCAACTATGTGACACATGGTCTTCAGTCCAATCCTACATCTTACCAAATTTTCCAGCTGGCTTGACAAGAGCTCCCAGAGGTTAAGTGATTTACCCCAGGTTATGGAGTGAGTCAGCTGCTCAGCTATGTTGTAAAAAGTCGGGTTTATTCTGGTTTCCAGGCTTTTTCTCTAACCATCCAACCACATGGTCTCTTTTCTGCTATAGGATAGGCCTGCCTGCAGAGAAGTGGGATTAAGTCATTAAAGAGTGGTTTCTGAAGTCTGCAGAAGCAACAGCAACAATGGCTATTTCTACATTACATTTTGAGAATGCTATTTGTTTTGGCAGCCCAGCCCTTTATTACACATTCCTGCCACTTAATTGTCCTTGCAAAGATAAACATGAAACCTTCCTTAGGAAGGCTGGAAGCTGCTGAAGCCCGTGTGGGAGTAAACTCCATACATCCAGCAGCAGGCTGGAAGGCGGCCCCTTCTCCACCGGGTCATTTGTTTCCTGCACTTCAGCACACATCCCCCGTGAAACTCCAAAAGGATAAAGAATCCCACAAATGTTAGAAGTTGCTGCCTCACTCTCCTCCATTTCCTCTGACCTTCACGAAGATTTGGTTCATGGAGGCTACAGGACCAATATTTTTCCTTCGTCAAAAGTAACACAAAGCTTTCCTTTGTATATTACCATTGGAGTGCTGAACAGGATCATGGGACCATAGATTTAGAGCTGGAGATCAACCAGTCCAGGGCTCTTAACACCTACAACCGTCTGATAAAGTCTAAGGAATTGTGTTTAGTTGGTACAGCTAGATAGAGTGCTGGGCCTGGAGTTTGAAAGACTCATCTTTGTGAGTTCAAATCCAGCCTCAAACACTTACTAGTTGTGAGACCCTGGACAAGTCACTTAACCCTGTTTGCTTCAGGTTCCTCATCTGTAAAATGAGCTGAAGAAGGAACTGGCAAACCACTCCAGTATTTTTGCCAAGAAAACCTCAAATGAGGCCACAAAGAGTCAGGCATGACTGAAGAACCACTATATAACAATAATAAAGACATAGGACTACAAAGGAAACCAATTCTACTGAAAAGAGGGAAGTAATTATTTTTATGGACCCCTGAAATCTATCCACGGACTCCTCCTTTCTGCTCCTCAGATTAACATCTCATTCAACACTCTCGTTTTACACATGAGGGAACCAGGGGCCATGATGGTAAAGTCACCCATCCAAGGTGGTAGAACGCAGGATTCAAACCCAGGCCGTTGGACTTGCAAGTCAAGTTTCTTCCCATTACAATGCAGTTCTGCACTTGACCCAGTTTCATTGGTTGACTCAGGTTCACAAACACTTACTAGTCATGGGGATCTGGGGAAGTTCTGTCACCTTGTTGACCTTCACCTTTCTTACAGGAAAATGAGGATATTTATAAGAGCCCTCAAGCAAATTGCCTGGAAACTGTGAACAAAACGTTTTGCAAGCCTCAAAGCACTTCTCATTGAAGGGAGTGGATTACATGGTCTTTAAGATCTCTTCCAGTTCTAAATCCTTATAATTATTATAATAGGGAGCCATAGTCAAGATTAATAATAATAACCGTTAACATTGATATAGCATTTACTGTGTCAGACATTTTACTAAGCACTTTCTGATTTTCATTTCATTTGATCCTCATGACAACCCTGAGAGGAAGTGCTATTATTATCCTCATTTTGCAAATGAGAAAACTGAGGCGTATAGAAGTTAAGTGACTTTCCCAGGGTCACACAGCTAATAAAGGTCAGATTGGAACTTTCATCTTCCTCACTCCGTACCCTGCATTCTATTCACTATACCACCTAGCTGCCCCTAAGTTATCAGAGACACTAAGCCCCACACTTAGCCAAACCCCACATAAAATATAAATTCAACATTATACCACCCCACATCCTCATGACATAAGAACCAGGGAGATATAAAAACACAAGAAGCATTTAGTTAGATATGCAGATCACTGTCCTAGGTGTTATGAAGTAGAAAACAAGCCATTGTTGAGCCAAATAAATTGCAATTGTAGAAAAATGGCACAGCCAGAGGCTTATACTCACAGAATGATAGAACCTCAGCATTGGCAGGGACCTTAGAGGTCATTTAAGCCAATCCCCCCTGAACTAGAAACCCTTCTGCAACATACCCTGAAAATGGCCATCCAGCCTGGGCTTGGAGATGTCCAGTGAGGAGGGGGCCCTTGCCTCCTAAAGCTCTCCATGCTATTTTTGTTAGGAAGCGGCTCCCCGAATCAGCCTGTCTGCCCTTCCTAGCTCAATCCTCTGGGGCCAAGCTGAACAAATCTAGTCTCTATTTCTCTGGGTAGAATATCGAATAAATGAAGGCAGCTAATATCCCATCTCTACCCCTTCCACCTCAGTCTTCTCATACCCATTTAGGGCAGTTCAGCTCAATTCAATTCATTTACTGAATGTTTACTATGTGCAAAACACTGAGCTAGGCACCATGAGAGATGTGGAGACAAATAAACCAAGGTCTCTGACCTCCTGGACCTTTCAGTGCCTATTGACAGTGTCTAAGAAGCTTTGAGGGACTAGGAGGGACATCATAATGCCTTATTAGTTTATAGCCTGTTTTGTGCTTTTCAAGGCACTTTCATACTTACCATCCCTTGTGATTCTCACAAGGATCCTCTGAGAAGAACCAGTAATAGTGTCACATATTACACATAGGAAAATTGAGGCACAAGGCAGTTTACTGACTCTTCTGAGGCTGAAGCTAGAATCCAAACAGCCCTGACTTCTTCTTAAATGCCCTTTCCACTGTACTCCAGTTCACTCAGAAAGCAAGAATCTATATGAAGGAAAAATGGACAGGAGTTAGTGAGTTTTGTGGAAAGAAGAGCCAAAGGTAACCCAGATTTCATTACTATTACTAAGCTGGTCTATAACCCCAGTGGAAAGACGGGGAGTCATTTTTCAGTCAATACCAGCAAGTTGAAAACCATTATCCAAATGCAAAAGTAATTTAAAGGTTGTTTTCTTTTAAAGAACCCTACAGAATTCACTAGACTGTTATACTAGAAACAGAGATAGTCTAAGGTACCAAACAGGAGCTTAAAACTCATTAGAATACCATTTTTACGTGGATCAGATTTAGATACATGTACCATTATGTTCACCTTCTCCCTCCATAGAACAAGATCATAGGACTTTGAGCTAGATGGGATCTTGGAGATCAGTTGATTAACAAGCATTTTTTAAAACTTCTACAATGTGCCAGGCATTGTGGTAGGGGCTTGGGATACAAAGAAAAAAATGAAACAGTTATATCTTCAGAAAACATATACTCCATTATGGGAAAACAAACAAATAAACAAATGCTCATATAAGTAGATGCAAAATGTATACAAAGTATAAATGACACCTGCCTTTGAGAAAGAGAGGCTTGGGAAGAGAGATTGACTTTGACTGCCAATCCTTGCCTCTCAATCCTTTTTTTTTAAAGGAGCTATGGGAAAAGGAGATTCAAGAGGTGGGCAAACAGGAGAAGATACTGGAGAGCTGGGAAATACAATGAGAAAGAGACTATCAGAAAAATCTGGACTGCTCCAGCACAGTCCAGTGGATGTGGAATCAATAATGCCTAAGATCTTTTGCTCTGGGGGCACCAAGAGCTGATCTAAGAGACAGAACAATGCTGGGACCTCTTCTTCTCAACTATGCAGTTTTTGGCCTCACATTTGGTTGGATGTGCTAGATTGTCTGTTCTTAATCTGTTGTTTTCATTTAGGATTTACTTGCTATAAAACCATTGGCCAACAAAAATGCTAAGCTATATGTGTATTTTATTTAAGACTTACAAATAAAGAATAGGAAGAGGGCATTCATTATTTTGATGCAGGGGTTCTTAACTCAAGGTGCATGAACTTTTTTTTTAATTACTTTGAGAGTTCCATTTCAATTAATTGGTTTCTTTTGCCCTATGTACTTTATTTTATTTTAAAAGCATGATTCTGAGAAGGGGTCCATAGGCTTTAAATTACTGTCAAAGGGGTCCATGACACACACACAAAAATAGATGCTAAGAACTCCTGTTATAAAGTGTTAAAAGTTTGATCAGTTGGGGTTGATCTGGGGACTTGAAGCTATTTGGACCAAGTGAGAGAGTGGTTTTAGACTAAACATGTATGGCATATTAATTTAGTAATCAAATACTTCTAGAAATAAATTATAAGTTGATAAAAGTAGAGGGCTCCAAGGTAAGAAAACATAGGGTAAGTCTGTTTTCATTTTCAGATCAGTAGCTACCATTTTTGACAGACTGAATTTGAAACGAAAGACACACCTCTGAGATAGGAGAGAACTTTTAAAAAAAACTATATTGACAGTAAAGAGGGAATTTTCTGTCCCCCAAATCACTGTCAGTTCAGCCTGACTGGCTAGCTAGCACCATCTGCTTTCTACAAAGGGTATTTTTCAAAGGAGAGGGTTGTGAGAAGATTCAATCAGCCACGGGGATTAAGAAAGGCTGATGAGATGTAAGAAAGGGTGTTTGAAGGAAGCTAGGGATTCTAAGAGATGAAAGTGAGAAAGGATTATATATCCCAGACATGAGGAGACAGCCTGTGCAAAGACATGGAAAGCAGAGATAGAATCTCATGGATAAGGGATGGCAAGTAGGCCAGGTTGGCTCCACCACAGTGAGTATAAAGGGGAATAATGAGTGTAACAGGACTTTGAGGATTGTCCAAATCACCTAAGATGGAGGAATCTACATGGGAGATGTCCAGGATCTGTTTCTGAGCTGAACGTTTCAGAGTCAAAATTCTGACCCAATTTTTCCAATTACAAATCCAATGACATTTAAAGTATAATATTAGCTAGTTAGTCCATGCAGTATAGCAATTGTGTTGATCCTATTCGAGGGTTTTTGTTAGAGATAAAATAGGATAACATTTGTAAAGTGTTTTGTAAACCTCCAAGCACAATATAAATGCCAGCTCTTATTTTTATTTTGATTTGACTCAAATTTGCAAAGAGCTATAATTTCCAAAGCAGTTAGATGGCTCACTGGATAGACTACTGGGCTTGAAGTCAGGAAGACCTGAGTTCAAATCTGGCCTCAGATACTCAGTATATGTGTGACCCAGGGTAAATCACTTAACCTCTGTTTGCTTTAATCCACTGGAGAAGGAAATAACAAACCACCCTAACATCTTTGCCAAGAAAACCCCACATGTGGTCATGAAGTCAGAGATAACTGAAGAGTCAGACTTGACTAAACCACAACAATTTCCACATATCTTCAAAAGAAGGGAGAATATATCTAAAAAGCAAATGAGACAAGTCTTTTTTTCTTATGGAAAACATATTCAAGAATGTTATTTGTTATTCACTTAGTTAGCATAAATAGAGACCATAGACATATATATATATATTTTAGCATCCACTATAGTACTCAATCTACTCAAGTAGCCCGGAAAGAGAACGATTATCACATTGAATTTATATCTGCCTATTAGAGTACCCTGATTTCTAACAAACCTTTTCTTCATGGTGATAATATCTTTTTGTTGATAAAATTTAAAAATTAATTCCCGCAGTCTCCCTGTGAGGAAGCAAGCCAAGCTAATTAGTTGAATAACAAATAACATTGTGAAATGAAGATATTGGACTAGATGACCTCTGAAGGTCCTTATGGCTCTAAATAAACTTTTGATACCATGATTAATATTTCTTATAGATGGAAAAATGGAGGCCCTAGACAGCTAAGTGACTTATTCAAAGCCAGTAGAAAAGCCAATATTGTATCTCAAGACTCCAGACTAAAAATTCCATTCTCTTCTCAAAAGTGAATAATTTTTCCAGATTGGATTTGCCTATACGCCTTCAGAGGGGAGTACTGTATGGAAATTAACATGGCTAGAACTCACAATTTGGTTGTGTCTATGACAGTCAAGCACAATGCATAGTTCATGGAATTTCTTCCCACCTACTTAGATCTACCTTGTGGCAAAATAATTTTTGAAATCAAACAGAAATATCTGAAGTTATAGAGAAGGGGAATTAAATTTGACCAAATGATTTCAGCCTGTATTTCATATGCCTAGTGTCCAATCGAACTCTGGGACTTTGAGTTCAAATCTATTCACTAAATAAGACAAAGAAAGCTGCCCACCAGCATACCAGGAGGAGCCAAGCAAAGATTGTAAGCCGATTGACAGAGCCGTGTGTCACCTAGCACATCCTGATATTATTATTTTGCATTTCCACATTGGCTGTGCCATGAGCAAGGAAGTAAGTTCTCCACCCAGGCTTATAATAATAAATAAAAAGCATCCAAAAGAAGGAACTGAGCTCTTTTCCCTCTGGAGCTTCCCGTGGAAAGACTCAGTGAAACATTATAAGCCTGAGATGAAGGTTGGGATGAGTCCGGAAGTTTTCAACATACCTCTCATTGAATTACTGGGTTTTCAAGGGGGTTTTTGAAAGGGAAATATGGAAGGGCCATCTAAATGGTGACTGGCAAGCCAAAGAGGGGGTGGGGTCCAAGGACAAAGTGTCCCATTTCTTCCAGGGAGTCTTTGTTCCACAGGATTTTAGTCCTGGAATAATCAGCTCATAAAGTCAATGAGAGGGGAAAACCCCAGCCACTTGTCCAGATCTGCTTTTATTTTAATGACCTATGCTTTTAGACATTAATCTTCTTCCAACTTTCCACTTTCTGATTAATTTTCTGTTGACTCTCAAGCAACTGAAGATGTTTTGGAACAAGCAGAAGTAGCTCTGAGGCAAGTGAATCTGAATAACAGGATAGATTCAGTTGGAAACAGGTTACAGTGGCTAGAGCTACACAGCTTACTAGATGGATAAGTGTCTTTCTGAGCCTCCGTTTTCTCATCTGTGAAATGGGTATAATAACTCTTGTTCTACCACCTCTTGGAGTTGCTATGAGGAAAGTTTTGTAAACCTTAAAATACTACACAAGTAAAAACTAACATTATTATCTCTGAGAGATAGTTTGGCATTTCAGAAAAACAAAATTGGAGAAAGAGTTAAGAAACACGGGTTCAGGTCTTAGATGTGCTACTAATTAGTTCTATCACTTTAGGTAAATCATTTAAATATTCTATACCTCAGTTTTCTGAAAAGAACACCGGTCTCTTTGATCTCTAAGGAACAATCTAATTCCAAAATCCCATGATTCTAGCTGTGGAATGCAAAGCTTTGTCACCGTTAAACCAGTTTCAGGCATCATCAGAAACAAATTAAGGGATAGGGGAGTGGGGTAGTGTAAAAGGATGCTTTGAATGGGGGGCAGTGGAAGGGGGTAATTCTAGGCTCCTGAAAACATACCAAGGCAGCTGCTAAAAGGGCACCTAGGTGTCTCAGTGGATAGAGTGCTGGGCCTGAAATCAGAATGACTCACCTTCCTGAGCTCAAATCTGGCCTCAGACACTTACTAGCTATGTGACCCTGGGCAAGTCACTTAACCCTTTTTGCCTCAGTTTCCTCTTCTACAAAATGAGCTGGAGAAGGAAATGGCAAACTACTCTAGTATCTTTGCCAAGAAAACCCCAAATGTGGTCACAGAGTCAAATACAACTGAAATAACTGAACAACAACAACAAATAATGGTTGATTCATAGTACCCTAAATTGTCTGGTCTTAGATTAATTTTGGAGGTCTTCTGGGAATGACATGCTGTTTTGTATGCCTAATTTAAGACTTATCAAAATACCAAAGCTCTCCTAATTCTAGCTTCCAAAGAACCAAACCTTCCTATATGCCCACCCAAGCAGTTTCTAGGATAATGTCACCTCTACAAATATTAAACAACCAAGAAATTTAAACACAAACCAATAATATCCTGAACCATAGCTATGGCTCATTTCAACAGGTTTGTACTGTTTGTCCATGCAGGCCTTGAGGCATGGCTAACTTTAGAACATGTGTAGGAGTCCAGAAACATCGTTGGGAAGTTGCAGGGATTTGTACTCTTCTAATTCTGTGTAGATAGATACACTGCTTCTTTACTTGTATTTCTTAAGTCTTTTCTCCAGTGGATTTACACTTATGGTACTATGGGGTCCTTTCCAAGCAGGATCTCAGTTTTCTTCCAGCCAATCTAACACACCAACCTTAGAAGGAAAAATGAGCCAGAAGCATTGTTCATCTCTTCCCCATTGATCAACCAATGAAAAGGCATTCATTGAGGATTTACCGTGTAAACTACCTTACTGGTAGATGCTTGAGGGGATAAAAAATAAAGTGTCACGCATTACTTAGAGGGACTTTACAGTCTAACTATACTCAGAATTATTTTTGTTGTGGTCCAATCATTTTTCAATGATTTCCAACTCTTATTAGACCTAATTTCTTCAACTCATTTTACAGACGAGGAAGCTGAGGCAAACAGGGTTAAGTGACTTGCCCAGAGTTACACGGCTAATAAGTGTCTAAGGCCAGATTTGAACTCACGAAGATGAGTCCTCCTGTTTCCAGACGCAGTCCACCCAGCTGCCTCACTACAGACAAATTCTAAAATGCCAAACTGTGGAGCACTCACTAAGGGGTCCTCAGTTAACATTACTCATGCCCTAGTCTATCTTCCTTATATTCTTTCCAACATATTCTTGGAATTATTTTATGGAAAAGCCCATTTATTTAGATGGCATTCATCCATTTATTCAATTCAATTCAACAAATATTGATTAAGCCCTAGGAATAGAGAACTGCCTAGCTATCATCCAGAGAAGCGATCTCTATAAAGATGAGACTTGGCAAATGCTTCTGAGATGCTACAGAACCTCTGCAGTCATAGTAACCAACAATCCAGAAAAGAAAGTTCTCTTCATCAAAGTGCTTGGCACTATCAAATAGTTCAACACCAGAAAGAGACATGGTTTTATCAGGGGAAATGACATCAGAGAAGATGTATGTGCTTTGCTGCTGCACCCTAAGGATCATGGTACTTTTCCTTCTGACTCGACAACATAAATTTCTTATATGTGTGATCTCCCCTTATAAAATGGGAATTCCTTAAGAGTATGGACTGTCTTTAATTTTCTGTTTGTATTTGCAATGCTTTGCACATAATAAGTGCTTAATAAATACTTTTTTTTAGTTCATTCTACTGCATACAAAACTCTAGGGTAAGTAGTGAGAGTCATAAAAGATTTAAATGAACGCAACATCTTTCTCCAGTTTCACAGTATATGATACACGCTAAGAATAAGAACAATAATTGACATTCATATAACACTTGAAGGTTTGCAAAGTAAACTGGACATGGGAACCTTGTCCTTAGAACATGCTTCCTGGGTTCTGCCTGCTACAATCAAGTACATCCAAGTATTTGGAGACTGTTTCCTACTATATATTTTGTGATACGGAAAAAGAACCTTCTGTTTAGCTTCTGGCCCTGAACTGAGAGTGCTTACAAAAGGCATTAACATGATTGTTTAGTCTTCTTGTTGTCTGGGTACCAAGGAGGAAGATGAAGATGCTCTAAGCCTCTGGGTAGGGAGAGAAGCCTCTAGCCCTGTCTTCTTCCTCAGTCCACCAAGTGATCATAAGAACAGCACTGCTATTTTTCTGTTCCTATGGTTTCTATTCTTTCAAAACTTCAAAGGCCATTTCCTTTGCATATCGCATCAAAGGTACAATGGTTCAGGCCCATCTGAGCCCAGCACTGATGTATGAAGTACATCCTGTGGGACCCAGCCTAGCATTGATCAGCCTGGCAGCTGAGATGCCCCACTGGGTCCTATAAACAAGGATCTTGTTTCTATCCATCAACTATATCTCATTTAGAAGTGAATTTGGTGGGATATGTGTTTTCTAGCAACTGCTTTAAGTTTGAACCCACTCTCCCCAGAGACCATGGTAGTATAAGGGAGAATTTGTCCCTGGGTATTGGGGAAAATGTTACTTCTCTTTTTGCTGTATCTTCTCAATAAAAACCCCTTTGTAGAATTGAATTGATGTTGTTTTACTAAATGAATCTGTGTACTAATCATTGAAGGGTATTTATGATATAAAGGAGATATTAGCTATAACTGGAGATTTATATTGGGAGAAAACGTTACAAGGAGAGCTCAAACTGAAATAATTCTGTTGGAAGACTATCAGAGGAGACGCCATAGCACCTTAGGGGTAGGTGCCCTTAGAATCCTGAGGGTAAAAGGTACCTAGCTTTGCTTTGGGGAACCTGGATCACTGGTATGAGTGGGAGTTTTGATAAGGATGTCCCAGAGTTTATAAAGAATACACATACATTCTTGGTGACAGAGTAAAAACAAAAACAAACAAACCTCAGTCCAGGTTTTGCCTCTGACACTTGCTATATGCATTTGTGGGATTAGAAAAACCATTCATATGGCCAAATTCTTGGCATTGTCGAGTGGTTCAGCATCACAAAAGGATATGATTTCACCAGTGGAAACAACACAAAAGAAGAAACGTTGCCATCTGCTTTACTGCTATACCCTAAGGCCATGGAACCTTTTCATCTGACTTGAACTTGAAACCCCCTGTATGTTTTTTTGTCTTCTGCTTTAGAATGTGAACTCCTTGAGACTAGAGGCCATCCTATTTTTCTATTTCTATCCCTAATACTTATCACAGAGCTTTGAATGTCAAGCACTTAACAAATTCTTTACTCATTTATTGAAGTCATTAGACTTTCCTAGGACTCAGTTTCCTTATCTATACGAGTTGCCTCCTGAGGTCCCTTCCTGCCCTCTGTCTAGGATCCTATGATCTCATTTGGTCTTCACACCAACTCTGTGAGGTAAATACTACTGATGTCATTTCCCTAATGTTAGGGCTGAGAGCAGTGAAATGATTTGCCTTATTGTGAGAAGTTCGAAGAGGAAAAGGTAGACAGAGTCTGGAGGGATAAGAGGCAGTTTCTTTAAGGAAATGACATTTTTCCATTAGCATGTTCTTCCTGGAGTCTCCATTCCAGAAAAGAGCCCAGAACAGCCATCTTTATAATCTGTATTTTGCCATGTGGGTACTCTCCCTTCTCCCACTCCACCCCCAACACTTTTCACCTCCCTTTTTTATTTTGTTTTCCATTAGACTATAATCTCCTTGAGGGCCCAAACTGTCTTTCTCTTTGTATTTGTGTCACCAGAGCTTAGCACAATGCCAGGCACATAGTCAGCACAATAAATATTTGCTGAGGACCTTTGAGTTGAGCTGAGGGAGGGCACTACAAGCCATAGTGAACAGCAAGGGATTGGGGATTTTTGGCCAAAACTTCGAGTATGCAGAGGGAAACATTTTGAGATAAGGCTGGAAATATGCACAGATCTGGGCTACGTGCTTTATGCTGACTGCATCTTGTCTTTCCTGTTAACTGGCCAGCAACTTGAGGTCAAGGATAGTGGCTGCTCTGTAGTGGCTAATTCGGAGTGCCAAGTCCTAAGCTATGTTCCCTGGGATCACTCAGCAAGTACTGCAAAATCCTGTTTTTATGGAATCAATCAGAAGCAGTCATTCCAAATGCACACAAAAAAAGAATTCTTCCCAAAAGACAAAAGTTGGTCATTTTCTGCAAGAATTTTGTTTTTGAAATTCTATCTTATCTAGAAGAGATAAATAATGGGGCATGGTATCTCCTTTTTATCTCCTGAAATCATCCTAAACCCCATAAAAATAGCAAAAAGGAGAAGAATCATCAGTCTAAAAGGGACTTTAAAGACCATGTAATCTAACATTTCATTTTACAGGTTAAGACACTGTGTCCCAGAGATAGGAAATGACTTACCTAAGGTCACTGAAATATGATCAGAGCCAGGACTAGAACCTAGAACCTTAGAGGGCTTTTTAGTTTGTGCGGGGGGGGGGGGGGGGGGGGGGGGGGGGGGGGGGGCGGGAAGAAGGGGGGGAGTGTTAAGTGACTTGCCCAGGGCCACCACACAGCTGATAGGTGCCTGAGGCCACATTTGAACTCAGGTCTTCCTGGCTCCAAGGCCAGTCCTTTATCTATTGTGCCATCTGACTGCCCCTAGAACCTGGTTTTCTTGACTCCCAATCAAGTGACCTGTCATCTGTGCTGCATTTCTGACACATAAAAACCTAACTCAAGATTTCTTGGCTCAATGTTTCCATTTTGTAACTTGTCACTTCCATAAAACCACAAGAATCATCATACACGTATAACATTGTCTATCCTGGCCCCACTGCCTAAAGGCCAAGGATGCTGTCCTTCAGCCACCCCCCAGATTCTCCAGGACCTTTAATGGGGTGTGGTAGATGTCCAGGCTCTCTACCAATGACTTCAGCCCCGACTGATAGTGTTCCCCCAATTGTAAGGGGCAGTCCCTTGCACCTAAGATCTGTTTAACCACCAACAGTCAGGTTAACTTTTACAAGAGAACATTTACTTCAAAGATATAATAATGATATATGAATATGTTCCACAACACATGGGAGAGGCATAATCCTCCCCCCAATATTACCTTATACTTTAGGGAGGAAAAGGGAATTTGACAGCGATGCTGCTGCTGCTGCTGCTAATGACAGCTAACATTTGTATAGCACTTACTATGTGCTAGGCACTTCACAATTATTATCAAATTTGATCTTCCCAACAACCCTGAGAGATAGGTACTATTAATATCCCCATTTTACAGTTGAGGAAACTGAGGCAGGCATTGGTTAAGTGACTTGGCAATGGTCACACAGATAATAATTAGTGCCCTTAGCTCAGCCCAGTTTATAGCACAGTCCCAAGTTTCAAGTCCAAAGCTCCGCTTGGGCCCAAGTCCCAGGCACTCTGACTTCTCAGAGCTTCTCTGTAAGGTTGACAATGGAGCATTCAGTGTGGAATCCTGGCTCCAGGATCACCATGGCTTGAGCTCCCTAGTCTGGTAAGGATGGGTGAATGCCCCTGGAAACCAGAAGTACCAACAATACAGAAGAGAAACAAATACCAGATCAATTTCTCTGAGCCACAGAGTAAAAATAAAGAAGGCAAAGAAGGCCTGTCCACCTGTCCAGGTTTAGTTCATAGCATTTGTGCTGTGGGTGAATTGTATGTGATCTTTACCCTCAAAACAATCCATAAAGAGTGCACAGGCAAAAAAGAGAGACTGTCCTCATTTGGCAGTTTAAAAGGCACAGCCTGTTCTGGTTGTTGCTGTTTAGTTATTTTAATCATGTCCAACTCTTCATGACCATATTTGGAGTTTTTTTGGCAAAGATACTGGTTTGTCACTTCCTTCTCCAGATCATTTTATAGATGAGGAAACTGAGGCAAACAAGGTTAAATGACTTGCCCAGGGTTATACAGCTAGAAAGTGTCTGAGGTCAGATTTGACTCAAGACTTTCTGACTCCAAGCACAGGGCTCTATCTACTGAGCCACCTGGCTGACCTTTTCTGTCCATTTCTAGTTATAAAACTGATCAAAGAAAGCTACTCCCACCTGTGTAGCAGGAGAGTACAAGGAAGCAGGGTGCCTCCACATCAGGTGATCTGGGTCTGCTCCAAGGTTCCAGTTACACACAAACAGCATTTCATGATGTTTGCTGGTTGTCTGAATGACTACATGTAGACTAACACGGGAGTCCTCCTTAGAGAGAGGACTTTATCACATAAATAATATGCAGAACTCTTCTCAGAGAAGCTCAGAAACCTAGAGTTGGCAGAGCCTTGAGAAGTCAGCTGGTTCAGTCCAGACCAGAGCAAGAATCCCCCCTATGATATACTTGAGAAGTGATCATCCAACCTCCACTTGAAGACCTCCAGCAATGGAAAACTTAGGAGTCCCCAAGAGAGCACTCACTTTTCCCTTCCAGGAGGATGATAGCCAAATAGTCTTCCAGGTACAAAGAGGTAAGATTTTCCTATCTTTCTGGATTCTCTGCCTAAAACAATTACAGATGCCTCTAAAAATATCTCAATACAGTGGTTTCCAAGTCTTTGGGATCTGCACTATGCTAATTTTTAAATACACTTTGGTGATTCCTCCCTTTGCTCCTAAAAGTGCTATAGGTTAAATACTTATTTCATAATTTAAAAGAAAATAAAATTAACTCTATTTTGAGTATTTCACATCTCTGATATAATCAGAGGATAACACAGACTGGGAAACAGTGTTTCACATGCTTGATTTCAGCCATTGGAGCAGAGTTGACAACCTAAGACATATGTGCTAGAATGACATTCATTCATTCATTCAACAAATATTTATTGCCTGCCTACCATGTACTATCACTGAGCTATGTGCTAAAGGGGATACAAAGATGAACAAGACATGGTCATTCCCTCAAGGGGCTTACTGTCTGAAAGCAAATACTCATTTTTCTGGTGTCTTATGAACCAATGTCATAACATGTTGCCTTGGTCTACTATTGCCCACCACCATGAATTATGGTAACTGGCATGGTCACAATCTCCACTTCTTGCCCTCAGTCTAAAGACCAATCAAATATTTGTTACTACTTCTCCTTCATTCCCTCTACACAGAAAGAAAGAAATCAGAACCATGGACACACTGCCTTTTAGAAGATTGCCAACACATACAATAGGGGGACTGTTAAACCATAATGACTTTCTTTGCCAAAGAGTACAGCCCAGGAAATTCTGAGCAGACATGGTGATTGATTCCTGCCCCAATCCTAGTCCTTAGGTATGTGGATACAAGGTCCTGAGTTTATACATAGGGACAGTGCTATTTTCTATCATACCCTGCTATGTATATCTTATTTACCCTCCTGTCTCAGGATGGCCAAAAGCTAGCGAATGCAACTTAGTCACTAATGTGTTTTGCCAGTTGTGGTCAATTCAATTATTTTTAAAAGCTGAGTGGCAACATGGTAAGGGAAACCTAGCAGAAAGAGTGCTGGGACTATATATAGTTAAAGGATCTGAGTTCAAGCCCTCATGACTTATTGGGTAACTTTGGAAATCACTTAGCCTCTCTGGAACTCAGATTCCTCAGCTGTAAAATTAAAGTACCAGACTAGATGATCCCTAAGGTCCCTTCCAGTGTTAATGCTTTGAAAGGCAACTTAAAACTATAAATCAAACTCACTAGTGAATATTGATGCCAAGCAATTACAAATAAAATCTACGCAAGGAAACTATAAAAATATATCCCCCAAATAATTCACTATGACAAAGTTGCATGAACGCAAGAATGGTTCAGTAACAAAAAAATAACACAAGTAATCATATAAACAGCAAAGAAAAAACCCACATGGTATTTCAATAGATGAGGGGAAAATTCCCTTGACAAAATTGAGGAGTCATTTATGTTAACCCTAAAAAGCATCGTAGGTGCTTCTTTAATGCGATCAAAAGCAGATGTTTTAAACCAAGAGCTGGCATTGTTCACAACAGAGAAACATTGTAAGGTTTCCCAGTACAAACATGGAGGCTTTATGCAGTGGCTTCAGGGCTGGACTTGGAATCAGTTTCCTCCAAGGGGCATAATAATAGCACCCACTTCCCAGGGCTATTGAGAAGATTAAATTTACACTTGTGTAAAACATTGCAAACTTTAAAATGCTATAAAAATGTTAGTTGTTGTTATAATGTAAGTGAAAAAGTCATTAGAAGTTGAACTCTGAGTACTAGACAAATGGTCCTTGAAAAGAAGTCATGAAACATATGTGGGGTATAGGTAAAGCAGGTGGGGTGCTGGTAGGACATAATAGTACATACATTATCAGGTCTATGTGTGCATATTTTTGCTTAATTGTTCTTTGTGACACATGACAAGTCCTTTGAGAGGGGAGAGGAAAGGACTGACTTGAGAGAATGGATTTTCACTCTTTGTCTTTGCCTGCACAGTGCCTAGAACAGTGCCTGGCATATGGTAGATGCTTAAAAAATGTTCATTAATTGATTGACAAAAAGAAAAAAGGCATCAATAAATCTATTTTTAAACAGAAAAGCAACTTGGTTATACTTTTAACCAGTAGGAAACTGTAGTGGCCAATTTAGAGCATTCTCAAGGACATTTTTAATGCAGCTACAGTGATCTCCCACCCTTCGCCATACCCCACTCTTGGTCCCTATACCCCCATCCCTCCCTATCTTCTCACATCCTCCCATTCCCCGTCTGAGCCAATCAGAATCTGGGCCAACCACAAAGTGAACCTGGAGGTCTGGTTCATTGCTCCCTGGGGGGTATCGACTTCAGGCTGTTGGCTCACACATTGTTACTGCATTTCTTGACCAATCACTTTATTGTTTCAGGCTATCATGCTATTATTTGTTCTCCACCCTTTCTTCCTGTCTCCTTCCCTGTCTTTTTTTTTCCTTCTTTTTCCTGTAAATGGGGACCCTATCTTGGGAACATTAATTAGCTGTCCTGCTGTTTTATCAGAATTCTAGGGATAAGAATGAATCACAGTGAGACAATTCAAGCACAGTGTTTACTATATCTGACTGGGCAGAGAGGGCCCCTTTGCATGTTTTTTTATTTTGTCTCTCCTGGAGTGTGGATTTGCTTCCATCTGTAACCATTCTGAAAAAAATAAACATCTGTTTCATTTGTTCCTAAGACCTTATTATACCAATGAAACTCATTGAAGGAAGACATGTGTGTGCATGTGCGTGCATGTGTGTGTGTGTGTGTGTGTGTGTGTGTGTGCGTGTGTGTGTGTATGCATCAGGGGTGGAGAATCTGAACCTTGGCTTTCATTTGTGTGGGGTAATTCCTAGTGTGGAAACTCCCTCCATGAACACAAATTGGCAGTTGATCAGTAATTTATGACCTTAGAGTTGCCTGAGGACACTGGTCATCTATCCATTGTGCCATATATGAGTGAAATATATAGAAAGTTGTTCTCTTTAAATTAATTTTAAAGGATGTAATATGAGAGTCTTTATAGAACTGACTTAATACTAAGGTTGTGTTCTCTCTGACTTTTGCTTTACGTTTTTGCTAAGTTTAGGAGTCAGAGGGAGGAGGAAGGGAAGAATTTCTTCCTCAGCAAGGTGCTGTGGTGGCTAGAAAGTTGGACCTGGAATTAGGAAGACCTGAGTTCGAATCCAGCCTCAAATGCTAATTGTATGACACTGGGCAAGTCACTAAACCTCTGCTTTGTAATAAAAACAGCATTTATCTCACAGGTTTATTTCTTACAGTGCCTGGCACTCCATACATGT
The DNA here is from genome assembly GCF_028372415.1 of Notamacropus eugenii. NCBI lineage: Eukaryota > Metazoa > Chordata > Mammalia > Diprotodontia > Macropodidae > Notamacropus > Notamacropus eugenii. Next base: position 421,723,614 of record NC_092875.1, on the reverse strand, counting down.
GTAATAAATGCTTATTCCCCTTCCCCAAATACAGGTAATAATGAGTTATGCTAGACTCATTCTCTCCCTGTATAAATCAGCCATGTAAATTTCAAACCAGAGTCTGAAATGAATTCAAGCTCAAATAAATCAAGCTCTAGATAGGTCATAATTTAATTAAAAATTGAAAATATGACTCATGGCACTTAAGTTTACTAATGTTTACTGCCAAAAGATGCATCATCTCAATGACAGTGGTAAATTCCTCTAGAGGCATCTACAATATTGGAATAGGTATAGAAATTAACATGTGCATTCAAAGAGTTTCCCGTAATCGCTAAGATTAATACTTTCAGGATAGTGATGGGGAAGCAGTCTCTGGATAAATCAGCAGAAAAACAGGCAGGCAAAATCTTTGGTCATATTTGCCTTCACTTTTCATCTAATGAAAGGGTGACATTTCTGTTAGCCTTTCATTCCTGATTCATTCTATTGGTTAAAATGCCCTCTTTTGCTCCTTCTCCTTCATTCTTTAGCTTTTCAGCTCTCGTTCCTACAAGCTATTTGTTTATCCTCATGCATTTTTGGGAAATCTGTTCAGGCTTCCCAAGCCTATGAGATCTTCCCCTAACATTCAGCAATCCTTTACTTAACCTACTGGACGCCATTCTCTGTCCCCTATCTAAAATATGGTCATGGTTTGTGTTATACCTTAAAATGGCTAAAATTATGCACTTCTGTTAAATTATTATTAGTTAATTAATAATACACAATAACAAATAGCAATAATCAATAACTATAATCAAAGCCATCATTTCTATAAGGCTTTAAAGTTTACAGAGTATTGTCCATAAACAATCTCATTTGATTGATAAAACGACTCCAGACTTTCACCTCACCCAACAAATTGGCAAAGAAGACAAAAGATAAAAATACTCAGCAGAAAGCTAGGTATACAAATATACTGCTGGTGGAACTACAAATTGGTCAAACTATCTTGGAAGTCAAATTGGAATTACACTAAAAATGTAATTAAAATGTCCATACCACAGAGATCCCCACTGCAAAGCTTATATCTCAAATAGGTCAAAGAGAAAAAGAAAAACTCCCCATTACACCAATTATTCATAACAATTGTCTTTGTGAAAATGAAGTATGGAGGTAGGGGTAGGTATCCGTCTACTGAGGAATAACTAAATAAATTGTGGAACATGAATATAATGTCGTATTGCTGTGTGCAGTGCCTGGCACATACTAGTGCTTAAGAAATGTTTATTTCCTTCTTCTTTCCTATAGGAAACAACCAACATTGAGAATTCAGAGTAACATGGTAGACTTTCATGAGCTGATGCAGGGTAAGGTGAGAAGAATCAGGAAAACGATATGTACAGTGACTACAATACTGTCAGTGAAAAGATGTGTGCTTTTGAAAAATGTAACTGAATACTATGTAATTATACAATAACGAAGCTTGGCAATGGGGAAGAATGGGAGGTGGGAGGGAGGGAACGAATCCTGCTTACCTCTTTGTAGAGGTGAGGGAACATGGTGGGGAAATAACCTGTCCCATAGGGTCAACATTTTCGTTTGGTTTTGCTAATTTTTTTCTGTTTCCTTTTTAAACTTTGTTATAATAGATGGCTTCTTGGGGGGCAGGGGGCAAGGGGTAGAATGTATTTAAAAACTGAGGGTATATGAACACAAAACATATGAATGGATAAGCATAAACACACTTATTCATCTCATTTGAATCTCACAACCTTTGGCTCTAGGCCTCAAAACTTTGGCCTCACACGTACTAAATCTAGCCCTGGGGACTGACCCAAAAATTCATTCTGTCTTTGTCTGCTATTGAGTAATAACCTCCATCCAGAGCTTACTCCAGAAAATCTCAGAATAAAGCTTGTGTCTAAGTAACAAGGTCCCCAGCTCTTTAAATGATCATACAAGTACTCACAGTAACAAATGCATTTACTAGGAATAGGACAGCCTTTTCTTCATCCTACAAATAACACAGAAAAAATAAAGGACTAATAGGCACTTATAAAAGGCAGCTAGATGGCTCAGGGGATAAAGCACTGGACCAGGAGTCAGGAGGACCTGAGTTCAAATGTGGCCTCAGACTCCTGTCAGCTACATGACCTTATGTATCACTTGATCTGTTTGCCTTAATCCAATGGAGAAGGAAATGGCAAACCATTCCAGTATCTTTGCCAAGAAAACTCCATGGACAGTATGGTCCATGGGGTCACAAAAAGACAACTGAACAACAGCATAAAATAATGAAGAAAGACATAAAAGACTTACAATAGCTTATAAGCAATCAACATAATTCTCTTCCCTTCTCAGTGCATCCAGGGACATGCTAGTATGAAGGCTAGGTCCCTGGATGCAGCCCTTTGACTGAGTCCAAGTTTTACAGAATAAATCCTTTTATTAAGGGGATTTGTTCTGGAGTCAGTCAAAGAGCTGCACTTGAGGACCTAGAGGGTTACATGTAGCCTCAAGGCTGCAGGTTCCCCACCCCTGGTAGACAATGAACTAAACAATAAATCAAGATCTGATTCACAGAGTTTGCCTACTTCCAAGGTATAAATGCTCTCACTGAAAATTTAACATTTGGCTCTCCTAAGTCAGTTGGAGCTGTTACCAGCACACTTCTGAGCAGATATCAATTTTCCACAAGCAGTAGGGAGTGGTTTAGATTCCCTTTGTTAGGAACCTGAATATAAGGTAGCCAATGAGGCATTCCTTTGGCATTCCAGTGAGTCCCTCTTTCCCACAAGGATACATGTAGTTACCCCTAACCTCATAGCATCACTCTGTGGCTTGGATTCCCTCCAGAAGAGAAATAGACTTTGGGGTTGCTAAACAAGCGTCACCCTAAGATTTGGTGAGTTTCTTTCTCACTCCACAGTGACCCTCTGAAGTTGGATTCACCTGGAAGGGAAACACATTTGGCTGCTAGCCAGGCCACTTATTGCCCTTCTACTGAATTTGTACTGTCCAACTAAATGACTAATATATAGGAAAATGTAGAGTACAAGTCTCTTGTTCCTTCAAATTGTGGCTTCTGATCCCTTGTTGCTACTTTGCCCAGATGCAGGATCCATGCAAATAGTCCTCTTCCTGTTCCTTGAGGCCCATTTCTGGATAGAATACCAGATCCTCACATTCTAAAACTTGGGGACTGCATGTGATTACATGGGATTACTACCTTTGAGCCTAGCGCTGCCCTGCAAATTCCCCTCCTCTAGCTGGGAGGACAGAGTCTAGGTTCTATCTACCTGAGAAATCCTTCCCCACCTTTCCCCACTCTTGCAACTAAGAGAGAGATTCAAACTTGACATTATCCAGGTACTTTCCTCTCAGGCTATGAGTATAAATACAGCTACTTCTGCCATGGGTCTCTCCAAAGTCACCACTATTGCCTTTTGTGTTAGATGGAGGATGGGGTGTGAGAGAGGTACCCATACCCTGACCATGTTCTCAAGCTCTCTGCAGAAGAGAGGTAGAAGTGAAAGGGGCAGCCAGTGATATGTTTACTCCTGTTCACAAGTTGATGCAAAAGAATGACTCCTCCTATAAGAGTTTATCCTCCCAAGAATCTAACTAATCCTTCTTGGCACACCACCTGTCATTGAAATTCATCATCTAAGAGGTAGCCAGTAGAAAATCCCAATCAATAAATTCATTGTGGGGTCAGCCCCAGTTATTGAGATTTAATTAGATGCCTTCAGTTTGGTCAACCAAGTGCCAATGTTCTGTGGTTGGAGGTGATCACAGTTTCTGAATAAAGGCTTACCTGCTATCATGTAAGCTGGTCAAGAGGATCCAGAGGATCAAGAACTCTCTTAATCAACCCCCTGCCCTGCCTTATCCTGAGGATATCTGCTCACATACATTATGCGTCACTCCTTAAGAGAAATAGTATGTGTTCTATAAATAAGGCTAGTCTTAGAGGTCCTCATTAGTGTAAATAATGAATCCTAGGAAACTGAGTCTTAGAGGTCCTCATTAGTGTGAATAGTGAACCCTATAAATAGCTGCATGTATTTGAATTGGACTATTTGAAATTATAGTTATATAAAATATGGTGATTGGTTCTAGCCCAATGGAAATAGGCAGTGAAATTTGGGTAATGTGACACCTCAGAACGTTCATTATTTGAATTGATGGGAACTCACTTTTGGTCCAACACCTTTTCCAGTACACCATACTTCCTCTTCTTAGAACTCAAGACCACTGGCTGCTTAAGAATCTCAGCAATAATAACAATAGAAACAATAAAAATAATAATTCCTGATATTTAAGGAGGATTTAGGGTTTTCATTGTCTCATTTGATCCTCAAACTAACATCATGGGGGATGCTGAGTATTTGTTAAGCATGTGCCAAGCACTCTGGGGATATGAAGATAAGTAAGCAAAAACAGTCTTTGTCCACAAAAAGCTTACCTTCAGAAGGAAGAAGGACATATATTATGAGTCTTACTTTTAGTCTCAGCTCAGAAATGTTAAATGACTTACCAGGTTCACACAATTAGTAAGTCCATAGCAGAGCCAACTCTTAGTGTTTGAGATTCTGCATCTAGTCCATGGTTCCAAATAGGGTTGATGGGAAAGCTGTGGGCACTGTAGAGACCAACCCTAGGAAAAGCCATCAAGTAGGCTCTGGTTTGTGTCTGGTCCTCTTCTCTTCCTTTCTTCCCCTCTTCCTCTTCATCAGCAGCCCTTCCTCCTCAGTGACTTCATGCTTTTTTTTTTCTTGCTTCCTGAGCCTGTTCCATATTCTGGACTTGTTTTCCCTTGTACTTGTTCCCCATCAAGAGCTATCTGTTCAATATCCCATCTGTGTCTCAGACAATATTCATATGGAAAGAGCATTGAGTTTCAAAAGATCTGATTTTAAAACTTAGCTCTGACACTCACTGAATGTATGACCGTGGGCAAGTCATTTCCCCCATGTGGGCATCTGTTTCCTCCTCCGTAAAATAAGGTTGGATTAGATGAACTCCAAGGTCCCTTTTAGTTCTTATAATCATCAATCTAATTTTTAACAAAAGCAATCAATTCTTTTCTCCAATGGAGTAAATAGTCTGGAAATCTCAGTTAGAGATATAAATGGTTTAAATCAGGGAAGCCTTTGGCATCTCATTTCATAGCAAGTTGATCAGACTGCTCTAAATATGCCCATTGCTGAAATTTAAGGATCCTGACAGAGAATTGTATTGGCTGCTTATTCTAGATTCCTCTTTGGGCTGGTAGAGCTGTAGAGTATCCCAAAGAAACAGTGCCAGTGAAGTATTTATAAGCCTCTGGGACACAGGGGCAAGAGCAGGTTTCTTATTAGGAAGCACAAGAGTTAGAATTTCTTTTTGGCCCCACCCTTACTCTGGGGAGCATCCAGTGTGAGTTGTTACAACGGGAATTATGATAGATTTGGACTTGCCAACCTCTCCCTCCCTTTTTAGGATGAGCCTGGGTGTGCCTCTGTCCTAAAATAAGGTGGAAAGAACAGACGTCCTAAAATCCTAAAGTGATAGGATTCAGAGCTGGAAGGGACCTTGGAGATTACAATTCTTACTCCTTCATTCAAATCTGATGTTCTGTCTCCACATCCAGTGTTTTTTACCACACCAAACTGCCTTCTTTGAAGTCTTAGCTTTGATCCTTTACTAGTTGTGTGACCCTGGAAAATCTGCAAGATCAGACCACCTCATCACTAATCTTCTCAAGCCTCAGTTTTCTCATCTGTAAAATGGGAGCAATCTACCTATCCTCTAGTAGGTTGAGGCAGAGGAAATTGTTTTGCAAGCCTTAAATTGCTATAGGAATGTATGTTGCTATGTCTTCTATGACTGCTTATCCTGCGCATTTTAGGACTCGGAGAGCTGAAGGGACATCCCCATGCTGAAAGGGAAGCCTCCTTGAGCCATAGTTATAAGGAAGCCTGGCACTTGTAACCACATGCCTGTAACCCACCAAGAATTTCCCTCAAGGATAAAACAGACAGCCAAAAAGAGCAACCTTTACCTTCAGTGCCAGCTCTGACCTATTTCTGATGGAATCATGGTACCCAATCCCTGCAAGGTGGAGGAAACAGTTTCCAAAATGAAAGAGACCAGCTCTTTGGCCCACAGATCTCAGCTACTGCTGGTTGCTCCAATCAGCCTGTGCAGAGCTCTAGGGTAGACCTGCCAAAGCAAAGGGTGTAGTCCTTCAATTTGCTGCTGTTGATGCATTGGAACCATGAATCCAGCAGAGGTGAAGACTGAGCACTGGGGAGGAAGCCAATGCGGCAGGCTGATACATGAGCCTGCAGTGCCACCTAGCACAACTAGATGGGATTTTCTTCCATCCTTTTGTATCCGAGAAGAGGGGTTTCCAATTCATTCACAAAGTTCTGGGAAAGAGAATCTGGCTCAAAACCTTTGTTGTTCATGACTGGAAACAGTTATTCAAATTGAGGGGAGTTTCAAGCCCACTTCTAATGGAAGAATTTGGCCTCAGATCAGCTCTATCAGAAGCTTTGGGAGTAAGAGGTTAGCTCTCTAAGCTTGAAGTTTTGCCTTCAGTCTTTCTAGTAACATCTGTGGCTTATTTAGTTTGCAGACTCACGTGGGAAGAACTTACTTCTGACTCAGGATTTAGATTCACTCAAAGGGGTGAATGACATTTCCTTCTTACCCTGTAACCCTCCATCCTCCTTCTGACTCCCTCCTGCTTCCTCCTCCTCCCCTTCTTTCTCCCTCTCCCTTCTTTCTTATTTATTTACCAATTTGCAGCCCTGAGATGCCACTGAAAGTTTTCCAGTTAAATTCAAAAAGGGACCAGAAGCTCCCCAGTGGCCAGGATCATGCCGATGATCTGAGAGGCTGCTTAGTTGCCCAGAAGATAGAGTAAAGATGATCTGAGTGTGAATCCTGCCTCAGATACCTATGACCTTTTACTACCTGGGACTTACCCTGTCTCCGCCTCATCATCTTCATCTTTAAAGCAGGGGAGAGAGTACTAATCCCTGTTCCACAAGAGCTTTTGTGAGGAGCAAATGCTATCTGTAGCTATCTGTAAACCTACAAAATCTGCAAGGTCAGATCAGCTCATCAAAGCGCATGTTGGTGCTTTAATGATTCCCATTAGAACCATTTTTATGCCTGAACAAGTAACACAAAATGACTTACAGTAAATGGTACCGAGTGTGTCCTTAGACACTTTGATGGAGGCTTCTATAGGTCAAGAAGTGGGGGTGGGGAGGGTGGGCAAGGATGTTAGGCTGAGGAAGAGGTGAGCCAGTATGTGGCCATTGGCCACTCTGCCTTGAAGGAGGCAGCCAAGGGAGAAGGCATATTCTACTTGGTAGCTTCATTGTAAATAATTTAAATTTTTAAATAATTATTTTTGATAACCAGATGCTAAATTCAGTAGTTTTAACCTGCTATAACTAAGTGGCCTGAGGCAAAGCCCTGACTGTCCAGCCTTAGTTAAACCAGGAAAGGAGGATGAGATTTCCCTAGGTTTAGCTGTAAAAGGATCATGAGGAGCTGAAGGCAGAAGTATGCCTCCCAGTGTCTTCAAAGAGCCTATGCTCCCAAACATATCATGGTTATTCTCTACTTCAGAGTCACAGGGTCCCCTTTTACAAATAATTGAAACAACCTTAGCAGTGTCCCAGACTTCCATATGAGAGGAAGGAAAGTCTATTTTCAGATAACAGGAAGTGGAGATAACCTTCACTTTGGAGGTATGAGGGTGGGGAGAATGGGGTGTCTATTTCCACAAGAATTTTACAAACTTCTCCCAGAAAAGAAGCAACTCTAGATGAAAATAAGGTTCCATTCCTCTATCTACCTTAATAGTCTCATCAAACACAAGAAAGTCTTTTTGGAAAGTGTATATATGCAAATTCACATTAGAATTTGCTCATTTTAATAGATTAATACACCCCAAATATGAAACATTGATCAGAAAAGTTGACCCCTTTATTCTACCTCCATTATGTTTTAGAACCTAGAGATCAGTTTAGGACTATTAAGAGTTAAGTCAGGTATTTAGGCCAGAACCAATGGCATTTCTGTTTGCCACTAAACCTTTCAAGACCTCAAGGCTATTCTGTATAGGGAAAAAGCCTCTGGACTCTAAGAAACATGCAGATAAATGCCCAACCTAGTACAGGAGAGCAGACCCTGACCTTTTGGCAAAGAGGTCCCACATACTTACAGAATCAGCCATGGAATACATGAAACTCTCACTTTTTACTTTCCTTCCCCCTTAGTTCAGTCAAGTAGCTACAGTGCCCAAAGATCCTAAAACATCAATGTGGGAGAGGAGATAACATATGAGGCCTCTCTTCCTCCACTAATCTTTGTCCTAGAACCCTCTGGGACGTGAAGAAAACTAACACATCATTGGCATATGTCAGAGACGAATTCAGCATCCAAAAAGAGGGAAGCTGGAAAGCCATCTTTGATGCTCCTCTTTTCCCCTCCTGTCTCCTCCCCTCCCCTCCCCTCCCTTCCCTTCCCTCCTCTCTCTTCCCAATTCCCCTTACCAACCACCATAAAATAAACTGATGCAGATCTTCCATCTCAAGTCACTCCCAACCCCTCTCCTCGACTTGATCAGCTCTAAAAATATCTTTCAACAAATTGAATTTGGAAACCCAAATTTTGGGCATGAACTCTCTTTTTCCTTTCCAGTCGTAGACATCAAACTGATTTGCCATAAAATCACTGATGTAAAGAAGTATTTGCTGCTAAATACAGGAAGCAAAATGAGTGGGAAAACATCAATTTTACAAAGAATCTTAGGGACCTAAACTGACACAACTACGCAGGAAAAGAGGGTGCTATATATGCTGAAAATCAGGTTAGAAAAAAATAGCACCTGTTAAGTCTCCATCTCTGAGCTCTGCTTCTGAGGAAAAAAGGGAAAAAAAATTAAATGGCAAAGGAAATAAGTATTTATCAAGTGCCAGACATCATGATAAGTATTTTTTACAAACAAATTATCTTAATGGATCCTCACAAGAGCCCTGAGTCACAGGACTATTATAACACTTATTTTACAGTTGAGGAAATTGAGGCAGGCAGAGGTTGAGTGACTTGCCAAGGGTCACACAGCTAGGAAATGTCAGGCTGGATTTGAACTTAGGTCTCCATGACTCCAGGCCCAGCTCTGTCTATCCACTGTGCTACCTACATATATATTTTGTGTTTTTGTTTTCCTCCTGTTTCAAGTTCTAAATTACCTCTGCTGATCTACCACCTGCTGAGGTACCTACCATCTGCTGAGATCCCAAGGTTTATTATCTTGAAAAGGCATTTCAAGCATCATCATCATGCTCACATCCTGCCTTTGCCCCTCCTTGACAATGCTAATTTCCAAAGTATGTCAAAAGACAAAATTTTCAGATTTATTTACCTCTTCTCCCACTAAAGTCCCACTGTAATCCTCATCGTGATACAGTAAGACCCAGGGATCTCAAATGCCATGCCAAGAAAACACAAGCCCCAACAGGTCCTTCCTGTTAGCAGCAGTGGATAGAATGCTGGGCTTGAAGTCAAGAACACTACACAACTTACAGCCTCAGAGAGTGTCCTGGAGTCACACAGCCAGGATGCGTTACAGGTGGGACTCTGGTCCAGGTCTTTCTATTTCTAAGGCCAGCTCTCTATTTAGTTACTTTGCCAAACTGGGAATCTGGTAATTACTTATTTCCATAATATTAAAGAATCATTTATACAATCCACTGTTTTAAAAGATGTCTAGAGAAAGATTTTTATCTATGAGCAAAGCATTTTATTTTGAGCACTTATGAGCAAAATTTTCTGCTCCAAGCATTTCTCTCCCTAGGTCAAACTCTGGAAAACATGAGGAAGGCAAGCTACATGAAAACCAACATTTTAGGGCAATTAAATTGGGGAGGATGGGGGTAGAAACCTTGGGACATAGAAAGACCACTCTGCCTTGAGGGAAGGAGTAGAGTTTGTCCAGAAGGTGGTACTATCTAGAAGTGTCCAATTTTAGCAAATTATTCTTGCTAATTCAGTGCCAAGTTCATAGCTTCTATACTGCCGAATAAGTGTAAGTGCTATTAAGGCCTTCTGAATTTCAGCATCCTGAGGCAAATCCCTGGATCCTCTGCCCAGCTATAGCTTTGTTCATTAGTCTTTGCCAAAGCTGTTTGCAGGTGGAAATTGCTGGAAAAAAAGGGAGGGGAGGGTGTGAAGTGATTTGTTTCCTGAAAGTACTGGATGTTGATTTAAGGCACCAGTGAAGTATTAGATGGTGACCATAAGGCACCAGCCAAAAACCATGCTTTCTCAATAAGGCATTTCCTTTAATGAAGAATGAACAGTAGCTCTCTGGCTTAGTAAAAAGTTCATGGCTAATGAACTCGTCTATGAAAATTCACTAAAGGTAGAGGATTTCAAATTGAGTTTGTGGTAAGTCTAGAGTAAGCAGGTGGTCTTTCTCTAGTAATTGCCCTCAAGAACCTTAAGAGATGACTCAGAATTGTCCATTGTATATTGTTGGAGAAATATAACAACCACTGTATCCTGCCAGACCAAATATGAACTTTTGTCCAAACCTCAGATTTCCTTACTACAGCTCCATGCCAAACCACGCTTCTCTGCTCCTGTAGGACAGATGCTAAAACTAACAATAAATCTATGTTGGGACAATAGGAGAAAAAATTATGGGACCCCAGCCCCAGCTTGGGAGGGATGGGATCATGATAATGGTCAATGGAGAGAAGGAGGGGTTTCTCAAATCTTATTTTGCTTCTGTTTTCTTTACTACAGAGGATGAAATAAGGATTAAGGAAATAAAATAGAAAAACAGTTAAGAGGTCATTTAAATGCCAAGGCAAGTGAGATGACAGGAAAGCAATTGGCTGCTTTTAGGGAATTCAAAATGTGTATCCCAGACTTATTTTATTATATCCCACATTCGTGGATGTGTTTGTTAAACTACTGACTGTCAGCAACCTTTTAAAAATCATAGTGGGTGACAGAGATACAGGAAGATGGAGACAGACCAATGTTGTCACTATTTTGAAAAAGGGGAAGAAAAGAGATTCTTCAGACTAAAAATGAATAAGTTTGACTGGCATTCCTTTTATAATGCTAGCATACATTAATAAATGAATGGTTTGCGAACACTTAAAAAAAAAAACTGTAGCCAACTCTAGAACCAGAACAGAATTTAGAAATCATCCAACCCACCTTTGTCATTATTTCTTTTTTTAATATATAATTTATTTATTTTTTGTTTTTTAGTTCTCAACATTCATTCCCACAAGAATTTGAATTCAAAATTTTCTCCTCATCTCTCCCCACCCCCCACCCCAGGACAGCATGCACTCCATTCACCCCTTCCTCCAGTCTGTCCGCCCTTCTATTACCCCCCATTCCCTTCTCTTTTCCTGTAGGGCAAAATAAATTTTCTATACTCCATTGCCTGTATAGCTTAATTTCCAGTTGCATGCTAAAACAATTTTTAACATTCCTTATTAAAGCTTTGAGTTCCATATTCTCTCCCTCCCCACCCACCCTCATTGAGATAACAAGCAAATCAATATAGGTCATACATGTGTAACAATACAAAGCACTTCCATAACAGTCATACTGTAAAAGACTAACAACATTTCCCTCTGTCCTATCCTGCCCTCAATTTATTCCATTCTCTTCCCCACCTGTCCTCCCACAATAGTGTTTGCTTTTGATTATCCCTTTCCCCAATTTACTGTCACTTTCATTATCTTCCCTCTCCTGTACCCTTCCTCCTTACCTTCCTGCAGGGTAAAATAGATTTCCATATACAATTGAGTGTCTGTTATTCCTCCTTAGGCCAAATCCCATGAGAGTAAGGCTCACTTATTTCCTTTCATTTTCCCCTCCACTGTAAAAGCTCTTTCTTTCCTCTTTTACGTGAGATGATTTGCTACTTTATACCTCTCCCTTTCTCTTATTCCTAGTACATTCCATTCAACAGTAAATTATATATATGTATATGTGTGTGTATATATATATGTTTCATCATTCATTTCAATAAACAATGATTACCTTCTACATTCAAGTTTCTGTACTAAACATTGTTCCAGAGACTCTTAGCTCTTTTTTGTGTCCTGGACCCCTTTAGCTATCCGTAGACTCCTCCTCAGAATCATATTTTTAAAGGCATAAAAATAAAATACACAGAGCTACAAAAGAAACCAAAGTAAAAATCTCAATGAAATTTTTCACCATCCAAATTCTCAGAACCCTTGGAGTTTATCCATGGATGTCAGCATAAGAACTACACTTGAGACATATAAAAATGAAAGACAAAATAGTGCCTGCTTTCAGAGAGGTATGAGGGAAAAGTGTAAGATAGGTACAAATCAGCATCATCTGACATAAGATATGCTGGAGGAAAAGCAAAGAACCAGACAAGATCCTTTAAAGAAACTAGAACAAGAGGACACTTACAACTAGATGACCAAGAGAGACTTCTTTCAGGATGTGGCATCTGAAATAAACCTTGAAGAGACAGATGAACTTTAATAGTCAGAAGTCAGAAAGACATTGCTGGGATGGGGAATGGCCTACATGTAAGCAAGAGACAAGAAGTGGCAGGAAAATTGAGGGGGAGCCTCCAAGTCCCACTCAGTTCTGCTGGAGAATTGGCAAATAAGGTTTCAAAGGCACATTGGAGACAGATTGCAAGAGAACTTGTATGCCAGGTTGAGGCTACCCCATTTTATTCTAGAGCCAATGGGAATTCACTAAAGGTTTTTTAAAAGGATAATAACAGGATCAGACACGTCCACTAGGGAGATGATCTTGGTCCCTAGATGAACTCTAGAGGAAAAAGACACAAGGACAGCTGGGAATCTATGACCTAAGCCAGAGGAGATAAGGACCTGGTGACAGAAGTATGAGTGGAGAGGAGATGAATTAGTGCAAGAAATAACTAGCAATTATATAAAAATTCAGGGTTTCTAAGGAACTTTACAAATATCTTCATGATAACCCATTTTATAGATGAAGAAACTGAGGTAGAGAAGTTGTGACTTGCCCAGAGTCACAGAGCTAGTAGCTCTCTGAAATGGGATTTAAATTTAGGTCTTCCAGACTCCAAGCGCAGCACTGAATCCATTGTACCATCCAGTTGCTTCTAAGGGATATTGTCAACCTGACTTCACAACTGGTAGGTTGAAGGATGAGGAAGAGAGAAAAGGCAACACAATGACTCCAAGATTGTAAGTCTTGTGATGGGCAGAATGGTGGTGCCATTCATAGAAATACAGAAGTTTGGAGGAAGAAGAGATTTAAGGAGGAAGATGAGTTCACTTTTGAGTATCAGGTGCTGTTGGGACATGTAGGTGCTTTGTATGATGAAGAAGTGTATCTCAGAGGAGTGTCTGAAGTTGGATAACTAGACTCGGGAGTCATCTACATAGAAACTATAAGGGAATCTAAGGTTATAAGATTCCTAAGGTGAAGGATGGAAAGAAAAGAGAAATTAACTGAGACCAGACCTTTGGGGATGACTGGGAAAACTGAGGTTAAATTAAATTAATAATAAATTAAGCATTTTGTCCAAGGTCACATAGATAATAAATTAAAAAACCAGGTTTTGAACATAAGTCTTCTGACTCCATTGATAAATCATGTTCTTTCTAACTGAGTAGGGATGGCAGTAGGTCTGTGAGACTAGGAAGGCAGAAGTTACTGCCAACAATCCTAATGAGGGCATTTATCTTTCTTCCACTCAGAGACTGCCCAATGACAATAGATATAGGCATGGCAAACCCAGGCTTCGAGAATGGTTTTTCTCAATAGGGCCTTATGTTATGTCCATACAGGTGGGTGTGTTAAAAGGAGGGAGATCAAGGGAACCTGGTAAAACCTCTACATCACAGAATGGTGCAGCCCTAGAGAGTATGGGTGGTATCACCAGCATGTCTATGTTTGTATTCTCCTAGATCATCTATGATATTTTAAGTAATCCACACAGGACATAGATGGGATCAGTATCATGGGGAGTAGTAAATTCCCATGGAGTGGTATTCATTTGAAATATTGTCTCGTTGTGTAGTCTGGGCTTTTAGATCTGCCAGGCGTGAGGGAAAGAGAAAGGGAATAAGCATTTATTAAGTGCCTACTATGTGTTAGGCCCTATATTAAGCATTTTACAAGTATTATCTCATTTGATCCTCACAGCAATCCTAAGAAGTAGGTGGTATTATGATCCCCCATTTTACAGTCAAGGAAACTGAGACAGGCAGAGATTAAGTGACTTGCCAAGGGTCACACAGTCAATAAATCTCTGAGGCCGGATTTGAACTCAAGTCTTCCTGAATCATAAGCCTGTAGAATCAACTGAAAACCTTCTTGAAATAACAAAGTTGCAGGATATAAAATAGACCCAGATAAATCATCAGCATTTCTATATACTACCAACAAAGCCCAGCAAGAAGAGATATTAAGAGAAATTTCATTTAAAAAAATTGTAGAAAATATAAAATATTTCAGAGTCTACTTGACAAGACAAACCCGAGAAATATATGAACACAATTACAAAATACTTTTCACACAAATAAAGTCAGATCTAAACAATTAGTACAATATTGAATAATAGTGGTGATAATAGGCATCCTGTTTCTACCTAAATTAATTTACTTATTCAGTGCCATAATAATCAAACTACCAAAAATTATTTTATAGATCTAGAAAAAACAATAACAAAATTTATCTGAAAGAACTGTCATCTTTATTATATTAGCTCAGCCTACCCATGATCAACTGATATTTTTCCAATTATTTAGATCTGACTTGATTTGTGTGAAAAGTGTTTTGTAATTGTGTTCATGTATTTCCCAGGTTTGTCTTGGCAAGAAGACTCTCAGTTTCTCTTTTTATCCATTCTTGCTGAGTTTTGTTGGTAATATATAGAAATGCTAATGATTTATATGGACTCTAGAATTCTCTAAATATGCCATCAAATCACCTGCAAAGTGATAGTTTGGTTTCCTCGTTGCCTAGTCTAATTCCTTCAATTTCTTCTCTTATTGCTAAAGCTAACCTATCTAATAAAATATTGAATAACAGTATGCTTTTTTCACCCTTGATCTTATTGGGAAGGCTTCTAGAGAGAATTCTACAGAGAATGCCTGCTAATGGATTTAGATAGGTATTACTTATCTTTTTAAGGAAAGCTCCATTTATTCCTATACTGCCTAGGGTTTTTAATAAGAATAAGTGCTATAATTGTCAAAAGCCTGCATCTTCTGGGATAATCATATGATTTCTGTTGGTTTGTTATTGATATGACCAATTTTGACAAAATGGTTTTCCTAATTTTGAACCAGCCCTGAATTCCTGGTATAAATCCCACTTGGTTGTAGTGTATTATCTTCACGACAAATTGCTGTAATCTCTTTGCTAATATTTTATTTTAAAATTTGGCATCAATATTTATTAGGGAAATTGGTCTATAATTTTCTTTCTCTGTTTTGACTCTAGGTATCAGCACCATATTTATGTCACAAAAGGAATATGGTAGGATTCCTTCTTTGCCTATTTTTCCGAATAGTTTATTTAGTATTGCAATTAATTGTTCTTTAAATGTTTGGTAGAATTCACTTGTAAATCTATTTTAGGGAGTTCACTGATGGCTTGTTCAATTTATTTTTTGAAAATGTGTTTATTTTAAATATTTTATTTCTTCTTCTGTTAATCTAGGTGATTTATATTTTGTAAATATTCATCTATTTCATTTAGTCAGATTTATTGGCATAGTTAGGCAAAATAGCTCCCAATTAGTGCTTTGATTTCCTCATCATTTTTGCTTTTGCTTTGTTTGAAATCAGGATTGCTATTTCTGCTTTTCTTTTTACTTCAGCTTGAAGCATAATATATTCTGTTCCAGCCTTTTACCTTCACTCTGTGTGTGTCTCTCTGCCTCAAATGTGTTCTTGTAAACAACATATTGTAGGATTCTGGTTTTTAATCCATTTTCCTATTCACTTTCATTTGATGGGAGAGTTCATCCCATTCATATTCATTTATGATTACCAACTGTATATTTCCCTCCAACCTACTTTTCCCCCTTAATACCTTTCTTTCTCCTTTCAATCTGTTCCGCCTTGCCAATGTTTTTCTTCTGACCACTGCCTTCCCCAATCTGTCCTCCCTTCTATCAGCCCCTCCCTCTCTTTTCTTTTCCATTTCCCCTCCTACTTCCTTATAGGGTAAGATATATTTCTCTACCCAACTGAGTATGTATATTATTCCCTTCTTGAGCCAAACCCAATGAGAGTAAGGTTCAAACAATGCTTACCTCCTCCCTTCTTTCTACTGTAATAGGTCTTTCATGCCTATTTGTGTGATATAATTTACCCCATTCTGCCTTCCCCTTTCCTCTTCTCCCAGTACAATCCTTTTTTTCACCCCTTAATTATTTTTTTAACCACCACATCAAAATCAACTTATATCCACAGCCTCTGTCTAAGCTTACTCCCTCCAGCAGTCCTAAAAGGGATACAGTCCTTAAGAGTTACACATATCATCTTCCTGTGCAGGAATATAAACGGTTTAACCTTATTGAATACTATAGGTTGTTGTTTTTCTATCCTGTTTACCTTTTTATGCTTCTCTTGATTTTTGTATTTGAAGGTCAAATTTTCTGTTTATCTCTGGTCTTTTCATCAGGAAAGTTTGAAAGTCCCCTATATCATTCAATATCCACCTTTTCCCCTGAAAGATTATCCTCAGTTTTGCTGGGTAGTTGATTCTTAGTTATAATCCAAGCTCTTTTCCCTTTTATAATAGCATATTCCAAGCCCCCCTGATCCTTTAATGTACAAGCTACTAAGTCCTGTGTAATCCTGACTGTGGCTCCTTGATATTTGAATTGCTTCTTTCCAGTTACTTGCAGTATTTTCTCCTTGACCTAGTAATTCTGGAATTTTACTACAATATTCCTCAGAGTTTGGGGTCTCTCTCAGGCTATTGGTAGATTATTTCAATGGTTATTTTATCCACTGGTTCTAGGATATTATGGCAGTTTTCCTTGATAATTTCTTGAAAGATGCTGTCCAGGCTCTTTTTTTTTTTTTTAATCATAGCTTTCAGACAATCCAATAATTCTTAATTTATCTCTCCTGGATCTATTTTCTAGGTCAGTTGTTTTTCCAGTGAGGTATTTTACATTTTCTTCTTTTTTGTGTTCTTTTGATTTTGTTTGACTGATCCTTAACATCTCATTAAGTCATTAGCTTCTGCTTGTCCAGTTCTAATTTGCAAGGAATTATTTTCTTCAGTTAACTTTTGTACCTCCTTTTCCATTTGGCCAATTCTACCTTTAAAGGAGTTGTTTTCTTCAGTGGATTTTTCTCCCATTTGGCCAATTCTAGTTTTTAAAGAGTTGTTTTCTCAGTCAATTTTTGTGCTTTCTTTTCCAAGCTGTTGATTCTTTTGTTATAATTTCCTTGCATAACCCTCATTTCTTTTTCCAATTTTTCTTCTACCTCCCTTACTTGATTTTTAAAATCTTTTTGGAGCTCTTCCAAGAGTACTTTTGGGGTTTGAGACCAAATCATATTCCCTTTTGAGGGCTTACATGGCATTTTGACATTGCTATCCTCTTCTGAATTTGTATTTTGATCTTCCTTGTCTCCATAATAGTTTTCTATGATCAGGGCTCTTTTTTCTTTTTTTCTCATTTTAAAAAGTTGAGCTCTGTTCTATGGGTACAGGGGGCACTGTCCCA
Organism: Notamacropus eugenii; assembly: GCF_028372415.1. NCBI lineage: Eukaryota > Metazoa > Chordata > Mammalia > Diprotodontia > Macropodidae > Notamacropus > Notamacropus eugenii. The sequence goes on along the minus strand of NC_092875.1, from coordinate 421,705,874 downwards.
AGCTTCACGCCCTGGGGGCAATAGGCCTGTTCACTGGCTTTCTGCACTGGGGCCTCTGGGTCTGATGGTTTGGCCACTGAGCTTGGGTGGCCTAGACTAGTCATGCCTGTTGTGCTCTGGGTTCCAGGCCTGGCAGTTTGCCTGCTGTGCTGGGCTGGACGCTTCACAGCTGGTCTGCTGTGCCATTGGCCTGCTGAGTCAGAACCATAGGGCTTCGATTGCTATTCTGTGCTGTAGCTAAGAGCCTCCTGCTAGCTTACCTGATCACCACCTACACTGGCCTGTGCTCCCCTTTTACTCAAGAGACACTGACCTGTCCAGAAGTCCTTCTAAGTTACCTTAGACTGAAAAATTGTTTCACTCTGTCTTTATGGATTCTGTCACTTCAGAATTCTTTTAGAGGCTTGATTTAATGTTGTTTCTGAGGGAAATTGGGGAGAGTTCAGGCAACTTCCTGGCATCTCTCTGCCATGTCTGCTCCACCCCATCACCCCCAGCTAGTTACTTTTTAGAAGGGCCAATAGACTAAACAAATCTAGTCAGCTTTCCCAGGCTACAATATGGCATTTCACCATGAATATTACTTTCCCCCTAGTTCCCAGATTCAAATCTCATCTAGAAGATGTATTGTTAAGATGCAAAAATATGAAATTAGCTTTTTATATCTTACTTAGCCTGATACCCTTTTCCCCTCACCATTCCTTGAAAGTATTTGACTCTCCCAGTCCTCTTCCTTCAACACTCATAGATCAGACACTTAGTATGCTGGATCACATATGCCTAATAGGAAATTAAAATGTGAAAGAAATACAAACCTTCTCTGTCATGCCAGGTCCCTCCCAGAATTTTGGTGCAGATAGAACATACGCCTGATACTCATAAAGAAGAATGGGTGAAGGGAGGCAGCATTCACTTCTCCATCTCAGATTCCTAGATTAAAGGAAAGTAAAGACAATTCTATTTCCTTCATTCACTAGCCTACTGGCAAACAGGAATCAGAGGAGCATCTGGGCCTGAGCAGATTCTGGGAGATGCTGCCCATGGCTGTGTTTCTCACTGCTCAGCCCAGTTCCAGGATGCTCTAATATCTGTGATTGTGCTTTCCAGGCATGCTCTGACCACCTTTGTCTGTAGACCTGACACTGCCATTTCCCAGGCAGAAATAAAAAGTGGAGAAAAAGAGAGGATGAGAAGATTAAAAAAAACACAAAAACATAGAGAACATCATTTTCTACTCTTTTACTGTGTAATAGTAAGGGAATTTGAAGATCTTCCCTGCCCCTTAATAGGCCCAAGTGACCTGCTTTGAGCTTTGGCCCAACCCACAGCCTGAGTCACATGGAGCCGATAGTGGGAGAAGCTTGCTGAATGGGTGCAACAGGAAGCAAAAATGAGGTGGAGCTGCGAGAGAGAAGAGGCAGAGCAGAACAGCAGCATGAGTGAGAGAGGGAGTGATTTTACCTAAGGGAACTTGTTTTTCAGGGGATGCCTGACAGAAGGAAAGCTTGGGGTTGGCCATGCTCCCGGCATTGATAATGTGCAAAGATTTCTTTGTTATTATGATGGATTTGGCTTTCTGGTATCTGAATAAATATTTTGGTTTCATCTTTGAGAAAGAGTTTATATTTTATGAATTTATATGCATACATACCCATCGCAGCAGTTTGGCATTACATATTGACTCTCGTTCCTTTCACAAAAAAAGAATCTCTATGAGTCCCAGAGAGGGAAGGGTTAGCTCTTTTCTTGAGTCAGGATCTCAGAATTTTGTTCTGCCTGTCTCTCTGTGAATCAGTTCCTTGTACTCTAAAGATCTTACCAGGGTCTAGAAGGCAAGGAAGATTCTTCTGGGCTATAAGTGTGTGTGTGTGTGTGTGTGTGTGTGTGTGTGTGTGTGTGTGTGTGTGTGTGTCTAGGAAAGAATTGTGCACTGGGTTGGGCTATAAACTGCCAAACATCTTAGATAAATAGCTCACCAAAAGGCTGGGCTATGATGATTCTATCCCAATGTAATCAGCAGCCGAGTCCTCAACAATTTCTGTTTCTTCCTTTCCTATGTCCTAGGGCAAGGCTGTGTCAGAGATCATGCAATCCCAAAGGACTCTGACACATGCTAGTCTAAGCTAACTTCTTTTTTTGACATGGTTACTTGACTAGAATATCAGAAGAAAACCATGGGCACAGTACACCCAAATTTCAGAAAGGCATTTAACAATCTTGTGATATCATCATGGGCAAATGGAGATACATGAATTAGATGAAAATACAGTTTAGAATTGACTGAAAAACTAGACCAAATGAGTGCTGATTATAGGGCCCATGTCACTGTCAATCTGGAGAGAGATCTGTAGAGTGAGTGTCATTCAACTCTATTTATCATGCAATTGTGTTTAACATTTTCATTAATGGCTCTGTTAAAGGTATGGAAAGGACATTTATTAAATTTGCAGATGACACAAAACTCTGAGGGACAGCTAAAAAAAATAAAGAATGACAGATTTGGGTCCAAAATTATTTTGACAAGCTGGAATGATGGGATCAAATACAATCAAGTGAAATTCCATAGGCATAAAGGATAAATGTCAAAGCTTGCATTCTAAAACTCAGTGGCCCAAGTGCAAAATGGGGAAAGTATAAATAAACCACAGGTTGTATGAAAAGTGCCTGGGGGTTTTCATGAACTGTGAACTCAGATGTCAATAATGTGACACGGCAGCCAAAAAAGATAATACGTTATCAATCAGATTTGTAGTAATAGGTACATAGTACACAAATATAAGAGAGTGCCCATCTATTAATCTGTCCTGGTCAGGCACACATTTGAGGCACTGTGCTAGTTTGGGGAGGGCACTGACAAACTAGAGCAAGTCTGGAGACAGGTGACCAGGATGTTGTGGGGACTTTTGGGCTGAATTGCATTGAAATGAAATGAAATGACTTTGAAGATGACTTGAAAGAACTGGGCATGTTTAGCTTGGAGAAGAGAAATCTTTGTAAACCCAAGAAAATTATCCATCAAATATGTAAGGAGGTGCCATATGCCAGAAAGATTTGATTTACTATACTCATCCCCGGAATCCAAAAACAGGACCACTGAGTGGAAGTTATAGGTAGGCAGACCTTGGGTCAATATGAGGAAAAAACATCTTAATCCTAATTATTAGAGCTCAAGTGGAATGGAATGCCTTCTTCCCTTCTGTCTATTTTCAGAGCTCGCCAGCATGCCTTACCTGCCTTCTGCCTCTGGAATTTCCTTCAAGAAAGTCCTTTCAGGACTTTCTCACCCTTTCTCACCTCACACCTCACTCTTCCCACCATACTGGCTCACTTCTCCCATTAGTGAGTTTCTTCCAGGTGATCTCCATTTTGGGATACTTCATCTCCCTCACAGATGTGCTTTTGACTTTCAAACTTCATCATCATGTCCCTTGCGAGTACCATTTTCTCTCCTCTCTCCTCCACTCCCAGTTTTTGAGTTCCTTTTTATGTGCTGGCTTCCTGCCTTGCCCCCCCATCCCACTAGAATAAAAGCTTCTTGAGCTTTCTTTTTACTTGTATTTACATTCCTGGCCTGCCTGCCTCAGGATATAGTGAAATACCCATAATTGGAGGTTTTCAAATTGTGGATAGTCCAGAATGTTATAAAGGAGATTCATGAGTTGTACCCATCCTATATCTCTCTAATCCTGCTTCTTCATGAGACTATCCCAGACTCAGCTCTTCTATCTTCTATTACTATAATCACTTAGGAATCTCTGCTACTATAGTTTGTTGTTAATTTTTTGTCTTTATTCCTCTCCTTTGGGATTACATGTTCTTATTTGTGTTTGTTCATCTTTCCCATTAGATTTTTAAGTAAAACCATATTTTCTACTCTTTTTAAACATTCTGCTCTTTGTATATAAAGATAACGCTACTGACCAGTTCCAACTGCTCCTTTGAAACCTTTTGTAGCCTACCAAATGAGAGAAGAAGGCATCTCTTGCTCTTCTTTGAAGAAGTGAGGAACTATGGGTGTAGAACACAACAGAGATGCCAGACTTTGTCAACATAGTGGTTAGTTTTGCTGAACTGTTGTTTTTTTTCCTTGTTCTTTGTTACAAGGGATTGCTTTCTGGCAGGAGATAGGAGGATGGATACATTGGCAAAGGTAGGTTACAGTAAAAAATAAAAGATAGCGATAAAAATTTTTTAAAAGAAATCCTTTATACTTGGTAAAATCCTCCTAACAAATGCTGTTGAGTGATTGACTTAAGATCATGTATCAAAGAATTAGAGCACAAAGGATTTTAGAGACCATTTAGTCTAACCTCTTAATTTTACAGAGGAGGAAACTCAAACCTATTGAGGTGTAGTGGTAAGCCTGAGCTGTGCTTTGCCTGATTTTGGTTACAAGGAACGAGATGTCCCTCCCAAGATAAACTCCTCATTTCTACTCTCAGCACTATGCTACTAACTCAAACATTGAGGGACGCCACCTTCCTCAGCCTCTCTCTCAGATTGGAGGGCCAGAGGGCAGAATATCAAACTCTTTCTAATACCTTCCTTTATAGAGGGCAGAGACTAGCCTCTCAGCTCCTCCACTTTGTATTTCTGACTTGCCTGGTTTCCACTCTATGGAACAAGATGCTCTGGGTACCCCCTCATTCTTCCCTTCCCACTTTTCTGCTTCCTTTTGGGTTTTGTGCTTCCCCCATTAGATTACAAACTACTTTTTTCAGTAATTGTATCCCTCACACTTAGCACAGTGTCTGACACATAGTAGGTACTCAATAAAAGTTTGTTGAATTAGACTGGATAGAGGTAGTAAGTGATAGAACGGGGATTCAAACCGAGGTCTTTGAACTCGAAATTCAACATTCCTTCCACTATGCCATGTGGCTGCTTCTCATACCTACAAAAGATTGTTTCTTTCCTTCCAGTTTCTGCCTTAAACACTGTCCAATTTGTCAGTACAACCTCTGACTCACCCTTTCCCCTCAATGAATTCTTAAAATAAATGTAATTACATCTAGCCATAGATTTCATACTTGTTTATTTTCTTTCTCTTACTTGGTTGCCAACTCCTTAAGGACTTCCAGGTTCATATCAATCCTTCATTACCTACTCCCCAGCAATGAGAAAGTGCTATAGATGTTGAAATAGCTAAACACATTGTTGGCAGGTTACTGACTTTGCCTTTGGGCAAAGAGATACCTATGCAGAGCCTGTTCTGAATCATAAGTGGTATCAATACTATTGCCAAACATAGCATGAGTCTAGACGAGACTTGTGCTATTAACTAGTAGAAACAGGCCCCCATTTTCTGATAAATAGTGTAAAGGTTAGACTTCTGGACCATGCCACTGAATCTGATATATTATTGCCTTGAGTCAATTTCCTATCAGGAGCCCAAGCTGCAACTATGTGAAGAGACTGATTTTTAGGGAGTGGCTGGTGAATATCTGTTCCTGTAGGATGGGTGTCAGCAAAAAATTACCAGAAGCCCTCTGGAACATAGTGAGTAATACCAGTGAGAGAGAATCATTTTCTGTAGAAGACATGGGATAAACATTACATCAGTAGATGAAGACTTTTGAAAACTTATGCAAAGGATGGAAGCTTCCAGTTGATGGGGAGTGGAGGCAAGCAAAGAAAGGGTGGCGCAATGAAATGGTAATAAATCTAAGAAAGAAGATCACAGAATGATAGATTTAGAACTGTAGTCTCTAAGGAGGGGCTCTGGCACCCTGGAAGACCATGCTATGACCTCAGGGGAACTATGGCATGACCTCACTGTGTAGATGATCTACTGGTGAGGAGGCTGGAAAGATGGATTACCTCCCACTCTTCCCACCAAAACCACTCTGGGGCTTGTGTCTAACACAGCTACCCATTTCTGTCCAACACTGTGCCCATGCACATCTTCTTACCACTGTGCAAGCTCTCAAATTCCCTCCCCACCAACTTCTGCCCCAGGGGTCAGTTCTTCAGGACAGTTAGGATCTGACCTTGACTCTTAGAGAACGGGCTATTTGCTCTGGGACAATGATCAGTGAGTAAGACCTCTGCCCCTTTTCTTTTTTACAGAAAAATTTTTTTAATCTTTTATTTTTTTCCCTAATTGCTTGTAAAACCAATTTTTAACATTTATTTTTCTAAAATTTTGAGTTCCAAATTATCTTCCCCTCTTGTTCTCACAACTCTTTAGTTTCTCTGTCTCTGCCTCTGTCTCTGTCCCTCTCTGTCTCTCTGTCTCTCTCACTCTCTCTCTCTTTGTCTCTCTCTGTCTCTCTGTCTGTGTGTGTGTGTGCATGTGTGTGTGTGTATCTGTCTGTCTATCTGTCTGTCTGTCTGTCTGTCTGTCTGTCTGTCTGTCTCTCTCTCTCTCTCTCTCTCTCTCTTTTTCTTTTGACCAGGACAGAATGAGTTATTCAGGATGAGCAGGCATGGATAGATTTAAATTCACATTGTATATTTCATTATATTAGCTTTCCTTTAAACCCACCCCATTTAAACTTACCTATTTTGCCAAGGATACCACCATACATCTACCCAAACCTCTCTGTGTCATGCTTGACACCTCACATAGCCATAGTTGCCAAATCTTATCACTTCTATGTCCACAACTTCTCTCAAATCCATCCCTTTCTTTCCACTTGCACACTCTCATCCAGGTCCTCATTATCTCTGCCCAGACTGTTGTCATAGTTTCCTATTTAGACTCCCTGCCTCAAGTCATTCCAGTTGTTTTTCCACCCATGTACCTGCCAAAGGGATTTCCCTAATGTTTTGGAGTAACTATGACACTCCTTTATTCAATAAACTCAAATGGTTCCCTATCACCTCTGGGATCACATAAACTTATGTAGCCTTTCACATGCTGAACCCAAGCTCACTTTTTAGACTTTCTCCTTTACTTTTCCTCCCTTCTTGCATTCCATAGTTCGGCCAAACTGGTCTTCCTGCTGTTTTTCACATTCATACAAAAAAAATAAAAACAGAACTAAAATATACAAAAATGAATAAGAAATTAAGATACTGTCCATGAGGCAGAAGTATGTAAAAAAAGACGCATGAAGTTACAGTGAAAACTTTCTGCTCTTTTGAAATGAGAGACAACTCACTTTTGTTATTGTTTTTACCTTGTGTGTGGTGACTGTCTGTACACAGAGAAATGTGATTCCTGATGAGGCATCTAGGTGATAAGCTGTTGAGTCATTTCAGACTCTTCATGACCTCATTTGGGGTTTTCTTGGCAAAGATACTGGTCTACCATTTCCTTCTCCAGCTCATTTTACAGATGAGGAACTGAGGCAAACAGAGTTAAGTGACGTGCCTGGATCACAGAGCTAGTCGATGTCTGAGACCAGATTTGAACTCAGGAGGATGAGTCTTCCTGATTTCGGGCTGGACACTTTATATGCTATGCAAGGTGGCCTAATGGATAGAGCATTAGACTTGGAATCAGGAAAACTCATCCTGAGACACTGACTAGCTGTGTAACCCTGCGTAAGTCTTTTAACCCTGTTTGCCTTGTAAAATGAGCTGGAGAAGGAAATGGCAAATCACTCCAGTACCTCTGCCAGAAACAAAACAAAACAAGGCAAAAAACCCAGAACAAAAACAAGCAAACAAACCCAAAAGAGGTCATGGAGAGTCGGACAAGACTGAAAACCAGCTTAACAATAAAGGTGATACTGTGGAGACGATGTTAGACCTGAATTTAGCAAGACTTGAATTCATATCCAGCCTCGGACACTCAAGAACTGTGGGAACCTGGGCAAGTCATATAACCTCTGCTTGCCTCAGCTTCCCCATCTGAAAAAAGGATAGTAATATTACCTGCCTCCTAGGGCTGATACAATGATAAAATAAGGTGATATTTGTAAAGGGTTATATAAATGTTAACTATTATCATGCTCATTGACCCATTATCTAACATTTAACTGCTTGGTATCCTTCAAAAAAGGTGACTTTTTAAAAAAAATGCTTTGGTTAGTTGCCAAACTGATCAAATTAACTGAATAATTGCTAACAAATAATTATTTATAAATCTTCTCTAACTCCCAGGACATATACAGGCATTTTTCTAAAATAATGAAATTTAATTACCTACATTGCTCTCAAAAGCAAAAAGAGTTTTAAAGTCATTAATTCATAAAATGTTTTTTAATTTTAAATATTCTTTACTTCTCTAATCTTGTTTTATATTTATCTCAGGTAGGTGCTATTATTATCTTTACTTTACAGATGGGGAAACTGATACAGACAAAGTTCATGGGACTTGCCCAGGATCCCACAGCTACTGAATGTCTGAGGTTGAATTTGAACTCAGGTCTTCCTGACTCCCAGTCCAATATTCTATCTATTTGTACCATCAGCTGCCTCATCAAAGCTTTTCAGCAGAGGTCAGATTTCTCTATGTAGTAATATTCGCTATGTACAATTTTAATTTCTATTTTGTATGTGTTTTAAATGCATATAATATGTTAGTATAGCAGTACATTTATATAATGTATGTTAAACAAATATCAATTTTTGCTGTTTTGAGTCATTTCAGAACTGTTCAATAATTTTTTACTAGCAGAAATGAATGATCAAAAAACTTAGAACTGATAGGGACACTAGAGATCATCAGGTCCAGCCTCCTCATTTTTTCAAATGAGGAAACTGAGACCTAGAGAGAAAAATGAACTTGTCCAAGGTCACAGAAGTAGAAGTTGGAAGAGACAGGATTTGCACTGAGTACATCTGACTCCAAGTCCAACATTCTGCCCAGAAGTGGTATTTTAATTGTTTTAAAATGGGTAAGATTTTGATAGTCAAAGTTAGAAGGGAGAAGTATTCTTTTTCAGAGGGATCAGAATGAGTAGAGACAGAAACAGGAGAGTGAAAGGTGGGTTTGAGACACAATAAACAGTTCAGTCTGACTATAGTGTTGGACAAATGTCAGAGTGTTAAGAGAAGAGACCGCAAGTGTAGCTTGGGGGCTCTATTAGGAAGAACTTTAAAAGCCAGAGGAATTTGATCTTTCTTCTGTATGCAATGGGGAGTCACTGAGGGTTTTTGAACAGGTGAGTGCTTTCAAAAGATTAATCTGGCAACAATTTATATAGGATATAATGAGTGAGAAGGACAAGAACACATAGAAAAGAAGTAATTTGAGGACATTCTGACCTTGAGTAGTAGTAGTAGTAGTAGTAGTAATAGTAGTAGAAATGAACAGGAGAAGACAGATTCAAGAGATATTGCAAAGGTAGAAACATCAGGTTTTGGTTCTGGATTTGGGTAGGTAAGGATGGACAAGGGAGGACCAGAATCTGTGCTATTCCTAGGAGAAAGTGAGTCCCCAGCCCCCTAACATGTTTTGATTTTCTTGCATCACTCTCATTTCTCTTCCCAATTTTTCCTCTACTTCTCTTACTTGATTTTCAAGATGTGATCAATTCATATTTTTCTTGGAGGTTTTGGATGGAGGAGCTTTGACTCTGTTGTCTTCTTCTAACATTTTTGTAGGTGAGTGTCAAGGACAGCATCAGTCTGCCAAAAGAATATTATAACTCTCAATCATATAGATGCAATGGTGTTATATTCCTTAAATATTACAATAGTTGTGCCGTCTCATAGTCAAGAATATTCCTTTAGATGATTCAAATTTCAACCCATCCATTCTTGTCCATCCCTTGAGATTCTTTTCCGTGTGCCTCACGGGGTCCATCCATTGTCTTGGGGACCTTCCTAGCTTCTTTCTGACATTATAATTGTGCACAACTGTCTACCTGTTACCCCTCACTCTCACCACATAAGTGACCAGTTCATCTTCTTTTTCACTTACATGTTATACATCATCTCTTGTGTGGGAAAATTGGAACACTAATTCATTGTTGGTGTTGTGAACTGATCCAACCACTCTGGAGAGCAATTTGGAACTATGCCCAAAGGGCTATAAAAATGTGCATACCCTTTGACCCCACAATACCACTTCTAGGGCTATATCCCAAAGAGATCATACAAATGGGAAAAGGATTCACATGCACAAAAATATTTATGGCAGCTCTTTTTGCGGTGGTCAAGAACTTGAAATTGAGGGGATGCCCATCAGTTGGGGAATGAATGTCTGAACAAGTCGTGGTATATGAATGTGACAGAATACTATTGTGCTATAAGAAATGATGAATAGGCAGACTTCAGAAAAACCTGGAAAGACTTATCTGAACTGATGCTGATTGAAGTGAGGAGAACCAGGAGAACATTGTACACAGTAACAATCATACTGTGTAATGACTGACTTTGATAGACTTAGCTCTTCTCAGCATGCAAGGACCTAAAACAATTCCAAAGGACTCATGATGGAAAATGCCATCCACATCCAGAGAAAGAACTATGGAGTCTGAATGTAGAATGAAGCAGACTATTTTCTTTTGTTTTGTTTTGTTTTGCTTTGCTTTTCATTCTCATGGTTCCTCCCATTCATTATAATTCTTCTGTATACCATGACTAATGTGAAAATGTGTTTAATCGGTAGAACTTATATCAGATTGCATGCTGTCTTGGGGAGGGGGCTGAAGGTGGAGGAGAAAATTTAAAACTTATGGAAGTGAATGCTGAGAACTAAAAATAAGTTAACTTTAAAAAATATATCATATCCTGTTCACTCCCACCATGCACTTCTCCAGAAATGAACAGGAGGATGAGATTGTGGCTAGATGGCTTTAAGGAAATTGTAAAACTTCTTTAATGACTTCAAACTTCTCCCAAAAATAAAGGCTCATCCTGATTCTACTGATATTGGTGGATGATTTCAAGTCTCTGGACAATTAAATGTAAGTATCAATTAAGAGGGCAATGATATTCAATGGTGTTATACTTCTATGCGTAACTGTAGTAAAAGTCTTGTCTTTAAAAGTATACTAATAATGGTTAAAGGTCACATATTTAACATGTTTCTCACTATTGAAATGCTGATAAACCACAAAATTTTCCAGGTCAGATCATCAGTTTCTCTGATTTTCTCCTTATCTGTGACTCCATTTTATCACTAAAAATGTTAAATAACAATGAAGCTCTCTGTTCCTTAGATAATTAAACCAATGCCATTAAACAGAGCCAGGAAATGAATGGTCACACCCATTCAGAGTTTGCCCTGCACTGGCTTTCAGTTTCACTCCCCATTTAGAGTGTGATACCATGGAAAGTTCAGGACTTCTTATTTCTTGTCCATGAATGTATAAGGGCCTACAGAGGATTATTTTCCTCCTGGTGATTCTGAGAGATTTGAAAATGAGAGTTTTAGAGTCTGATCATGAAAGTGGGGAAGATAAGGGAGGGAGGATTTAAGGTGAAGCTTTTTGGAACACCTTGACTCCTGAAGGAAACTTATCTTCCACACTTTGAGTTCCACACACCCAATGATGAGATTTGGGGCTCACCTCTTTGTGTCAGAGATTCTGCTTCAAATGTGGCAGCTCTTGATGCCTGAGTTTGGTTTCTTCAAGTGGTGCCTGAACTCAGAGATGCACAGACGTATTTGGTGGCACTTTGGCTCCCCTGACCTTCCAATATTCCCTAGTCACTGCTTCCTTCCAACCCTTGGGACCTACATGGAATTTTGTGGCTTTGTTGATTTTTAGAAGGAAATATAGGCAAGTGGCTCTATACAGAGGGTGAATAATCTTTAATAAGAGAAAAGGCAAAGTGGAGCCTGGGAAAGATGAAGCAAACTGGGAGGTTTGGTCGCTGTTGAAGGTTGCCCAAGAGACAAGAGAAGCAAGCATGCTGGACAAGGAATTCCTTCCCCAGCTCTGAACTTCATTCCTCCCTTTCTAGATTGGAGCTAGATAGGTTGTGTTGTGTTTGTCCTTCATTCTTGAAGAATGATATCATGATGATGCCATGACTTGCACTTGACTTTGATATGAGTGAGGGAGGGCTGTGCAAGGTCACCAACCTCACTTTCTTCTCCTGAACCATCTGGGTCCAGTGGCCTGATTTTCACCAGGATGACTGGAGATGGCCCAGGATGCAATGTGAGATCCTGACCCTTTCAGGATAAGATCTCATCACATTCTCACTTTGAATGAGATACACCCATTCAATGAATAGGCTTCTTTAAGTAGTTACTCCAGGGATGGCCCCTCAGGGTTCCTGGGTAAAAAAGAAAAAAATTATTATTTAGTAATTACATTCATTCTTTGCTAGGTGAATGGGGATTTGTTTTCCATTCTATGAGCTCCAGAGTGCATTGGGTTCAAGGCTTGATCTTTGAGCAAGACATGTAGGCAGCAAACCCAGAGGAAAAAAGATGGCTTTGGGGCATGGAGTGTACCTTTCCCTGGGTAGAACATAGAAGGAGGAGGAGGAGGTTGTGTTTGTCCTTCATTCTCAAAGAGGACCCTGACATCAAGATGCCCAGGTAGGAGCTAGATAATTTCAGAATTCAAAATCATAGAATATTAGAGCTGGTAGGGACGTTACAGATCATCTAGTCTTTGGGTTCTTAAGGTTAACCTATAATGGCTGTGATCTCCTCAAGGAGAAAGTAGGAGGAATGAGAGAAACAGAGAAGGGCTAAACTCATAGAATGTGAAAACTGCAAGGGACCTTAGAAATCACCCAGTCCAACCCCTTCATTTTACAGAAGAGGAAACTGATAGTGCTATGCGTGAAGCACTGGACTGAGAGTTAAGAAAACCTCTGAGTGTGAATCCTGTGAAAAATATTAGTTGTGACTCTGAGTCATAGATCCCTTTCATTTTAGGATCTGATGAAGTCTATGAAGCCCTTCTCAGAATAACCTTTTAAAATGTATAAAATAAAACATGTAAGATTACAAGGGAAGCTAGTTTTAATGAAATATACTTGCTAAGTGTATTTCAAATCACTCATCAAAATATATATTTTTTAAAGTTCATTGACCCCAGATTAAAAACTCATGACTTTTCTCATTCAACAGTCTGCAAGGCCTCCATTTTACAATGAAATGAAACAACCAAGTTCCAAAAAATGGAGGAACTTGACCAATGTCAGTGAGGTGGGTAAGTGGCAGGTCTGGAATCAGAACTCAGGTAATTGTTTGTGAGTGGCTAATGCTAACAAAGCAGGTTGATCCCTGGGAATGAGGATGCAACAGCAGCTATGGACTCCACTTTTTTTTTACATGGTGCTAAAGGTAAGGTCTGATTCGGACCCAGTTTTCCTTTGAGTTCCCTGTCTCAGAAACTGCTGCAGGAGCTAAGGGATGCTTTGAGGCTCAAGTGAGATAATGGCTGTAAAGCACTTTGCAAACCTTAAAGTATTATTGAAATGGCAGTTATCATCATCATCATTATCCATCAATGACTCTGCTTGATTCAGTCTCCATGGGACATCATGCCTCCCCAAAATAAGCCGACCCCCTAAGATCTCATCATTACGCAGATTGATTCAGCTTTTGATACTCAACACATCCTCAGCACCCCTCAGTTGCCTATCTCATCTGATTGGAGAGCTGGAGGGTGGAAGAATAAACTCCTTTAGAGAAAGCTCAAAATTTTTCAGGTAAACTCTTTATTTTCCATCATCAGCTCTGCTTGATTATGACTCCAGAGAACTTTATCCCCCTATGCTAGTCCCCTTTGGTGGACCTGCTTGTATATTGTGTCTTCCCCCATTAGATTGTAATCTCCTTGAGGTCAGGGATTATCTTTCTTATTCTTATTATTATTCCCAGTCTTTAGCACTGTGCCTGGTACATAGTAGGCACTTAATAAATATCGATGAAATGATCATTATTACCATTTCTATTACTATTATTAGCCTATAGTCCCCAGGACTCTTGTCTAGTAACAACTTCATTCCCGGAGCCTCCTGCTGCACTCTTGCTGAGACCAAACATTGTTTATAGAGCAATACAGGGTGACCAATATGCTGGTGAGTGTTTTACACCTGTGATCTTGCCTCCACCCCACCCCCCAAAAAAATCTAACTGTGCACACGCTTTTAAGTTTAGTCTGCATTATTGATACATTCTTAAGTCTAGATAATCAACCAGAGAAATTAAGCCCTTATTTGTAGTGATTACTTACACTTGCAAGGTGTAAGTGCTCACACTCAAAATTTAACAATCATCTCTCATACACACTAGTAAAAGCTGGCTCCAGCACAACCCTGGGGCAGTCTCTTCTGATTCTCCAGGGACGTATCAGAGAACCCCGGCACTGCAAGGAAACTCAGAGAGCCCAGTTCAATTCATACCTGAATAAAAGCTCTCTGTGCAACATCCACTGATAAGTGCTCACACAGCCTTTGCTTGAAGGCTTCTAATGGGAAACTCAGTACTTCTTGAGAAAGCCGAGTTCACTTTCGAACAACTCATCAGTGGTGTTCTGTAGCCAGCTCATACTGGTGCAAGAGAACCACTTTGTTAAATTTTCAGTGTGAACATTTGAAATCTAAGAAATCAGAAGCAGAGCTTGATTTATTATGTTGACTGTCTAGACTTAAGAAAATGATGGAGAACATTTTAAAATGAAGATTAAACTTGTAAGCGTGTAGTGGGTATATATTTGTTTTGAGAAAAAGTTGTTAACATTTACCAGCACATCCCTGGCTCTAATTATTACCCAGCCTAAATGTACCTCCCTGCAACTTCCACCCATTTCCTCTACTGCAAGAATATAATGTACAGCCTTATATGAAGAGCTCAAGTCTCCTCCAACTTTGGAGTTTGAGTAGGGCAAAGCGGTTGAGATATCCCAGATTCTAGGTCTCCCTGTGGTTTTTGTAGGCAGCATGCTTGCCACATCTTATTTACTTTCCCTTGTCATGGCAATAAAGACAGAATTCCTGATGTTATACAAGATCTGACCTCATGATGGGGAAACATGCCCTGTGCAATTCAGGCAATTCACTTATATTCTGAAATAGATGAGATCTCCTCAGGGAGAGAGGAGGGAACCAGACAACCAAAGAAGGGAAAGAATCATAGAATGTGAGAACTGCAAGGGATCTTATAAGTCATCCAGTCTATATTCCCTCATTTAATTTTTTTAATTTAATTTTTAATTTATGGAATAAAACAAACATTTCTATAACATAGTACAATAAAAAAGATGATTGTAGATGAAACGGCAAATCTATCATGTACAATTTGCTATTCCTTTGAAATATATGATAAAATTATCAGGTAAATTTCTTTTTTTTCCCTTCCTCTTCTCCTGCCCTAGAGATCGCTACCATTAGACACAAATAAATAAATAAAATTATTTTATACATACTTCTATTTATCAGTTCTTTCTCTGCATGCACGTAGCATCTGTCTTCATATGTCCTTTATAGTTAATTGGGCATTTATAGTAGTAAAAATGACTTATTCACTCAAAGTCATTCTTAAAACAACACTGCTGTTACTATATACAGTGTTCTCTTGATCCTGTTCATTTTGCTCTTCATTATCTCATGTAAGTCTTTCCATTTTTACGAAATCAATCAGCTCATCACTTCATACAGCACAGTATTCCATCACAATCATATACCACAACTTGTTTAACCATTCCCCAATTAACAGTCATCCCCGCAATTTCCAGTTCCTTGCAACCACAAAGAGAGCTGCTATAAACATTTTAGAACATGTAAGTTCTTCTCCTTTTTCCCTAATCATCTTTGGAAATAGATCAAGTAGTGATATTGCTGGGTCAAAGAATGTAGGTAGTTGAATAACTCTTTAGGCAAGATTCCAGATTACTCTCCAAAATGTTTGGATCAGTTCTCAATTCCACCAATAAAGAATTAGTGTCCCAATTTTTCCCCATCCCCTCCAACACTTGTTGCTTTCCCCTTCTATCATTTTAGCCAATCTGGTAGGCATAAAATGATATCTTAAGGTTGTTTTAATGTTCGTTTCTCTAATAAATAATCATTGAGAGCATTTTATATAGCTATAAATTGTTTTGTTTTCTTCTTTGGAAAACTACCTGTTTGTATCCTTTGACTATTTATCAATTGAGGAAGTTTAAAGAAGAAGAAACTGCGGAGCCTAAGTCCAGAAAACCTCTGAGTTCAAATCCTATGAAAAGCATTCATTGTATGACCCTGAGCAGATTCCTTTAACTCACTTTGTCAGTTTCCACACCTGTAAAAATGAGGCTTTTAGATTTAATGACCTCTTAGGTTTCTTCCCCTTCTGATTAAATGTTTCTGTGATGGTAGTTAAGAGTCTTAGAGGCAGGCTGATGACTAGAACCTAAGTATCTTTACTCTCAGATCACTTTTTTTTGTCACCACTGTACAGACTCCCAAATCCAATGCCCTTTTTACTATATAGATGTAATGTTAATGGGTCAATAAGATCTTCCCCACCCATTAATAGGCCTCATGTGGAGCCCATTGGGAGAGGGACTTGCCTAAGGAAGAGCTTGCTTGGGGTGCCTTGCTTGTTAGGAAGGCTTCCACACCATTTGGTACTAAGTTGATTAGGCACTGAATCATGAGGGTTGTGATGCTTTCTGGCTCTGCGAAGTGTATTTATACTCTGAGTTGGTATTTTGCTTTGGGGGTTTGCTTATGAGAAGGACTGTTTGATTCCCTGGTCAAGACTCTGAGTAGCCATATGTTGAGATACCCCGAATTCTCAGATGAAAAGGCTTTTTTCATCCAGTGGTGTATGTAAAGCGTACAGCAATATTGCTTTGATTCAGGTAGTCAAAGCCCTGTCTGTTGGTCTTTATGCTAATTTCTCTGCTTATATTTTCTCTGATGTTCAAGGTACTGTCATTTCTCCTGAACTAGTGAATGTAATTAAAGAAGATTGTTGATCCCTTAAAAGTCGCTTTCCTTTAAGAAAAGCAGGTCCAAGAACCCATGCTAGCATGTCATCCTGGGTATGCTATGTTACAATAGATTCTGTGAGTGAAAAAAAAATCATCATTGGGTGTCCAGCTGCTTGACAGCCCTCTCTGAACTTACCTAAGCTTTTTCTTAGTCCATTAACATAATAACCCATAATGGACCTATTAACCCTAACATTTTTAGTGTATGTAATACACAATATTCAGCACCAGAGGGCACTGTGGAATGTTTATCAAACCTCCTCTGCCTCTCTCAGACTCAAGAGCAGGTTAACTCACTCACTCTCTTGGATCTGACCCTTTATACAGATATCAGGTTCTTTCATCAGTCTAGATGGTGCATTTGCGTCTTCCAGTGAAATTCCTGGCAAAGTTTGCCACCACCAACTTACCCACCTCTATCTATTAGGTTACATTGGAAGGCATTGTGAGGCAGAGAAAAGAATGTTTAATTTGGAGACAGAAGACCTAAATTCAAATAGCAGCTCTGCTACTTATCACCTGAATGATCTTGGATAAGCCACTTACCTTTTTTGAGTCTCAATTTCCTCACCTTTAAAATAGGAGAGCTGGACCAGGTGGCGTCTGACGGGTCCCTTTCTGAATCTATGACTCAGAACTCTCAAGAATACATTGTATAAAGAACCAAATGACCAATTGATGCACAAGTTTTCTTGATGAGGTATTCAATTCCATTACTTCTAGTGGTATACATAATTTTAGAAATAAATCATAATAAGTCAATATCAATGCAACCAATATATACATGCCCAGCCCATAATACTTTGAATCCCTACATCAGTGCCCCAGGGTATCAATCAGGGTAAAGACCCAGAAGCAAAGTTCCTTGTAGGCTTAAGCCAGTGGTCCCCAGTGCTTTCATTTGGAGCTTTTTCACTCATATAACACCAGACTGGATCAGTAGGATCCCCAAAGTAGGAACTCAAGACGCCCTGGTGGGGATGGAGGGAGTTGCCATGTCTCTCCTGAAGGTGGCCAGGGTTGAACAAACAGAACTTCACAAGGCATTGGTTTTGTTTCTAGCTTCCAGCCTTTCTACTCTCCATCTCTGCCTCTTACCATCTTTGTTATCAGGAGCATGTAAGTCGGGGCATCTGTCTTTTTAGGTCTAGACAGGTCTGAATAGGTTTCACTTTTGAAATGAAATAATAATACCTATAAATACATAAATGCTTTAAGATTTGCAAAGTAGTTGGTATCTATTACCTCATTTAATTCTCAGCCTTAGCCTGTGATGTGGGTACTATTGTTATCTTTATTTTAAAGATGAATAAACTAAGCCTGACGTCCTCCGCACCATCACTCGCCTGTAACTGTGTTGCCAAATCTTGTCAATTCTGCTTTCACAGTATCTCCCATATACATTTCCATCTCCCTACTCACATGGCCACGTCTGTAGAGCAGGCTTTCAAGACTTCTCACGTGGACTACTGCAGTTGCCTTCTGTTTGGTGACCTTGCCACAAACCCACTCAAATCCATTCTCCACTCAGCTGCCAAAGTAATTTTCCTAAAGTTCCCGAAGTTCAGGTTTGACTGTCTCTCTCTCTCTCTCTCTCTCTCTCTCTCTCTCTCTCTCTCTCTCTCTCTCTCTCTCTCTCTCTCTCTCTCTCTTTCTCTCTTTCCCTCCCTCCCTCCCTCCCTCTCTTTTTTTCCCCCTGCCCCTGCCCAGTTCCTTATTAGCTTCGCAACAAATTTGACATTTAAGATCCTTCAGAGCCTGCCCCCTTCCTTTTTTCCGGTCTTCTAACATTTACTCCCCTCTATCTATCTACAATTCATTAACACTGGCCTTCTAGACATTCCCATCCTTTTCACTTGACTGTTTCCATGCCTACCTTCCCTGGCCTTCACCAAGGCTCAGTACAATTACTGCCTGAGACCTTCCTCTGTTTGATATTCAAAACCCTCCACAACCTGGCCCCCTCCTGCATTTCCAATCTTCCTCCACTTTATTCCCCCAGCTCATGCACTGTGCAATCCAGTGACGCCAGCCTCTTTGCTATTCCTCACATAAAATATTCCATCTCCAGACTCCATATTTTCATTGGCTTTCTCTTACCTGGAATACTCTTTCTCTTCATCTCTGTCTCCTGGCTTCCCCAACTTCCTTCAAGTCTCTTCTCAAATTCCAATTTCTACAGGCCTTTCTTGGATCTTCCTTAATGTTAGTACCTTCAATCGATAGATTATCACCATTTTATCTAATTTATACTAGGAGCCTACTAAATGCTTACTGACTGACTAGTGCCTCCCTTTGATATTACCTTCTGCTCTTACTGTATATACTTTGTATGTATTGTCGACCTGAAAACTTGGTTAGAGAAAAGGGGACAGGCTAAATGCATACATTTTATGATTTAATTAATTAATTAATCAATCAATTCCCTATTAAAGAAAATGGTAACATAATGCATTATGGAGCCAGAAATATTCTGGCTACCCAGTGCAGAAATCTTCTGGCTTATATACATTTTGCTGTGAGAAAGGAACTCTCCTAGTTGAACAAATCATAAATTTAGTAAGACAAGACAATTAACAAAGTAATGTTGGTCAGGCCTTGGGATTCCAGGCTGGGTAAACATATGTCTCGGTGATAAGGAAATCCCACCACTAGTAAGAGGCAGGCTTCCTGCCCTAAACAGATAACTGACACAGGAAAGGGTAAACAATGTTCAATAGAAATTACGACCTAAGATGTCTATATTTTCTTTACCATTAATATGCCATAACATAGTATGTGTCTATAGATAATAAGATATAAAGGAAAGTCCCATTATTCAAGATAGTGTCTTAGGTTAAAGGTTTCCTAAGGAATGTAGAGTCAGCCTTGGCTGGCTTTTGCTGACATAGGAAGAGGCATTCTCTGAGTTTGCTTCAGAGAGAACAAAGAGATTATTCCAAAATTTTATATTAAACATTATCAGTATATAGCTATTTGTGTGTTGTCTAACACATTAGAATATGAACTTCTTAAGGAGAAAGACTATATTTTTGCCTTTCTTTGTATCCCCAGTACCTGGCATATAGTTAACACTTAAAAACATTTGTTGACTCACTGAGTGGAGGTGGAATTTAAGCTCAGATACATGTCGACGATAAGTTCTGTGCTTTTTCACAGTACCCTACAGCTTCTCTCATTGATATGATGGTATAATTATTCAATTGAGTAGCTGACCTTTCAGAAAGTAGTCAGCTTAGCATCTGGAGGAATGGGACACAGAATAGGTCAGCTTTGTCAGGAAAGGGAGAATGGAAGTCAATTCCACTCATTTCAGTTCAACAAACATTTATCAGATGTCTACAATGTTCAAGAAACTACGCTACCGCGCGCGCGTGTGTGTGTGTGTGTGTGTGTGTGTGTGTGTGTGTGTGTTTGAGGGAGAGGGGAGAGACTGAGAATCCTTAGAAGTTTAAGTATTAACTTTGAAAGACTTTAGTACTCTGATCAACGAAATGGTCAATCATGACTCCAGAGACTTGATAATGAAATATACTTTCCACCTCTTGACAGAGGAGTGATAGACCAGGGTGAAGACAAGCATTTTCAGACATCGCCAATGTGTGGATTTGTTTTGCTTGGCTGTGGTTACAGGGGAAACTGATAGTGGTATTTTTTTTAAATTAGGAAGAAAGAACAGAAGAGAGGAGGGGTAATCATAACAAAATAAAGAGCAAGAATATCAATGAATCAAAGTATTTAGAACAGAATAAATTTCAAAGGGAAACAAAAAAGCAGGATGAGATTGGAACTAACATGCTACATGTCTTAGGATCATAGATTTAAAGCTGAAGAGATTGTAGAAACCATTGAGCCCAACACTCTCTGACCCCTCCCTTCCACACCATTTATGCAGATGTCAAAATTGAGACTAAGAGAAGGTCCGTGAATTGCCCAGAGTCACACAAAGCTGGTAAATAATTGAAACAGCATTGAAGTTAGGTCTTTGTGACTCCAAATTTTGAACTGTCTCCACCACACCATATATTATATACTTGAGGTGAGGGAAAAGCTGTACTTAGTAGACATTCTAGTTTTCAAATACAATCTACTTTTTTTGTATATGGAGAAATGTTCTGATTTGGAAGTGTTTGTCAAGTTCAGAATAACAAAAATAATTTTTGAATAGGTCTTTGTTGTTTCAAGTACTGACAAATAAGGTCATTGAAAAAAATCAATGCACTCTAAAAGGAGAGGAAATTGGTGTTAGGCTCTAGGGATACAAAGTCTAAAAGAAAAGAGTTCCTACCTTCCAGAAATTTTCATTCTACTGCCAGAAGAAGGCAAAGGCATAGCCTGGAGGCACTAATCAATGAAAATGGGTCACCTGAGCACTAGGTAGTTAGGGATTAAAGGGTACCCAAGTAGAGAAAGAGATGCAGCAATCAATCAATTAAAAAGCTTTTATGAAGCACCTAGTATCAGACACCCCTAAGAGATGAAAGCAAGGTGAGGTGGGAAATCAGCAAAGACACTTTTAATCTCTTTCCAGTTTTACCTAGGGTCAGTTTGTGGCCAAAAGGAAACAGGAAAGAGGGAGTCTTGGGGAAAAAATTTCATATGGCAGGGAAAATATAAACAGCAAAGACTGATTTCCACAACTGACAGGCATGACTAGCAGTTGCCAGTGATAAATGATGCATCCATTTTTCACTGGCAACTGCTGATCATATTTCCAGAAAATGAGCACACTTCTTTTCAACCCACTACATTTGGGGCCTTTGTTGATTTTGGAAAAAGCCACTTTTTAGGTGTGTCCATGCGTTTTGACCTGGGGTGGGGAGCTCAGCACTCCTTACAAGTTCTAGCCATAACTAATGAGGTAACTGGGAAAGTCTACTCAATGTACAAGTAAGAGAGAAAGATGATTGAGGAGGAAGAATTTAAAGCTCAAAGGGAGACCAGTCATTGAACAGGTATCTTGAAGGAATTCATAATTGGAGAACTTAAAGAAGGAAAAGATCAATCAGAAGTTTTAGGGGTAGGAGTAGAAATTACTGTGACATTCTGAAAGCTAAGGAGAGCATAAGGGGCTCCTAAATCTGAATTTATTTAAAGCAGTATTAATAAAAACTAATCTTTGTGAAGCAGACAGACATAATTGATGGTAGAACTTCTGAAGTCCCAGAAAGATAAGAATTCAAGTTCTGTTTTTGAAGACCTAATTAAGTCTCTTAAGAGTTGTTTTAGACAATTCTCAGCCTATAACACACAAATGAATTCAAAATCTGCTAGTAGAGGGAGTTTCCATACTTGCCAATGCAGTCACATGTCAGGACCAAATGATCTTTACAAAGCACTTTACAACTTATAAAGAGTTTTTTATATATTACGTAATTTGATTCTCATGCCAGTCATGAAATAGGTAGGGCAAGCATTTTGCAGATGAGGAAACTGACCCTTACAGGGGCCAATGATGCCAAAGTCCATGTAGGAATTCAAGCAAGTCTCTAAATCCATTTTTTTAAATCTTCTACTGTCTTTCTGAGGAAAACAAATATGAAAGCACTGTTCAGAAATTACAGAAGAGAATCAGCTGACAGTTGAGTAGATCTGAAAGCATCCTTTGAATTGCATTTCTTTAGAATAACTAGGAACAAACCACTTCAGTTAATATGAGCTGAAGATGTGACATCTTGGAGGAGGGGTTAGTGTATTTTTAAGTTTTCTTGTCAAATAAGTCAATCCTTAAGGAAATTAATTCAGGTTATTCACTGGAAGGTCAAATACTGAAGTTGAAGCTTAAATACCTTGGCCATATAATGAGAAGATGAGATTCACTGGAAAAAACCTTGATGCTGGGAAAGATAGAAGGCAAAAGGAAATGGGGAGGAAAGAGGATGAAATAGTTAGAGCGTGTCATTGCAAATAAAGAACATGAGCTTGGAAAGACCTGGAGAGATAGTGGAGAACAGAAGGGCCTGGTGTGCTATGGTCCATAGGGTCATGAAGAATAGGAAAAGACTGAACTGGACAACAAAAAGTTTTCTTGATAATTACAAAGACCAAATTCCAACAAGTACTAATACATCTGAGTTTCTCTTTACCAATTGGAGAGAAGGTAGAAATTTTGCTTGATTTAAACTAGGAGACAAGAAATGAGGCAAAAAGGAGACTTTCAATGTTTTTTGTGGGGGAGGGGGATCGATTAGATGAAATTATCTTTATGCTACAAATTGTCCTAAGGTTTATTTTTCAGGCTGTTAAATGAGAGTCATTTTCATTGAAAGTCAAAGTTAAGGTAAACATCCAATATTTTAAGGCACATGGAGTAGAGCTCATAAGATCATAGATTTAGACCTGGAAAGGAACTCAGAGGTCATTTGGTCTAATCCCCTAATCTTACATATGGGGAAACTGAGGCTCAGAGTGGTAAAATGATTTGCCCTGTGCCACACAGGTAGTAAGCAAGGTAAGTAGGTTTTGAGCCTAGGTTCTCTGACTCCTCACCCAGAACTTTTCCTTTATATCACAGATGATTCTTACCTTTCAGCCACTGACAATTGTTCTGTTGCAGGCATAATCTGTCCGACAGGAATCTCACCTCCCAGAGCCAAATGCCTGCTTGGAGGACATTCTAGGTAATTTGGGAGGGGAACACTGTCTGTGCCTGCTTTTCTTCATGAGTCAGAGGTTGTAATAATCTAATAACTATGAGGGAAGTAAAAGGATACTGCTAAGGTAAAAATGAAAGAAAAAGTATTTCAATAGGAGATTATTTAACTAAAGTTATATGTCCATGTGACATTTTTCCAAATCCACATTTTCCAAGTGGGTTTCAGGTTTCCGCTTGTAATGCCTATTTAGTGTCTAGAAATGTAGAAAGTTATAGCCGTGGGCTGCCTTGGGCTGCTGGAAGGAGATGCAGACTCTAGGCATTGCTTAGCTTGGACCTTTCTCAGAGCCCTGCCCCTCCCCACAAAGGGCGATACTCAAAATTAGATAACTTTCAGTAAAATATCGAGGCCAAGTGATTGAAAACCTGGTGATGTTATCATAAAAGCTGTTTACAGGCTTTGTGTTGGCTTTTGTTTCTTTTTAAATGACAGCAGGGATGATCTTTATTGTATTTTTATGATAGTAAATTTCGAGACTCAAACAGGTTTTGTTTTCCTTTCTCAAGAAGAGACTCTAACTGGGAAGTTCTATTTCTCATCTTCTTCTTTTTTTCCAGTCAACAGGTTAAATACCTACTATGTACCAGGTATTGTGCTAAGTACTAGGCAGCCAAAGAAAGGCAAAAAATACAGTCTCTGACCTCAAGGAGCTCACACTGTAACTGGGTACTTAACATGATCTCTGCAGAGTAGGTGGAAGGGAATAGGAGAGGAAGGCATAAAGCTGCCTTTTAGGAGTTAGGGATGACAGGTCAAAACAGTTCATTGTACTCTTCATTATAACCAGTGTTCTAGTTTATAGTTAAAATCCTACAGCTGGAAAACATTAATAAAGCCCTAGGGATTCTTGGTCTGAGGGGCATTAACTCTTACAATAATATGTGTGTGAATTATATATATTGACATCTGTATTTCAGTATTAACCAAAGTACCAATTGTCTTAATAATCCTATGTGTTTAATTTTTATATCTAAAACATGATTCTGAGAAAGTGTTCAGAGACTTCTCCAGACTGTTAAATGGGTCCTTGACACAAAAACATTTCAGAACCCTACTGGAGGACATTTAATCCAGCAAAGGTCTTCCTTCTCTCTGACTTTTTTTAAAATCTTTTTTAAAATCAATTTATTTGTTTTCAGTTTTCAACAATCACTTTTTGACTGACTTCTGATGCCCATAAAGTACCTGGATCCTGAGTGGAGACTCAGAAAAGTTGATTATCATTCTCCTGATAACAAATCAGCCCATATTTATTGAACACCATCTATTCAGAGCGATACATTCATCACTGTTTTAGCCTCTATGTGATCAGAGGGCTATGTGTTGGGCTCTGGAGGAGACCAAACACAGTTGCTGCCTTCTTAGAGTTCACAATCTAAGACCATTTCAATAAACTCAGAACTTGAAGGGACCTAAGAACTTAAATCCCACTCCCTAATTTTTTTTAGTATTTTTATTCATATTTTAACAAACACCAAAAAAGAGAATACTTCTAGCTACAAAGCAGAAGGGAAAAAAAGGTTATACGTTAAACCACAGATCTGTTGCATACATCTTAGTTCTAAACATAAATATATGTATATGTGTGTATGTATGTAAATTTATATATACATACATATATGTATTTGCACCATGTTACTTTCCAAGTCAATCTGCTTATCTGTATTTCCTTCTAAACATCCTTCTATTCCCTTTTGTACATTAAAAAAAAGTGCTTCCAGGACCCTATTTTCTTTTTCCTCTCCTCTCCCTTTTCTTCCTCTCCTCTCCCTTCCTTCTCTCCTCTCCTCTCCTCTCCTCTCCCCTTGCCTCTTCTGTCCTCTCCTCTCCTCTCCCTTTTCCATCTCCTTTCACCTCCCCTCTTCTTCCCTCCTCTACTCTCTTTTTTTCTCCTCTCCTCTCCTCTCTTCTCCTCTCCTCTCCTCCCTTTCCTTTCCACCTCCCCTCTCCCCCAACTCCCTATTAATGAAAAAAACAATCCTTCTACCAAATAAGCATTCAAACTAAATAAACTCACACATCTGTTGTGTCTGAGAATGTACGTCTGCTTCTGTGCCTTGATTCCATCACCCCTTAGTCAAGGAGTAGTAGCATATTTCCTCATCACTCTAATGCAGTTCTATACTTTTCCCCACATTCTCTCCACCCTTTCAAACCACCTACTTGTGACAGGAGGAGCATCTACTAAGCTCCCTGCCATGTAGATTAGGCTAGGTTTTCCTTAAAAAGGACATAAATCCATTCTTAAGACTTCCTGGCCCAGGTTCCTATGTCCTACCCCTTCAGTCCGGGGAGGTTAAATATCAGGAAACACCAGAGTCAAGATTTGAACCCTGAATTTGCCCTCACTCCTGTGCTCTTTCCAGGACCTGGTAGTGTTGTATGCTAAGAAGGAGCCACAGAGAATAAAATGGAAGCCAGAGGGCAGCCCATAATCTAATTAGGGAGATAAAATATGTGTGAATGGGACTAATAATTCAAGTAGATGGTAGGGAGAGATCACAGGCCAGGATGAAAAGAAAAGGTTGAAGATAGGAGGAAATGTAAACCTGTGCCTTGACCAATGGGTAGAATTTGAATAGATGGAAAAGAGGAAGAAGGATTTTGCAGGTTGGGAGAATGGGCTGCTGTAGAATAGTGGGAAGAGTCTTGCGTTTAGGGTCAGGAAGTCTAGGATCCAGTCTCAGCTGAAACACTAATTGTGTGCCCTTGGACAAATCAATTCACTTTTCTGAACCTCAGTTTCCATACTCATAAAATCATTAAGGAACTGATAACTACCTGCCTCACAGGGTTGTTGCAAGGAAAATGATTTATAAACTTTAAAGTTCTATAGAAATGTGAGTTCATTCAGGGTCAACAAAGACAAGGATATTTCCAAGGAGGGGGAAGCCTGGTTTGGTACAAGTAGTGGATTTATTTGGGGAAATTATACTAATGAAGCCGGAAAGGAAACTTGGAGTTGGATTGTGGAGGACCTTTTCTTTGACACCAACTTTGCTGGTTTAAGCAAACCAACTATCGAGCTATCCTCCAACTTTCTCTTCTCTATAGAAAGTAATCCCATTACTTTTGTATTCTCTTAATTTTTATTTTGCTAATATTGCTAAGTACATAGGCAGAAGACTTGTTGCTCTTTCTCTAAATATTCCCACCAAGGAGATGAGCATCATCCTCTCCAACCAATGTAATGAGGATACTCCTTTTTCAGGACCCCCACCATGGCGTCTGCCAGGCCATCCCAGCAGCTTTGTTCTGTTTCCTTTCTGCTTTCCAATTTTCATGCTGCTGGCCACAATCCCGCTTTTGATAGCTGGAAATTGCAGTTATTCCTGTCAATGCCACATGGTCAAATTCCATGGAAAAGAAATGACAAAGACTAATGTTCTGAGCCAGGTCTGACTTAGGTCTGATGGTTTGAACTGGGAATTAAAAGTAAGCACTTGTATACTATCTAAAATTTAATTAAAAGAAGCTTGCTTAGTAATCCAGAAAGTATATTTGGCAAGGATTCAGCATTGGTTCAGGAGGACATAGCTCTTCTTAGAGAGGTGCCTAGTTAGGAGAGTATGTTGATTCTCATGCCAACAGAGAATTCAAGTCCAAGGAGTTCAAACTACTCATAAGCAGGGCTTTTTCTATCAATGACTGGTCTTAGTCCTCTGGACCTATGAAGTCTTAAGGATAGAATTCTCCTTTTTAAGGGAAACTTAACCTAGTCTACATGGCAAGGAGCTTACTAGATATTCCCCCTGCCACAAGTAGGTAGTTCAAAGGGTGGAAAGCAAATGTAGGAATGTAGAGAAGGAGAGGTAGGCAGCAGAGAAAGGAGAAGGGAAACTAAATGGGTATAGAACCAAGAGTAGATCAAGTAGACTGAAAACTACCGTTTAGAGAGCACTGTGTTCTGTTGTCATCAGAAGGCTTATTCTTCTACCAAAGAACTGTATTATGTTGTCTCCTTACATCTGTCACATTGGGGAGCCAGATGAGCTCCACCAGTTCATGGATTCTGAGAATAGGAGAAGTAAAGGGAGAAAAAATAGATTATGACCTCTATTGGAGAAGAACAAGAGATACCAAGTGAATGAAATAACCACAGGACTCTAGTAAACCTTAGTTCTCAACCATTTAATTGCTAGCATGTTATGGTTGGTTCCATTTGTCTCCCCTCTTACACCCCCCCAAAATTAGATGATTTATTGTAGTAAGGTCTTGGCTGGCTGTAAGGGAGGATTTTTTTTTTGCCCTTATATATAATATTTCTATAGCATATCCCTCTCATATTGAAAAACAACAATATTTCTGGTTTCCTTTGACTTCTATATGTTTTCCTGCTCTCTTGGTGCTTCGCTGAATTCTCCTATCTTCTGTCATCGTGGGGGTTTTTTTCCTCCTTGCTTTTGTTTCTCCAGAACATCTTCCTATTTGAAAAAGTTGTCTTTTGAAAATCACAAAGAGGTGCTTTATATTTACAGAAAGGAATTTTGGAAATATGCCCAACACAATCAGCCTCAGATCCATAAACTGAAAAATGGAATGATTTCTTACATTGGAACAATTTTTTTTTCCATTTTAGACTCAAAAAAGAGCATTAAAAGAGAATAAATTTCCTGCATTATGAAGTACCAGTGACAGTAGATTGTACAATAACAAGCTTAAGGAAAACACATTTCTCTTCTTACTCCATAAAAAAGGTCCTAAGTGGTTTGGTAAGGAGGAGCCTTTGTATTATGTAATGAAATTTGGATACACTAGTATTTGCCCTAGAGCAAAAATCGCTATGTCCCAATTTTGGAATTCTTTGAATTTTGGCACTCAGCTCATTTGGCACTCACTTACAAAAGCCTATATTTCAATTCTGGATTTCTTTATTATCATTAATTACTATTAATGACTAACATTTATATTTTCCTTTAAGGTTTGCAAACCACTTTATATGTGATTTCGTTTGATCATCACAACAACCCCATGAAGTAGCTGCTACTATCCCCATTTTACAGATGAGAAAAATAAAGGCAAAAGAAGTGACTAGCCTAAGACTACACAGCTAGTGAGTGTTTGAGGCAGTATTCACAACTGTGTCTTTTAGTTAGGCAACAAACATTTATTAATTGCCTACTATGTGCCAAGCATTGTGTTAAGTACTGGAGATAAAAAAGGAGGCAAAAGGTCTCCGTAATCTAATAGATTCCTTAGCTAGGAAAAGATGTGCTAATCACAAAGAGTAGGACTTCATAAAGAATAAGTTATAAGTTATGTCAAACTAATCTAGCTTCCTTTTTAACAGGGTCACTAACATGATAGATGAGGGAAATGCTATGCACAGTTTGCCTAAATTTTAGAAATGCCATTGGCAAAATCTCTCATGACATTCTTGTACAACCAATGGAGAGATGTGGGTGAGACCCCAATAATCCAGTTGTAGGGATTGTGAACTGGCTGATTGGCAGGGCTCCAGGAATTGCAGCAAAAGCCAGATGGATGGCCCTTTTGCATTGACCTAGTCATAACTCTTTCTCAAAAATCTTCAACAGTTCTCAGTTGCCTTCTAATAAAGTATTAATTCCCTAACCTACTACCATTCTGCCATTCTGATCTAATCTCATTCTCTCTTCTACACCCTTTTAAATGAGGGGTTCTTAACCTTTTTTGTGTCCTTGTTCTTGTTCATCCTTCCTCTTGAAAAGTAACAAGGATATCATGAGGGTTATGTCTTGACTTGCAACTGAACTGAATTTAAATGAATCAGAGCTGTGCAGTCATCAGTCTCACTGTCTCCTCCAGAGTCATTGGAGTACAGTGACAAGACAGATCAGGATAACTGGCTGGTGATTGCCCATGTTTTAGAAGATACCTACTTCTGCAAGCTCTTCTTCTCTTTCTTCCCTTTTTCATCTTTTGTGTCATACACAGACACAGACACAACACAGACACACACACACACACACACACACACACACTGAAATATTAGAGCTGGACAAAGATGAATAGGTGGATAGATAGATAACAAATATATAGAGATGACACAAATGTATACTGTGATATCATACACACACACACATACACACACACATACTCAGGTTCAAAGTTTTTAACCTTTTTTTGAGGTGTAAAAGATATATGTATGTATATACATATACATATATATATATATACACACACATATAAAAATATATATATTCTTAATCTGATGTCCAGAATAGAAATTGATATATAAATCTGTTATATTAAATAACAAATATAAAATATAATAAATGTATTTATAGTAAATTTAATAGGTATTATAAAATACATGATATATTAAATACTCTGTCTACATACATATAAAGCCAAGCTTGTAGACATAAGGTTAAGAGCCCTTGCTCCATATCCTAGCTGGGCTTGTTATTATTCCCTCATACCAAACCTGTGTTTTCCCTCACCTCTACACTATTGCTTATGCTATTTTCCATACTCAGAATGTCTCCTTTTCTTTTCTCTGCCTGCTGAATTCCCTGATTGAGGTGACCTTCCAAGACCAACTAAAATTCCAGTCATTCCACCTATCATTCCCTGACTTCTCAGGAAAGTCCCTCTAAAACCTCACATAGCACTTTCCTATGCATTTACCTTGTTATTACTTTGTAGCATAGTTACTTTTGCCCATTCCTCCCAGAATTTGAATTCCACTAAGGCAGAGACATTATCAAAACTTTGTATCACACCTCCAAGCCCTTCAACTGTCCAAACAATGTTCTGTTATCTGAATATTCCAAGAGGTCCCTCTTTCCTTCTGAGGGACCTCCTGTTTAGACAGCTCCCAGGTAACCTCACCATGCCTAGTGTCTATCCTCATCTATGAGTAAAATGAGGGGCTTGGATCAAATGATCTCTAAGATCTTATCTAGCTCTAACATTTCAGTTCTCACATTATAGATTGTGATTAGATAAATCACATTAAGCAAGGTCATGATTTATTTAAGAGGCACTCAAACACATCCAGGTCAGCTGGGGGATGGTACAACTATACCAAACCAACACACTAAAGCTTCAATTAGGGAAGTATCTCTTAGTCTTATGCCCCTAAAGGAATGACTGTTTTAATTAAGTATAAATTAGGTAACTGTGTTTCAGCTCTGGAACAGCCAGAGGAGAGGTTTTCTTAACTATAAAATGATGGGGTTTGACTAGATGCCCTTAACAACTCTAAGTCTATGATCCTATGGCCTTAGGACTCATTGACATACTATTGCCTAAGTGACTGTGGGGTTCTGGAGTTAGAAGGTTAAATTTTGTAAATGGACTGCTTTTAAAATTGTTTTTATTTCTAGAAGATGTGCAGAATCTGTTTTTTGTTATTCAGTCATTTCCAGGTATGTCCAAATATTTGTGGCCCATTTGGGGTTTCCTTGGCAAAGGTACTGGAATGGTCCAGAATATCAAAGGAACTAATGAAAAGAAATGGTAGGGAAGGTGGCTTAGCCCTACCTTATCTCAAATTGTATCATAAAGCAGCAATCATCAAAACCACTTGGTACTAGCTAAGAAACAGAGGGGTAGACCAGTGGAATAGGTTAGGTATTCAAGACACAGTAGTTGATGA
Organism: Notamacropus eugenii; assembly: GCF_028372415.1. Classification (NCBI taxonomy): domain Eukaryota; kingdom Metazoa; phylum Chordata; class Mammalia; order Diprotodontia; family Macropodidae; genus Notamacropus; species Notamacropus eugenii. Next base: position 421,674,846 of record NC_092875.1, on the reverse strand, counting down.
ATATAGCAATCTACTGTTTGGTAAACTCAAGGACCCCAGCTTCTGGGATCAGAACTGACTGTTCGACAAAAATTGCTGCGAAAACTGGATAAGTGTGACAGAAACTGAGCATAGATCAATGCCTGACACTGTACACAAGAGTAAAGTCCAAATGGATACATGATCTAGGTATAAAGACTAATACTATAAACAAATTAGGGGAGCAAGGAATAGTGTATTTGTAAGATTTATGGAGAATGGAGAAATTTTTGCCTAAACAAGAGATAGAGAACATAACGAAGTGCAAAATGGATAATTTTGATTACATTAAATTGAAACGTTTTTGCACAAACAAACCCAATGCAACCAAGATTAGGAGGGAAGCAAAAAACTGGGAAAGAATTTTTGCATATGGCCCAGATGGTGGAGTGATAAGTAACTGCTCTATCCCTCCCCTTGTTGACCTTGAAGAGCCCAGAGAATATCTCCCCAGGAAAAATCCTGGAACAGTGGGAGCAGCAGAAGGGGTAAACAGTCTCTTAGTCCGTGAGGCTAGGAAGATCTCTAAGGGGGGTCCCTCTTGCTGTGGCTGAAGGGGACAAGTGCAGGATCAGAGCTATCCCAGACAGCCTTACCTCAGCAAACTGGTAGAAGATCCTGGGCCCCAGAGGGGGTGAAGCCTGCAACTGCAAACACCAGGACCCCAAGCATGCCTCAGCACAGTCAGGGGAATTGGGAAGACACTAGTGCTGATAGGATCACCAGTTGCTGAGTTGGCCTATGCTCTAGCTGTGGCCAGACCACCACTCTCCCACACTTTACAAGCTAGCTCCAGGATAATTCTGGGGAAACCCAAAAAGACTTCACCTGGTCTTTGCTTTCCAACACCAGCCAGCTCAGCACCAGGTAAATTGCAGCATTTTAGTTTTTAGCTGAAAGAACCAGAGGCCACAACACACAAAGCCTCAAGTTTTAGGCACAAGAACTGTGGAACACAGCCCCCTGTGCCCCAAATGCAGAGATCTACTTTAAAAGCCAGGAAAAGGGTGATCATCATGAGTAAGAAGCAAAACAGAAAAGACCATAGAATCTTTCTATGGGGACAAGAACCAAAACACAAATACCAAAGGGGTCAGCATTGAGACTGTACTTCCATCTGACACTTGAGAAGGGAATATGAACTGGTCTGAAGCACAAAGAGCATTCTTGGAAGAGCTCAGGAAGGATTTTAAAAGCCAAATTAGAGTAATAGAAGTAGAACTGACCCATGATTTTAAAGATATTGGAAAAGCAATCAGAACAATTTAAAAGAATTTTTGCAACTAGTGTCTGTAATAAAGGTCTCGTTTCTAAAATATATAGAGAACTGAGGCAAATGTACAAGAATACAAGTCATTCCCCAATTGACAAATGGTCAAAGGATATGAACAGGCAGTTTTCAGAGGAAGAAATTAAAGCTATCTATAATCATATGAAAAATGCTCTAGATAACAATTGATTAGAGAGATGCAAATCAACACAGCTCTGAGGTACCACACCACACCTCTCAGATTGGCTAACATGGCAAAACAGGAAGATGATAAATATTGGATAAGATGTGGGAGAGGTAGAACACTAATTCATTGTTGGTGCAGCTGTGAGCTGATCCAAACATTCTGGAGAGCAATTCAGAACTATGCCCAAAGGGCTACAAAAATGTACATACCCTTTGACCCAGCAATATCACTTCTAGGACTGTATCCCAAAGATATCATAAAAAGGGGAAAGGGTCCCATATGTACAAAAATATTTATAACAGCTCTCTTTGTGGTAGCCAAAAACTGGAAATCAAGGGGAATGGCTGAACAAGTTGTGGTATATGAATGTAATGGAATAGGATTGTGCTATAAAAATGAGGAACATGAAGCCTTCAGAGAGGTCTGCAAGGACTTATATGAACTGATGCTGAATGAAAGGAGCGGAATCAGAAGAACTTTGTACACAGCAACAACCACAGTGTGCAAGCAATTTTTCTGGTAGACTTAGTCCTTCACAGCAATGCAAGGACCTAAAAAATTCCCAATGGACTCTTGAAGTAAAATGCATTCAATGTCCAGAGAAAGAACTATGGAATTGGATAGCAGAATGAAGCAAACCATTTTCTCTTGTGTTATGTTTTGTTTTCAGGGAGCTGCAATAAAATTATTCATTTTAAAAAAAGGGAATCCACTTATCTCTACCTCAGAGTTGCTCTAAGTTCTGCATTTTCACCCTGCTTTGAAAACAAGTGGAAAAACCACAATAATTTTGAACACTTTGGGCTTTATTGATCCTTTTCTTAAAATTTTGTGGTTTTTTAAAAAATTGTAATCATTTCCCAATAGCTATCACTGTACCTTTTAGGAGAAAAAAAGTAAAATAGCTAAACCTGACCAACTGACATAGTGAATCCATATGACTACATATGTAACACTCCACACCCATTGTTCACCACTTTTCTACCAAGAGAAGGGAATTGTTTTGTCTGATTAGAGCTTCAGAGCCAAACTCAGTCATTATGTTTAATCTGAATTCTGATTTTTGTTTTGTGCATTTATGCAATTATGGTCACTGTGCACCTCGTTCTTCTGGGTCTGCATTGTTCACTTTGCATCAGTCCTTAAAGAGTTCCCCATGTTTCTCTGAATTCTTCCTAATTGCTATTTCTCATGGCACAATGTTATTCCATTACAATTCTCTAATCAATAAACATCCTTTCGTTTTTGGTTTTTTTACTACTACAAAAAGTACAACTTTGAATATTTTAGTTTAAATGAGACCTTTCTTTCTATTTTTGCCTCTTTGGGCTATGTGTCCAATGATAGGATTTCTAGGTCAAAAAGCATAGATCGCTTAGTGAGTTTTCTTGATTCATTCCGCATTGTTGTCCAGACCTCTTGTACACACCAGCAGTCTATTAGTGTACTTTTCTCACCACAGTCCTTTGGACATTGCCTGTTTCCACTTGTCATCCTGTGTTGTTTGAAAACAAAGGTTGTATGACTGGTTTTTCTGTTAATACTGTTCTCCCATGTTATTTCGTTATGTCTGTGAACATGTGAGTGTGTGTGTGTGTGTGTGTGTGTGTGTGTGTGTGTATGAAATCCTCTCTCCCTGGCTGCCTTCTGGCAAAGGTTCAGGGCTTACACTCCTACACAAAAACTGCTTCCTGCCTCAACTTTGCTTTGACTCCTTCCTGGCTTGATAGGCATAACTTTTTTTTCTTAATTTTTAAAAATTAATTTATTCCTTTTTCAGTTTTCAACAAACACTTCCATAAGTTTTAAATTTTTTCCCTCTCTCTTACCCCTCCCTCCCCAAGATGGCATGCAATCTTATATGGGTTCTACTCATACATTCTTATTAAACACATTTTCACATTAATCATGTTGCATAGAAGAATTAAAATGAATGGGAGAAATCATGAGAAAAACCAACCAAACCAAAATGTAACACAAGAGAAAATCGTCTGCTTCACTCTGAGTATCAATTCCATCTTTCTTTCTCTGGATGCGGATAACATTTTGCATCAAGAGTCCTTTGGGAATGTTTTAGGTTGTTGCATTGCTGTGAAGGACTAAGTCCATCAAAAACAGTCCTCACACACTGTAGCTGTTACTGTATATAATATTCTCCAGGTTCTGCTCATTTCACTCAGCATCAATTCAAGTAAGTTTTTCCAGATTTTTCTGAAGTTTGTAACAGGCATAACTTTTTGAAAGCCCTCAGTTGTATGGACAATTCTAGAGCATTTTCTCACTATTTTCCAATTCTACCAGGAAAATATTTTCATACTTCATAAAAGGATTATAGGGCATAGTTTTATGTTTGGACTTCAATTCTAACCCATCAGCACCTCCTCTGTTAACTGACCCCTTCCATTTCATTATTGGTTGAGGGTGGTGGGACAGGACAAAAATCAGTGGATCAGGGACTAACTCCTCCCACCACCTAAAAACTTAATTTTTTAAAACTTTTTGAATTTTAAAAGAGAATAGTCTAATGTCGGGGAAAATGTTCTGATTCGACAGTCAGGAGACTTGGGGTCAAAATCTTACTACAAGCTATATGAGCATGGATAAGTCATTTGTTCTCCATTTTATAAGCTATAACTTAGGCTTAAAGCTAATTGTACATCCGGCCCACCAGGTTTATTGAAAGGAAAATGCTTTATAAAAACCTTAAGGAGCTATATAAATGTGAATTATTGTTGTTAGCTTTTCCCACAAACCTTTCCCACTTAAGTTTCCAACTCCCACAATCCATACCACTCTCTTCTACACAAAATACGTTAGTGCTATTGCTAACTCAGAACACACTTTACTTACATGAGTTTGTTTTGAATTGCTGTTTGCAACTGGGTTTTAGATTACAATCTTAAGGTCAAGGTCCACATTTTTTTTTTCATTTATTCAAGTCAGAACAAAGCTGAAATACAACCACTGCTCTGTTCCTTCTGTTCTCAATAATCACTCTCTCCCATGATCCATTTCCTACAATTTACACAGTCTAGGTGGTACAGTATTTTATTCTATCTAAAAATAAACGTATTAACAAAGTGAGTTACTCTCCCTCTACCCCAGGGCCTTGGTTTCCTCATGTGCAAAATGAGAGGGTCAGCTTTGAATGCTGCTCTAGATTCTATGATTCTCTATCCTCAGATTTGGTAATAAAAGTATACTGAATTTAGTTCCAGTTCCTGCTATTAGAAAAAAATAAGCATTAAAATAGAAAGTTGCCCCTAGTGAGGATGGACTTAAAATGACTTCAAATGTGGGATCTATAGTAAAAACAGTGGTCAGTTCAGCTTGTGTTTCAGAACATTTAGGGATTTTTTTTTTCAAATGTTTTCATGTAAATTACTGTTGTAACCTAGTGGAGTTTTTACAAAGGGAATATTTACTTTCATATACAGTAACCACAAATACACAAATTTACTCCCCCTTCCCCACCTCTTACACATGAGAGGTATAAGGCGAAGGGGATTAGGTGCATAGGTTAGCTTGGGTCCCAAAGAGCACAGTCCCTGTTCTGAATCCAAAACTCCCCTTGGACTCAAGTCCCAGGCACTCTGGTTCCTCAAGACTTCCATGCCTAGCTTTGCCTGCAATCCTGGCACCAAGCTCACCATGGCTCAAACTCCCAGTCCTTGAGGATTACCCCTCACTCCTGAAACTGAGGACAGTCTACACAGAACAGAAACAAACACTCCCAGGCACATCTTGGAACTGGGGTAAAAGAGAGGTAAGCAGAGGAAGGCAAGTTCTTCCTCTTTCACCTGTTCAGTTCATGGCATCCACAGTGGGCACAACCAAAAGGTGTAGCTGAAAAGACATAGCCAAAAAGCTGTCAGAAAGACACAGACAAATAATCAAAGAGACTACCCACCCCCCCTCAAGGCTCCATGTTAGCCAAGCTAGACATGTTCAAAAGACCAGTTGGGGTTGTATTGTATTTGTTTATTTATATTGATAAACCTTTTAGCATTTAGCCGAACATCCACAGAGGGCTAATAATGGAAATAAAAATAATACAAAAATCAGAATTCAAATTAAAGATCATTACCAATCTTGGTTCTGAAGTACTAATTACACAATCACAACTGAGTCCTCTTGCTAGAGAAGTGGTGAATTATGGGTGTAGAGTATTCCATATTCAGATTCATACTGGAATCTTTAAAAAAATTTGATAAGCTTTATTTTTTTTGGTTTTATCTTGTCAACCATGGTGATTGCATCAATTGATACAATATTTTTTGTAATTTTACTATAATTGATTATCCTATTTTTGCAAATATATTTTATATTTACAAATGATTTTAAGTATATATTACAATTTTACTTTGAAATAATTTTCATTCTATTATTTGCCTTAGGGAATAAAAAAATTTATATTCTTAAATTCTAGTCATTTTAGTGTTAAAAAATCACAAATATTAAAACATACAAATGAACAAAAATGATCATACTTAAATTTTTGTTTTTAAAATGTGCAAATTTACTTTCATAAAGTTCTTAAAAAGTTATACTATGTATTTTCATGTCCTCTTTTGAACTTCCTTTCTTCTTCTTCCATATATTCTCAAATTTTTTGTTGTTAATGTTATTTACATAGATGGATATTGTTCTTTTGATTCTATTTTCTTCACTCCATGTACATTTCTATATTTCTTTGTCTTCTGCCTATTGGTTACTGTTTTATGATTCAATGATATTCCATTGCATGGGTGTGCCACAATCTATTTAGTTATTCTTTAATTATTTGAATTCATGAGCTTTTCCCAATTTTTTTCTCCTACAAACAATGTTTCTAAAATATCTTTGTACAATTTTTTTCCTGTCAATCCTCTGGGAACACCGGGTCAAAAGTCGGAAGAGTTTTGTAGGTTTTATTGAATAATACCATATTGTTTCCCAAAACTATTGCAACAATTCACTTTTTTGCCAACAAAGCATTAATGTTCCTGTTTTTCCATAGACCTGTTCCAAATAATTTTATGGTAGGCAGGTCCAGCAACTGTCATGAATTAACTTTAAAAATTTTGTACATTAAAAGTTAGAAATTACATGAATTAATTTATCATTTGCATACCTACTATAGTAATCCAAGCAAAGGGAGCAAGGACTTGAACTATGGTTGACACTAGGGTGTAACAATAAGAAATATTCACAAATCATCCCATAACAACTCCTCTTAACTTCATGGAACTGCACTGAATATTCAGATGAAATGTATTATCTATCACAAGAGGTATGATACTCTGCCACCAGGCAGTGGGTGCTATTGTTGTTCAGTCATTTCAGTTGTATCTGACTCTTTGTGAACCCATTTGGGGTTGTCTAGGCAAAGATGCTGGAGTGGTTTGCCATTTCCTTTTGAGGAACTGAGGCAAAGAGTGTTTAGTGACTTGCCCAGGGACACATAGCAAGTAAGCATCTGAGGTTGGATTTGAACTCAGTGTTTTATCTACTGTCCCACCTGGCTGCAGTTGGTACCTTGAGAAAAGAGCTGGACTCAAGAGATCTGGGTTCAAGTTAGACATCTACCCTAACTACCTGTGCATGTTATTAGGCAGATGAATTCTCTTTGAGCCTCAGTTTTCCCATGTGTGAAATGAGGGGCTTGGAGTAGATGACTTAAAGCCCTGTATAGTACTAATAATATGTGATTCTAAGACAAGCAGTTATGGGACAGCTAAGAGAGGATTTGGAACCTTTATGCCTTTAAGATTCTTGGAACAGAATCAGTGTAGGACCAGCACAAACCTTGGAAATGTTTGCCATATACACATGTGAAAGACCAACAATGCAGTTAGGCAAGGGAAAGACTGGGTTGAGTTTTTTTCCCAGGGTCTTTCTCCCCTTCCTAACATTCAGTTGCATGGAAGAATAAAAGAAGTTTTTGACTGAGAAAATGGAGCTAACTTCTGAGGTCCTTTCAAGCTCAAATTTATGCTAACTCCAAATTTCAAGAGTTCTTGGCAGTTTGCTGAAAGAGTAACCTCTAAATCAAGAGTTCTTAAACTTTTTTGTGCCATGGACCTTTCGGGCAGTCTTTTGAAGCCTACAGACCTTTTCTCAGAATTATGCTTTGAAGTGCATAAAGCAAAATATATAGAACTACAAAGGAAACCAATTATACTGAAATTATGAAAAGATTGCTAAAGAAACAATCAAGATGTGCCCATCTAATTTCATGGATCCTTTGAAATCTAGCCATGCTTCTGGACCGGGTCTGTGGACTCTATGTTAAAACTTCTTACTCTAAATGGACAGCATCTGAGAAGAGTTTAGCTGAAAAAATGAAGCAGTAGGTTGACCTGGGCAATGTGGTGCGCATTCCATGAGATGGTTCCTATTATATAAACAAAAGTTTGAAGATGATTCAGTAGTTTCTCAGTAAGGAAACACATGATTTAAAAAAAAAAGCAATGGGGTGATATGATAAAGAACAGATTGAACTAGGGAGTAAACGGATGTGGAAAGTCCTCCAGGAAAGATATTGCAATGTTCCAGGTTGGTGCTGAAAGCCTGTACTCTGGAGGTATCATTGGTAACAAAAAGGATGGGGTGACTACAAGAGATGTTATGAAGATAGAAACGACAGGATTTGGGTAACTGATTAAATTTCAGAAGTAAGGAAGAAGGGAAACTCAAAGATAAACCCTAAGGCTATAAACACAGAAGAAATTGTGAAAAGGTCATGTCACAGACAGAAAGAATAATGAAAGTAAGATGAACAGATTTAGAATGAAAGAAAATAAGCTCTCTCTTTTTTTGTACATTAGTTTTGTTTAATATTTAATTTGATCATGTCTAATGTTTAATTTTGAGGTGCTGATGTACAACTGATGTACAGTCTGATGCTTTATGTACAGCCTAGACCTCTCACAGGGAGTTTGAGGTAGCATAGAATTTTAGAGTTAGTAGAGACCTCTGCCTTCTGCTAGTTCAACCTATAAATGAACAGGATTCACTGGGGCAAGTGTTGATCTAGCCTTTACTCAAAGATCTCCAGGGATCAGGAATCCACTGCCTCCTAATGTAGCTCCTTACACTGACAAAGAACTCTATTTTTCCTTACAGTGAACTAAAATCTTCTCTGCACCTTTAAGCCATTGTTCCTAGGTTATCAATGATGTCATAATTTCTAATTCTGTTCTATCATCTCAGTCCTCATCATTCCTGACCACCCTCTCTTCCTGGATATTCTCTCCTTTCTGAGCTTTCACAACACTACCCTTTCTTGGTTCTCCTCCTACCTTTGTGATCACTCCTTCTCAGTCTCCCTTGTTGGCTCATCATCCAGATCATATCCTTTGATTATGGGAGTTCCCCAAGACTGTGTGACTGTGTCCTACCCTCTCTACTCTTCTTTCTCTACAATCTCTCCTTGGTGATCTCATCAGCTCCCATAGATTTAATTTATAATTTCTATTCTGATGATTCCCAGATCTGTACATGCAGTTTGGGTCTCTCCACTGAACTTGAATCCTGTACTACTCATTGCTTATTAGATACTTCATAATGGATTTCTAGAGATACCTAAAACTCAGCATATCCAAAACTGAACTTATTATGTGTGTCCCCCAAATCAAATCCTCTTCCCTACATTCCTTCTTCTATTAAAGGGACCACTACTCCTTCAGTCTTCCTGATGGTGTCAGAAGTATGCTGAAACCAACTCAAACCTGTATTTGACTGCTAAGTTTTCAGTATAAGCATTTATGCCTCAGAAATTGGCAAACACTATAAATCAGGACTTGATTTATTGTTTTGTTGATTGCCTAGATTTAAAAAAGTTATAGGAAATGTTGACAGTGAAGACTGAACTTGTGATTGTGTCACATGTACATTTTTTTCAGCAAGTCGACTGTTAACCATTCACAAGAAAATGTCTGATCATAGGTATACATGTGAATGAAATGGGAAAGGAAGGGGAGTGAAAGGAAGGAAAGGGAAGAAGAAAAGAAGACAGGAGAAGTCATTGGTCACCTTTGGGAGAACAATTCTAGTATCAAAGAAGGTATGATAGTCAGACTGCGAGGGGCTGAAGAGAAAAAAGATAATAAGGAAATGATCATTTTAAAAGAAGCTTAACAGAGAAGATTGGAGGGGAAAAACAAGATTAGACAAACCTAAGCATGATTATAAAAAGAAATAGACAAAGAAGGAGAGACTCTGAATGCATGGGATAGCAGAAATGCCTGCTAGACCAAGATTCTAGAAAAGGCAGAAGGGAATTGAATTTAGTGTAGAGAAGTAATGTCTCTTCTGGGATTAGACGGAAGAAGGATAGAGTGTGTAATGATGCTAAAAATCTGTGGCGATTAAGGGAGAGGTACTGAGGAAGCTCAGATAGGATGGCCTCAGTTTACTTAATATATTAGGAGGTTAGATCATTATATAAATGTGAGGATTAGGAATCAGGATGGAGGGAAGATGACAAGAGAAAACATCTGGCATAGATGCTGTCATAAGTGAAATGGGGAGGCAGCTATAGGATGCTGGACTTAGAGTCAGAAAGATGTGATTTCTGAAGCTGACTCAGACACCTGACTATGTGTATGATCTTAAGCAGCTCACTCAAACATTCTCAACTTCAGTTTCCTCATCTATAAAATATAAAGAATCACAGGATTAATGTGAGAACCAGTTTAGATAAAATACTTAAAGTGTTATTTAAAAGCTGTTGGGTGGGGATACATTAAAGTGATTGATCATGAAATCAAGACTGAGAATGGAGGTAAGTGAAATCAGAGTGATGGAGATGCCTTGGCACCACAGAAATGAATCAGGGAATGATGGAGATAAAATGATAGAAGGCTGTGATGGGATAATTTAATTTTCAAGTTCTAAAAGTTAGAGGTGGAGCAATTTTGTGCATGAAGTAGCTATTTAAGGTGGAACCAAGGTGGCAAAGGGCAAAAGCTGGGTTTGGGGGAAGAGGGTGAGAGAAAAGCCATGGGAGATGACATGTATGAGAAATCAAGAAGTTAGATTCATGTTAACATGACTATTGAAATTTCTGAGCAGAGGAGGACAGCAACAGAGAGAAGAAGAAGACTATTTGATCAGTTACTTGAGTCACTGAGAAAGTTGAGTAAGTGATTTGGAGGTTAATAGAAGAAGACTGGGGGTCATAGTACCTTGTTATAGAGGAAGCTTTCCAAGGCCTCCCTGTTCCCTACTCCCTCCCACTACATATTCACACTTCAGAGTAGATTCAGACATGTGCTTGTAAGTCACACAATTGATAATGATCTGTAACTCCATGCATATAGTGAATGGGTGATCTTTGCCCTTCAGATCTCTTCTTTCTGCTGCCCTTGCATGTAAAGATGACTCTCTGAGCTCCAGAGAGTTGTAAGAAGATGCTTTCCCCTTTCTACCACCCTGACTGGGCCATTAGCCATCAACTCATGGCCTCTTTGGCAAGCCTATGCCAGGTTGGAACCACCTTGTGTTTGTGTTTTCCTCCGTTTGTTGCACAGACTTGTGAGATTTCTAAAGGCTGTCATCTTCTCATTCTTGGGCATCTGTTCAGCAAGGTATTGAACTCATGATTGGGTGGGGGTGAGTGGGCAGGGGTGGTAATGTAGTTATCAGTAGCTGAGAAGTTGTGTGGAAATAAGAAGAAAGGAAGACAGGGAGAAGGGAAAAGAGTCACCCACAAAGAGGGTGAATTTTGGGAAAAAGGACCCATTTGGTATTGATAAGGTTGTGCTCAGTAAAGGGGACATGTAAAATTTCTAATGCTAATTCTAATAATTTTAATAATTCTAATAAAAATTCTAATACTAATGAGTAGTCTTGTTGCAAATATACTAACAAGGCTTGATGCCAGTCTCCTGACAGAGCGAAATCATTCTATGACTGTCTGTTGCTTAGCATTCTCTTTTCTGTATTGGAATAAAGCTACTTGTTCCACACCTGATTCATTTTTGCGCTCTGAGAACATTTTTATGCCCCCTTCCCCAGATAAGGAGCACCAAATAAAACTGTTCCTCAAGAATTTGAGGGTGGGGTAGAATTAGAGACCTGGAGAGCCTAGTTCCCCAATTAAGAAGATAGGCTACCCCAGCACAATAGACCCACAGGGTAGAGGGTAGGTAAAGGGCAGGTAAAGGGTAGGTAAAGGGCAAGAAGTGGCAAAGATTGCCAACCCTTGTGTGGAGGTACCTGACAAGTCTCTATGCTGAAACCCTAAAGACCCAACAGGTTGGCTTATTCAGTCTTGGCCTCAAAATTGTTCCAGACTGATTTCCACATCTCAACCTGCCCTCTTGCCCTCCCACTCCCATGGCTTAGGAATTTTTCTTGTAATTGGTTTCTCTAAATTTCTTTTCCTCTTTTTCAGGAAATGTTTTTTTTTTAATGGCTTTATGTACAGTGCCAAGATTCCTTAAATTGCAAGTCAGATTACCATAAAAACTTAAGTTATAACTGACCAATAACCAGACAAATGATTTTACAACACAAGAAAAGGCAAAACCGAAGTGCCACTTTCCATAGAAAATCCACACAGTTCAGTTTGACAAAGAAGGCAAAGAAGAAATATCTTTAGTTATTCTGCTCTGCCATTCAGAACCACTGTGTACACAGGAGGTCTGGGGTCCTTGTTCTCTCCCTCTAAAGTTCCTCTTAGTGCTAGATCCTTACTCCACTCACTTTCAGTCTTGGGAGAGCCTGATCCCTAAGGTGAGAGGTCAGGCTCCTACTTCTCAAACTCTCTAGTTCTTTATACTCTACCCCAGAGTTCTGGAGAGAATCACTTAAAAGCTTATATTTGGTCCATAAAGGGGGAGTAGAAAAGTACTCCATGTATATTTTAGATGCAGCATGGGACAGTTATTTATTTCCTCCACACACATGTAGATGCTTCAAACAAAAAACGCCTCATAAGCATTCATCACAAAAATTAAATGACGATATAATGACTCATAACTCTTTTTTTCTTTCCCAGGGAGTTGAAACAAAATATTAAAAATATGAAGCCATCAGTATGCCCATTGAATGGGCATTTCACTGTCAGAATAATTCTCTCAAGGTCCTTATCTTCTGTTCAGTCCAGGAGCTGGTCTCATCCACCTTGAGGAGGTCATCTTCTCCTCTGAGAAATACTGTAGTAGCCACTGTCTCTATAACGTAGCAAACGCTGGCTGAGGCACCTTGAAGATAGGAAAGGGTCAGGGGGAGATCTGGTCAACAAAAAGGCCCAGATCCAAGGACAGCATATGTGACACCATGTGGCACCAGAAAGTGAACAGCTGCATGGACAGCATAGTATGTATAGTACTGGAAGGGAACCAGTACTTAACATTTAACCATGGGGTATACTCTACTCAGAATCTATGTGGGAAAGGGCAGGGGGTGGAGGGGAGAGACACCCTCTGATTGTACCTGTTACACTGGTAAAAACTCAGAGTCAAAATTCTGTACTTAAAAAACATGATCCAAGCAATGGGATTGAGAACTGGATTTGCAGCTAAATTTCTTTAATAAGGAAGTTTTGGGGGTGTAAGCTCAGTTTTCACGTGAACAGTTTTGGGCAGGTAAAAGTGAGGACTTCTAAACCTCAGAGTTCTCACGAGGCCCCCCAGGGAACAGCTGGGGATTGCGTCAAACACGAGCTATCTTGTGTATTTCCACCTCTTCCCAGTGGGAAACTTGCTGGGGAGAGCATCCCACCCTTGAGGTTGGTCTGTGGTCTGAGCACACCTGTTGTTAATTAGCTAGGGGCTGAGAGCATGCATGGTATTCACGTGCAAACTATGAGGCTGGGAGAGCTGAAGTAGGGACAGGAAAGCCTGAAGGCCCCCTTCTTGCTGCAGGGCCCTTAGAGAAAGAGGGTCCCTCCCCTCTTCCACTCTCATCCTCTTGCTGTATGATCCTTGCCCCTTGGGAGGAGGAGGATTCCTTTCTCCTGGGAAAGAACTCACCCTGCATATGGATACGTAACTAAGACCCTGAATAAAGCCTAACCCTTGTTTGACTCTGGAAAGTCTCTTCTCTCAATACGTTTATCCGGATGGCCACCGAAGCGAAAGGTAAGAAGACTTGGGTAGCCTATCGGCCTCTAGGCTGAACAAGGAAATTCTTAACCTAAGGTCCATGGATAGATTTCATGGAATCCATGAACTAGGAATAGGAAAGACTGAACTGAAATTTAGCATTTCCACCAACTATTTAAAAGCATTATTCTGAGAAGCCATCTAGAGGCTTCACTAGCCTGCCAAAGAGGGTCCATGACTCAAAAAAAGTTAAGAACTCCTGATATAATGAAAGGTATCCCGCCATGTCAACTTTTTACCTCTCTTGAGTTACCCAAATTTCTTCCTCTTTGGAAGTCATCCTCACTATTGTTTTTGAGAAGTTTTCCCCATAATAGTATTTGTAACTTCATGGGTCCCTATTCTATCTGAGGAAAAGTTTTGTCCTGGATACTCTACCCTGCTAATCTTGTTTGACTCTGCAGCTGTCTCTGATTCATTTTGTGTGGGCGCTCTTTTCTTCTTTAGGTCACCTGGTTCCTTACTCCCTCTTACCAGCTCAGAGTGGAGAAAAATGAGGAGGAAGAAAAAAGCAGTCATTCTTCACTGAAGTTGGCTAAACACAACCAGATGTTGACAAGTTCCATCCTTCCTGACCTAGCATCAGAAACTGAAACAAAGGAACAATTGGGTCTGAAATGAGGTCTTCTAGCCATCTCCCTCTTCCCTCCCTACAATTTTCCAGATATGTAGATTTGAAACACTGCATGTAACCACAAACTTTATTTTTAACATATTGCTTTTTTTCTCCTCTTCTTTATTGATAAGATAACTCCTCAGAGGAGGAGACAACAGTATAAATTGGGAAATATAAAGAATAGTAAAACAAAAATCAATCAAATTTTATGTAAAATAAATAATGCAGTCTTCTAGTTCTAGTAACCACTTAACCACTCTAAATGTGTGTCAGTTCTAGAGTTTTGCCCATTCTAATTCAACATTTTTAAAATGCCTACTATATACTCGACACTGGAGTAGACCCTTGCCATACAAAAAGACAAACAAGATGTGGTAGCTCCCCTCAAGAAGCTTATAATCTAGCAGAGGTGGAGGGTTGGGGCTGGAGGATGGTGGTGGTGAGATATGTACCAAGTAACAATATACACACCTACAATGCAAGGAGAAAGTAAGTGCCATAAGAAATACATAAAGTGTTCTAAAGAAGGAAACTTCATCTCTGATCAAGGGATCAGAGAAGACTGCATGCTAAAGGTTGGTTTGAGCTGGTCCTTAAAGAACTGAGGCCATGAACAGAAATAGAAGAGTCAGGATAGGAGCTGATTCCAAGAAGGAGCTGTGGAGTTTGGTCATGGACACCTTGGGTTTGAGGCGTTGAGAGAATTCCAGGTGAAGCTGTCCAGCTGGGAGTTAGAGATATGGGAATCCAGTTTAAAGGAGATGTCAGAGCTGGGGAAGATGCAGATTTACAATTCATTCACAAAAAAAGGGAAAATTGAAGCTGCATAAAACTGATGAGATCTAGAAGGGAGACTATAGAGAGAGACAGATGAGAACAGAGCCAAAGATAGCTCTTTAGAGAATTCCTACATTTAGGTATGGAAGGTGGAAAAGGAACCAGAAAATGAGACAGAGAAAGAGGAATCCAAGAGATAGGAGAACCAGATAGTGTATTTCTAGGGAAACTGAGGAAAGACAGTTTAAAGAACAGGTAATGCTCAATAATGTCAGAGACTACAGAGAAGTTGAGGAAGCAAAAGTGGAGAAGAGTTTGGTGATGGGTACAACCTTAGTTATTCTGAACAGAGGGACAAGGGGGCAGTTGTTCCATAATCTGTTCCTTCTTTTCATGTTTCAAAGACCAGAGTCTTTTTTCTAAAACTTTTTCTGATCTTTCAAGGTAGGGCGATGGTACATTGGTAAGTGCTGGATTTGGAGGTAATGAACCTCAATTTGAATCCTCATTTTGTCACTAGAGGTGACCTTAGACAAGACATATTACTTCTCTGGGTCTCAATATTCTCATATGCAAAAAGAGTCACTTGTACTAGACTTTTGAGATTCCTTCCATCCTGAAATTTATGATCCTGTGGCTTCTCTCTCCTCTAAAATCCTATACACCATTTATTTTCATAATTTAGCACTTACAGAGTGTCCCAAAAGTCTTAGTGCAGTTTTAAGCCTTAATTAAACAATATTAATTTAAGAAATATTAAGCTTTAACATTTAATTTAAATTAACTTGAGATAATTTAATTTAAAAATGCACTGACTTTTGGAGGCACCCAGTATATTGCTTTATATCATTAAGTATCTTTTCAAAAATATGTATAATAATTTCCTAACCAGAAACTCTTCCTCCAGTCTTTCCTCTCCCCAAATAATCATTTATACATCCTCCAAAACAGGTCCATCATGGAATTTCACTGCTCCAGAACTTTCAATTGTTCCTTATTACCTATAACCAGGGGTGTGTATAGCCAGCTTGAACCAGCTTGTGGCTCCAGATGACCAATTGTCAAATTTTCAGTGTGAGCATTTACTCCATGACTCTCCCCTTCCCAAGATCAGAAAGCACTACAGATAAGGGCTTGATTTATTATCTCGTTGATTGTCCAAACTTGAGAAATTGATGGAGAAAATATTAATAATGCAAATTAAACTTAAAAGTGTACTCTGTGTACATTCTTTTTCTCCTTTTTCTTGAGAGCTGGCTATTAAGCATTTACTGGCACACTCCCGGTTGTAAGATAAAATAAAAATTTCCTAGTCTGACTTTCCAAGTCCTTAACAGTTGTGAGATTCTCTACAATCCGTCCCCAACTCAGTTTTCCAGATTTATGCCCTGCTAATTCCCTTCACAACTTTATATTCCATTCAGAGTGAACTGTTAGCTATTCCCTGATATCTTTCTGAACTAAAAATGGTGTCATTTGGGACCATTTCTATGCATTAGTCTAGTTGAAGTCCTAACCCTGAAATATACTCCCTTCTCATCTCCACTTTTAAAAATCTTTCTTCTTCCTTTAAGGACCAGCACAGGTAACATCTCTTCCACAAATCTTGCATGCCATCCCAACTGAAAGTGCTCTCTCCATCCTTAAATTTTCTCCAAGTACTTTGTGTGGATCACACCAGATGGTAAGAGATTATGAACTGTATTACCTCATAAAAGAATGAAAAGCGGTGAAAGGAAATACATTTTTTACGAGCTTGGCACAAGACCAAACTAAGCAAAGTCATTCCAAGAGTTTTTAGGATGAAACTAGAAGTATTATGAATGAAAATGGGAAAGATATGTAAATATTTTTATTATAAACCTTTTCTTACCAGTAAGGACAGTGAAGCTGCCACATTAGGACTGTAGTGTTACAGTCCTGGAAATGTTGATGCAGGAAGTGGAAATGACACTGAAAGAAGTAAGGATGATCAAAACAGCTAGACTCAGTCAAGTTCACACAACCTGTGCTGGAGGAGATACAACTTTGAGGACATTAAGGCATCAATTTTTAAGGTAAATACAAAAGAGTATGGTCTTCTTTAGCCTTTGTCTTAGCAATCCTGCTACTGGCTATGTACCCCAAGGAGGACAAAGATAAAAAGAAATGTTCCAGATATACCAAGATGATCATAGTAACATTTTTTTATGGTAGCAAGGTACTGGAAACAAAGCAAAATGTGCATTAATTGGGCAGTAGTTGAATCGTTGCTCGTCCTTCATTCTCAAAGACAACTAGTGACATCAGGAAGGTGATGTCTTGACTTACAAGTGAATAGGGTTTAGGTAAGGCAGAGATGTGCAGAGTCATCAGGCCCACTTTCTCCTCCAGAGTCAGTCACATTAGCTGAACAAACTATAGTAAAGAAATGTTGTGACTCCATTTGGGGTTTTCTTGGCAAAGATACCGGAGTGGTTTGTCATTTCTTTCTCCGGTTCATTTTACAGGCAAGGAAACTGAGGCAAACAGGGTTAAATGGCTTGCCCTGGGTCACACAGCTAGCAAGTGTCTGAGGCTGGATTTGAACTCATGAAGATGAGTCTTCCTGGTAAGTCTCACTCTCCTGTAAGAAATGACTAAGATGAAGAATTCAGAGAAGCACGGAAAGACTTGTATAAAGTGATAGAGTTAAGAAAATAGAAACAGGAAAACAGTTTATGGCTCCAAAAGGCTGCTAAACTCAGTTAAAAGGCAACAACCAATTCTGAGTCCAAAGAACGGATGATAAAACACACTTCTCTCTTTTGAGGGGGGCAGCTGTGGGAATGAGGTGGGTGAGGGAAGAGAGAGGAAGGCAGTCAGAGAGAAGGGGACTGTGGTTGTTGCATATAGAGTTAAGACAGTAGTTACATCTGGTTAACAGTTCTTAGTTACAGGGTTATGAGGCAAAGTTCAGGGTGGGGGGTATTTTGGATAACAACTGTGGTATTAAAAAATACAAAAGCATCAATCAGACAAACAAAATCCTCCTCCCCCTTGGATATTTCCTCATATTTTCTCTTAGTGTATATGAATGTACATGTTTTGTGTTTTAGCGCATGAATAAACACTTGTCACTGGCTCTATTTCCTATTGTGTGCTACAGGATTATGGAAATTACTTAGACTTTCCACTTAAGGCACTAAGGACTGTACAATAATATTCAGTAATGGGAAAAAAAATAGCTGATGTTCTAATATGAGTGGAAGATACAGGATACAATTAAAAATGTGGAAAACAAGAACAAAAATGTGAGTGATTTGGGGACATCTGAATTTCAGCAGGGATAAAATGCATTTAGGTGTAGCTGGCATCAAAAAGATAAAAGGGTAACACAGATTCTTCCTCTAATATTAAAGTTAGACCCCAGAATCTGACCCAAAGCTAAAAGGACATTCAGATTAAATACTGACCTTTCTCACCTTGATTTGATTACATTCCTTTGTCTTGGGTTATTATAACTACTGGTAACCTTTCCTTTAAACATTTTGTTTAAGCTGGACATGGTTGGTACATACCTTTAATCCTTGCTACAGCAGAAGCTGATGCTGGTGTATTGTTCAAGTTTGGAAGTTCTGAGACGTGATAGGAGGTTTGAAATTGATCAAGTGTCTATACTGACACCAAAATGGTGGTGAGACCCCAGAAGTAGGGCAGGAGAGAGGGACAGAGGGGGCTGCCTAAAGAGTGGTGAACTGACCCTTATTGGAAGTAGAACAGGTCAAAGCTTCCATGCTGATCCTCATCATAATAGTAATAAAAATAATAATTAATATTGATATACTGCTTATTTTATGCCAGGAACTGTGCTAAGCACATTACATTATTATCTCATTTGATTCTCATAACACCAGGAGGTAGGCACTATTATTATCACCATTTTATAGAGGAAGAAACTGAGGCAGACACAGATAAAGCAACGTGCCTACAGTCACAGAGCTAATAAGTGTCTGGGGCCAGATTTTAACTCAAATCTTTCTAGATCCACGGTTGACTTTGGGTCTATCCCCATCAAGGTGGGAGATAGCTCTTCATGACTTTGGCTGGGCTTCTGAAAAATTATCTTCCATATGATGATCATGGGCTCACCCAAAGAACAAAGGTGACAAAATTGGATCATGGCCCAAATCTCCAATTTAACTCTATTTCTCTGAACTAGTCACCAGACTCCAAAGCACGCTATAGGTGCAGTGAACAGGTGAACATTCATTGGGGGACTTTTGTCCAGAAATTTATAGATCTTAATATCTTGCATCTCTGAGATCATCCAGTAAAAAATTGTCCAAGGAAAGTATGAAGCCTCACATGTTCCAATAAGTCTTCTCCCATTGGGATGAAATAGCTTCTCTTCCTTCAATGGATTTTTTTATGGCATATTCAAATTCCTGCTCCATCCTCATCACTGTCTCTCATTCTGGATGCTAGACTTCTGCTGAGCAAGTCTAAGATGGCTCTAGGCTGGTTAGGTTATAACTTCACACTGAGAATTCATACTGAACCTGCGGCTCACACACCCCACAAAGGCCTTCAAGCCATAGCTCCCTCCACGTTGTACATGTGCAGTTTATGGTTTTAATGTCAGTATGGAGCTTTACATTTATAATCTAAAAATTCATCTTGGTATTGTTAATCCACTGTTCACACATGTCAAGATCTCCTGAGAGCTTGATTTCATAAATTAATGTGATAGCTATGCCCACCGGCTCTATGTCATTCGCAAATTTGCTAACCTTATCATCTACACCTTTGTCCAAGTCATTGATTAAAATCATTGGGAGGAAGGCCAGAACTGAACCAAGAATATTCTCAATTAGAGATCTGTCTTATTTTTGACATATTTAATTTGATTTGATATATTTAAGTACTCTTAAATATGTCATTTATTATATTGGTGTATGTATGAGACCAGTTTTGGCTGGGGTGATCTGGAGAGAGGAACTACTTGAGTTCAAATCTGGCCTCAGATACTTACTAGCTGTGTGACCCTGAGAAAGTCACCTAACCCTTTTTACCTCAGTTTCCTAATATGTAAAATGAGCTAAAGAAGGAAATGACAAATCAGTCTAGTATCTTTGCCAAGAAAAACGCAAATGGGGTTATGAAGAGTTAGACATGGCTGAAATGACTCAACAACAACAAAAATCACTAGAGCTGAATCATTTAGTAGAGATCTATTAAAGGATAGGCAGGTATTGGTATTACTCAGATATAGCCTCAAGTTACCAGTTTGCTAAACTCTGGGGTGTATAACAAGCCTGTTCAACCGACACATCCCATACCTTTCTGAGCCAAAAGTAAGGAATGGAGTAACTTGATAACCCTCCCTTGCTTCAGTGGGCACTCTTTTTTTAAATCTCACTGAAAGAGGGGTCCATCAGGGAAGCACTGGCGAATACATATTGCTTATGGCAATGGCGTTAGCTCAGTCTCTAACTCTTGTCTTGAGTTACAGGACCTCATGTTAATTCCATATTAAGACTATCTCTAGTTATCCCTAGGCCAATAAAAGGGTGCTCATCATAGGATCATACATCTCTGGCTGAAAGAAGCCTTAGAAGCTATTAAGTCTAACCCCTACATTTTACAGATGAGGAAACTGAGGCTTAGAAAAGGGGAGACTTGACTGTGGTCACAAGAAAGGTAAAACAAGAGGCTATATTGGAACTCAAGTCTTCCTGATTCTAGGTCTAGGTCATAATCTTCCTTTCTTATTTCTGAATACTCAAATTGCCATTAGATCTATATATCTGCACCAATGTGGCTTAATTAATAGAAGTTTAATGTTCAAAGTGAGTAAGAGAAGTGATAGTGCCACTGTACTCTGCCCTGGTTAAGCCACATCAGGAATCCTGTGCTAAGCTATGGTCATCTCACTAGACACTTTAGAACATGTCTAGAAGAGGTAAATAAGGACAGTGCAAGGAGGGGGCAGGAGAATATGTCTGTGTATGTGTGTCTGTGTGTGATATTGTGTGGGTTGCTGAGCTGTCCATGTAAATTATGTATGTCCACATGAGTCTCTCTAGAGGTACCTCACAGGGAGGGAAGAATGACGTCTTTATCTTCCCCTTCCTCTATCCTTCACCAAGGAAGACTGGTTCCTGCAAGGAAGGGAAGTGAGAGGTTGGGACCAGACACTTTGCTTTCCTCAGAGAAGGACTACATGGCTAAAATCATATTTATCTCCTTGCTTAAATATTATTAGTCTAGGAGAAGTAATTTCCAGGTTAAAGCTATGCTCTGATTTCTATTTGTTAACAGAAAAGGAGTGTACCAAGCTTTATATCCAAGGCTTGACTCTTTTCCTACAAGATGCCAATGAACACACCTACCAAACAGCAACTAAACCTATTTATCCGGACAGGCAGCAAACAGCAATCAGAGGAAGTACACACATGAGTCCATATGGCAGAAAATACAGAGTGAATGAGCTCTCCCTTTTGGATCAAGATAATTCAGCTCAACCAAAAAAGTGCCTCAGATCTCACCCAATGGGAAATTCCCTGAAGTCTCTAATGTAGCATACTGGGCATAGGGACTTGATAGAGACTGACAGTTCTTCTACATGTTGATTTTTTTCCAGAGTCCTTCTCTCTTCCTGGACGTGAGGAGAGGTTGGAATCATGCCTTTTCTCTCAATGCTGGAAGCCAGAACGGAACAGATATCTCTTCTCTCTAGCTCTCACCAACTCTGCCTGTTCCCCATGCAGGTTTCAAGTGTTGAGTCAAGAATCAGTCTCCACCTAAGAGGAGAGAGTTCTATACAATTTACCCTTTGAGTAAAGTTCCCCTGTGATGCTGAGCTTGAGCCCCTTTTTGGAACTCTCCATCATGCCCCTGTGTCAGCTACCTTCTCTTTCTCTCCTCCCTCCCCCACATCCACTTTTCAGCTTCCTTTTTGTGCATTGTCTTCTCCATTAGATTATAAGCTCCTTGAGAACAAGGATTCTTTGTTTTTATTTGTACCCCCAACTTTAAGAGCACCTGGCACATAGTAGGCACTCAATAAGTATTTATTGACTCTTGACTCCAACATGTATGTGTCCGGCCTTGGAAGCAATCTTGTGAGTTTGAGAGTTCTGGAGATGCTCAGAGCTGACTGACAATAGTAGGGGCAATTTCTGTACTGGAGAAGGTGATCACTAATGTGGGTTTGTTCTGTGAAGTTTGGATTCAGTCAAAGAGCCACACTTGAGGACCTAGAGGGCCACATGTGACCTTGAGACCACAGGTTTTCCATCCCTGGTTTGGACAGTGAAGAGCTGAGATGAAATGTAAAATGCCTATACATCAATTCTACAACCTCTTCATGTTCTAATGTTTAAGCTAACCTCCCAGGAGAGCAGAACAGGAGTTGTGTTCCTGCTATTTGTTTAAGTTTTTATATTTTGCTTTGTTTTTGTTTTGCCAACATACTTGGGATTCTCTTCTGTTAGTCATTCTGGTTGTATAGGTGAAATAAATAGCTGCCCCATACTTGATTTACAATGAGTACTCTTCTCATCTCCCATTTTAGACAGACCTTAGACATGAGTCAAACCTAAATTTAAAATAATTTTCCCTTGGGTGACAGTGTGGGGGCATAAAGAACCAAAGAGTATGAGAAAGAATGTAAATACTGTCTTAGCAGGCTTGTTCTCCTAGGAAAGAACGTACTCTTCATGTATGGCTCCATAGTCCTTTGGTGAATAAAAGGGTAAGTGCCCCAGCCTCCCTGGGCCCAGGAAGAGTTCTTATTTTTATACTTCGGTACCTTATCCAAGGTCTGAGGGGATAATTCCAATGAACCTTTTGTATTTAATCCTCTTTTTGAGCCCCACATATGGACCATGAGCAAAAAAATAGAAACACTTCCAGGAATCACCTCACAGACTCCAGATCTTTCAAAAACAGTCATAGAAAGTTCCTCTGCTTAACGTGGATGAATTTAGACTAAATGCATCAGGCCCTATGCCTCACGTATGAAATAACTTGTAAAAAGGATTAGAAATATCCAAATGTGTATGAACTCCTAAATTTTAAACAAAAATGCTAGAATAGATCAATATACCATGCAATTTCTGGTGTCCTAAGTGTTGTTTCTAGAAGAAGTTTTATCCAGGACATATTGATTTCTCACCTAACAGTGACATGGAGACTTTCAGTCAAGTCTATGTCCCTAATCCCTCCTGGGAGAGCCCTATATATTCTGGGAGTCCTTTTCATCATAGGATCATAGATTTAGAAATGGAAGGGACCTTAGGGGACATCAAGTCCAACTAATCTCCTAAGTTTACAGATGAGGTAACTGGGTCAGAGTGATTAGGTAATTTGACCAAGATCATATAGCAAGTATCTAAGGCAGGGCTGAAACCCAAATCTTCTATAGATTCCCTGGCCAGCATTCCATTCACTCTACTAGCCCACTGTTTGAGGTAAAGGCAGAGGGAGAAGAACTCAGATACTTCCTTTTCTCTATTTTTTCATTTTTGTCAATAGTTTTATTTCAGTTCTCAGGCTGTTTATTTTTCTTCTTCTTATAACAAGTACTCTGGCCTCACACTCCCAGGACAAACAGAACTCAATCTCTTGTTACGAGAAAGATTGTAGTGAAAGGAAGCTCTAACTTAGGGTACATGCCACCATTATGACAATAAGAGGACTCTTCCTCTGTCACATCAACCAATATTGAAAAAGAAACCACAGCTCTGGTTCTGACCAGCTGGCACGAGTCCTTACCTTCTCCCTTCAGACACATACAGAATTATCTTTCCCTCTTGATTTCTGTAAAATTTCATTTCTCTATGCTGCTTTCATATTCACATACTATATAATGTCATTGATGCTCATGCTCATGCTCTCTAAGTTTTCATCTAGATGAGTCTTTGATCTGAATGTAAATAAAATCAGCGGGTCCTTGATTCAGTGACTGGCAGCAGTACTTAATCAAAGGACCCTTGGATGAGTTTATTTACAGTTATTAGCATTCCTAGAAGGGATGGATAAAGTTGAATCAAAATCAGTTTTCTAGTTCAGTAACCTTCTAGACAGCACAACATAGATTTTCTGTAGGGAGATTTATGGGCATGAAAAATCAACTGACTGGTAGAGTTGCGATCCTATCTATAAATATCAGAGTCAAGTTTGTGTTTTGCACATTTGTCTGATTGTCTCTCATTTATAATTATCACACTGTCTTGGCTACCCTTCCTGTTTAGGTCTGGCCTGATCTGACATAATTCTCAAGTAATCAGAAAGGATCCCTATGACTAATGACATAAATCTGACAAAAACTTCAATTTTGACTTGAGTGATCAGTGATCATCATGGGATCCCTCAGGTTTTGGTTAAATTCTGATAATTCTATTGCCTGTAGATTAGAGAGCTCAATTATTTCTGGTTAAATTTATGCCCATTATGGGATCTAGTTAGTCTAAATCTCTGAGAGACAACCCTTTGCATTATCTCCTGCCTCACTGAAAGAAAATTCCTTTCAAAGAACCCAGTCTGTCTAAAAACCAGTTTCAACATCTTTATGAAAATGTCTAGGCACAGTTAATTTCCTAAAACTAAACATCTTTAATTCTGGAAATGATCTGTTGGTTTTGAAATCTTGTGTGTGCTTAGGTTGGCTATTGGGGATCAAATGATTTATTGGCACATTTGAGCAAATCCAGAAGAAAAATGCCATAGATTTGCTGAAAAGACTGTCCATGGGCAGTAAGGACAAAAAGAAATCTCCTTATGAGGTCCCTCCCATCTTATTAACTGTCTTCTTCTTCCTTTTGCTCTGGACATTCCTGCTCTTCATGACTCTGCTTCCCAGCCTTCCCATTTACAACCCTCTACCTTCTACATTCCAATCTGCTTCTGTTCTTACACCCTTGCTCAACTTTCCAACAATAGATCAACCATTTCTTCCCATGTAACCATCTCCCCAAACCAGACTATATGCCCACCTAAACCCCAATTTCCTGCTCCTTACACACTTCAAGGTAAAAATTTTACTGGACATACTGATAATCAAGCTCACCTTCATGAAATCCTGGTACCTCTGGCAGGTGAAGGAGTGATCTCTCATTTACAATGTATTCCCTTTTTACCTCAATTTAATAAACTGACAGAATAAACTCCTAAACTTTGGTATGTACCAGAAATGGCTCATCATTCCTTCTGTATAATCTTGAACGTCCACAACCCCACTACTTCTGACATTATCCAACTATTGGAAAGCCTTTTGGATTCTACAGAAATTGTAAAGATTTATGATAATGTTGAATGATTAAGAAACAACCTTCTTAAAGAGATAAAGTTCCTAACATCCTTAAAGCAGAACAACGGATCTCTAAAAGCAATTGACTTTAGACTTCAAAGGAGCAAAACAGGTACATCTACCTATGGGAAATGGTGACCCAGAGGCAGACAAGTGCAAGACTTGCCCTTTAGCTGGCATAAAACTTAAGCTTTCTTGGATGAACCAAGCCCTGATCTTATATGAATTGGGTTTTTCCCCGTTTCCTCCTTCTGAGTGGCAGTTTGGGAACTGCCTCTTCTGCCTCTTGGAGCCCCATTAACCATTGTCATTGCACTGGCAGAATTTGGAGAAGTGTAATCATATTGGATTATGAGATCCCAGGATCAAGATTTAAGAAAGTGCAATACCAATGCCCTTCCCTTTGTCATGATTCACCTGCAATCATAGTTGGCATTAATGGCCCAACTGAGCAAGTGAGCCTTTCCCCTCATTTGCTAATATTCAGGTAGTCCAACAGGACATCCCAGCAATGAGAGTTCATGCAAACCCCACCTGGGACACCCCCAGCCAGCTCTTCCAGTCCTAGTAACAATCTTAACCAACCCTTCTTCCCACCCCTTACTCACTCAGAACCTACCTGGATAGCTTCCATCATCAGAAGATGAAGGCTGGCTTTCAACTGCCCATTTGAGATTATTGTGGGAAATGGCCCCAGTCACTGAAGAGAACTGTGGATTGTTTATGATGTTCCTACTCACCATGAAGGAGGAAGTCCTATGATATCCCTACCCTTAATGACAGGGGAAATGGCTAGTGATAATCCTAACATTGGAACTGGACTGTTTATGATCATACTTCCTACGTTGCCATTACAGGAAAAGTGAAGGGGCTCCTTGTGTAGACTTCTGTCTAGAAACAGGACTTCACTAGGGCACACTTGCTAAGTATAGACCAGAATAATCAAGAGTAGTCCCTGCTTGGGAAGACTTTTGCCAATGGAACCCTGGAAATGCTGTGAGAAATTGGAACAAATAGTATAAATAACCCCCTCCCATCCTCTAACCTGACAGTTGTTTCAGAAAGGTTATGAAACTTGTATTGTGTTTTGGTATGTGAACATAAGGCAATGATTTCAATGACCCCTCTGTGGGTGGACTTTGCTATCTGAGGAGTAATCTCACCCAGCGTTCACATATATCTTACACTTCTACAGGGACAAATCTGGAACAGGAGAACCTCTGACACAGTTAAATTATCCAGAATCTTACCTTGAAGGGGTTCTTCCTTTATTAAGAAGCAAGATTGACATCTTTCAACTTGCTGTTCAAGTCACATCTGACACTTTATATGATTCCATTTGGGTTTTTCCTGGTAAAGATGCTGGAGCGGTTTGCCATTTTCTTCTCCAGCTCATTTTACAGATGAAGAACGGAGGTCAATAGGGTTAAGTGACTTGTCCAAAGTCACACACAGCTAAGAAGTGTCTGATGCTAGATTTGAACTCAGGTCTTCCTGACTCCAGGCTTAGTGCTCTATCCACTGAGCTACCAACTGCTTCTTGTTCAGTCATTTCAGTTGTTCAACTTTACTGAACTTTATTGAGATTCAGGAATGAATCCATCAGCAATACTGAGTCATGACTAATAGAACTGATTGAAGTTAGATAATTAACATTGCTAATGGATCATATGGCCTCAATTATTTACTAACCATACCTTCCCTGGGGCTTTATATCTATACTTTTACTGCACCTTGATATCTGACCAGACTCCAAATATTACCTAGCATATGACCTGAATTGAAAAGTAGGGATCAGGATTTTGGGTTTTTTAATTGTGTTTGATTCTTTGTGACCCCATTTGGAGTTTTCTTGGCAAAGACACTGGAGTGTTTTGTCACCTCCTTCTCTAGCTCATTTTATAGATAAGGGAACTGAGGCAAATAGGGTTAAATAACTTGTCCAGAGTCATACAGCTCGTAATTATCTGAGGCCGGATTTGAACTTGGGTCTTCCTGACTCTATCCATTGCACCACCAAGCTGCCTCAGGATCAGAATTAGAATACAGTAAACATGAGGGGATACCTCAATGAGACATATGAGGTTAGTTGTCAGGGTCAGGCTTGATTAAGGAAGCTTTGAAAACTCTGTTCCTCATGATGTTAATAATAGCTATTGTATTAACTTCGTTGTGCTACTATATATAGTATTTCCCAGTCTTTGTCTTTGGAAGTCTTTGCCAAAAAATATACGGAAGAGTAACCTAAGAAGTAATAGGAATACTATAGGTATAATCTAGGACCAAAATCAGAGACTGTGATAAGAGTGATAGGAGATGGAAAGAAACTGACTCAGAGTTCTCGCCACTATGATAAGAAGAGGATATGACCTCTAGCAACTGTGCAGCCAACGTGGAAAAACAAACCATAGCTCTAGATATGACCAACTGGCAGGAGTCTTTATCTTTCCCCTTCAGATACACACACACACACACACACACACACACACACACACACACATATCTATACCTATATCTTTACCACCTGATTTCTCTATATTTTCTTTATGCTGTCTACATATTCACATGCAATAACATGAGCCTGTGTTCTGACCACCTCCCTCCACCCTCAGCTCTTCCAGTCCCAGTAACGACTTTAACCAATCCTTGTTCCCACCCCTTGCTACCTCCTGTAGAGCTTCCATCATCAGAAGAGGAAGGCTGACTCTCAAATACCTGTCTGAGATTATTGTGGGAAGTGGCCCCAGTCTCTGAAGAGAACTGTGGATTGTACATGATGTTCCTACTCACCATAAGGGAGGAAGCCCTATGATAGCCCTACCCTTACTGATATGGGGGCTACCTAGTGATAATCCTAAGCATTGGAATCTGACCATTTATAATTACACTTCCTACACTGCCATTACAAGGGGAGTGAAGGGCTCTTTGTGTAGACTCTGTTCTGGAAACAGGACTTCACTAGGGTGCACTTGCTGAGTGTAGACCAGATTAATCAAGGGTAGTCCCTGCATGGGAAGACCTTTTCCAGTGGAACCCTGGGAATGTGAGAAATTGGGATGAATAGCATATATAACCCCCTCCCATCTCATCTAGCAGCAATATCACATTTATACCTGAACTTGGGGAGACCAACACTACGCAGAAATTGTTAAATAAGAGATCACTTGCCCCAGAGCCCAGTTAGATGGAGAATGTAAGCCTCCAAAGTATTGAGGGTAGGGGGGGAAATGTTTGTCCTTTCATTGCTACATCTTTAAAATAAAAGCTAACTGATGTCAATTGCTTAAGTGGTGGTTAATGATAGGAAAAAACATACTGAAATAGAGGCTTGAACCAATAGCTGTATAAAAACAATTTCTCAACCCATCAGGTGCGTAACTGCTAGAACCCTGAAGGGGAGAGTGATAAACTCATCCAAAGGTCCATTGACTAAGTACTGCTGCCAGTCACTTAATCAAAGATGCAAAGAAAGTTATCTGTGGATTTTATTTGTAGTCAGATAATTTATGACCAAACAAGAGATAGAGAGTATCATAGAATGTAAAAGGGGTGCTATGATTATGTCAAATTAAAAAGATTTTGAACAAACAAAACTAATGTAGCCAAGTTTAGAAGGAAACCAGGAAACTGAAGGATAATTTTTAATAGAAAGTTTCTCTGATACAGGTCTCATTTTTCAAATATGTAGAGAACCGAGTCAAAATTATAAGAATACAAATCATTCCCAAACTGATAAAGGGTCAAAGGATATGAACAGGCAGTTTTCAAACAAAGAAATCAAAACTATCTAGAGTCATGTGAAATATTAGAGAAATGCAAATTTAAGCAACTCTAAGGCACCACCTCAAATCTATAAGATTGGGTAATATGACAAAAGAAAATCAACAAATACTGAAGGGGATGTGGAAAAATTGGAACACAAATGCATTTTTGGCAGGTTTGTGAACTAATGCAACCATTCTGGACAACAATCAAACTGTACTGTGCATACCCTTTGACCAGCAATGCTACTATTAGATCTGTATTCTACAGAGATCATAAAAAAGGGAAAGGGACCTATTTGTACAAAAATATCTACAGTAGCAATTTTTGTGGTGGTAAAGAATTGGAAATTGAGGGGATGCCCATGAAATGGGGAATGGCTGAACAAGCTGGGGTATACGACTGTTATGGAATATACTGTGGTATAAGAAGAGATGCCAGGATGTTTTCTGAAAAACCTAGAAAGACATATATGAACTCATGCAAAGTGAAGTGAACAGAACCAGAACATCATACATGGTAACCACAATATTTTAAGGATGGTCAACTGTGTGAGATTTAGCTACTCTGATCAAGACAATGGTCCAATCCAATTCCAAAAGATCCATGATGAAAAATGCTGTCCACCTCCAGAGAGAGAACTGATGAACTCTGAATGCAGACTGAAGCATACTTTTCTAAAACTTTATTTTTATTGTCTTATTTTGTTTGGGTTTTCTTTTGCAACATGGATAATATAAAAATATGTTTTGCATGACTTTCCATGTATAATCTAAGTCAAACTGCTTGCTTTCTGGGAGAGGGGTGGCAGAAGAGAGAGAATTTGGAACTCAATTTTTAAAAAAATTACTGTTAAAATTTTTTACCTGTAATTAGGAAATATCTAATGAAATATATAAAAACAATTTTTTAAAAAGGGTTTTTTGCCTAAGCAATCCAAATAGGAAAAACTAAGTTAATAAAAAAGACATAGTGCCCCAGATTATGACATTAGTTATTCATTCTGGACAAGCACTGGAGACTGACAATCACTTGGAGGTCAGAATTGAAAAGGAAGAGGTCAAGTGGGTCTTACTTGGAAAATGGTGCATCACCACATCAGTGATCCCATACTGTTCCCTACTAAGAAAGCTCACCTTTTCAACACCAGTATTCTCTAGTGCTGTTGTATATCTGTAAGTCAGAGAATATCACAATTACAGAAGACTCAAAGCTGAGGGGGATACAAAGAGCATGAAAACACAGGTGGAGGAGATAAGTAGACCAGCATATTACCAATGATGACAAGCAATATGATAGACATCATTAAGGATGTGTGTAGCTGGAAAGGAGATGGTCCATTCGTGTAGTAAGCACTTGGGATAACAAACAGACAGCAATTGTCTAACCCAGTAACCACAAAATGCTTTAAAAAAAAAAAAAAAGCAACCCTAACAGGGGCTCTTAACATGTGCTCCATGAACTTGGATGAGGGAAAAAATGCTACGTCTTTATTTTCACTAACATCTAACTAAAATTTAGCTTGTCTTTCAATTATGAATATAGACAACAAAACATTCTTCTATGAAAGGGTCCATATTTTCACCAGATTACCAAAGGAGACCATGAAACAAAAGAAGTTAAAGACCCAGAAGGACTAATGTGACCCAGCACATTGGACAGTTTGTCTTTGAAGTGTACTGCAAATGGAAGAACATGAACAAAACTGTCCTAGATCAGAAGGTATCTATGGGTTGTATTTCCAGCCAAAGATCACATGAGAGAGAGTATATACATCATTGACATTACAGATATGTATGGAAGTGTATTTTAAGAAAGCTCCAAATGCCAGTAAGTCACAAATTAAATCACTATAGAGATTTATTTACAGAATTTCAGGGAGTTATAGTACTATCTTATTCTGACCACCTTATTTCTGCTGTTATAGTACTATCTTATTCTGACCACCTTATTTCTGCTGTTATCAGAAATATTCCCTCCAATACCCCTCTAACACATACATACATACATATACGCTTTTTTGTCAAGTTTGACAACCCATCAGCAAGCATTTGTTGAGCATTTACAATAGTCTTAAAACAAGAAAGCATAGAGAAATGGTTCTTGCTTCCCCCAAAGGTCTTACTTTCTGTTTAGAGGCCAGCACAGCTTCTTGGTGCTAACAAATCGTAAGAATTGTTTTAAGTAATTGAATCATTAAGCTGGAGAAATAATGAACCACACTAGAGCATTCTTTAACTTGCTGGTTATTGTCAGATATCACATAGGTGCCAGACATTTTCCAAAAAAAAACCAATGTCATTACAGACTCCTCGTACTGCAAAGAAAAAGTGGGTTTGGGTTTATTTTAGCTTTATACAACAGCTTCTTCCCCTACCCAAGGACACGGTGGTAATTTGTAGAGATGCCACTGAGAGGAAATGTCTTGAAACAAACAATAATTATAGTAATGGGGGAAGTACAAAAAATGTATGTGCTGATTCTTTTCCTAGTACAATGCATCTCTAATTTTTATTGGAGATTATCAGGAAAACAAGACTCATTAGAAATTTCCACAGTTGCAAAATGTTTGGTGATATGTCTTTTCCAGAAAGCAGCCCAGACTGCTGACTAGGGAGCTGGTCTCAGAGTCAGGAATTCAGGTCCTGTCTCTGACACAAATCTGGGACCTAATGCAGGTGAATTAATTTTCAGTGCCCCAGGCAACTCCTTAATGTTATAAATAGAAGAGCAGCTGTATATCGAAGAAAGGTGGCATGAACAAAGAATTGGAAACAGGAGATGACAAACTATGATGAAGGATGGAGAGTAGTCCAATTTGATTGGAGCACAGAGTAAGGGAAAGGAAGCAGCAATATGAGGCAAGATTGACATATAGTAAAAAATTTGTGGATGCTTAAAAGCCGGTCAGGAATTTGTACTTTATCAAGAGGGAAGTAGAGCAATAGGGAGCTGTTGGAGGCAAGGCAAGGCAGTTACATAATCAGAAGAAAATTAATCTGCCAGCAATATCAGAGATGTATTGGGGTGGCAAGAAACTGAAGGTGGGGTGATTGCTTAAGAGGCTATTGCAATCATGTGGGTGAAAAGTAATGGGAATGTGAACTAAAGGGATGGCAAAGGGAATGGAAAAGGCAGACATGAGAGACATTTCAAGAACTGGATCAATAGAAATTGCTACTGAATAGATGTGGAGAAGAGGATAAGTGAAAAGGGGTCAAAGATGACTGTAGATTGGAAGGATGGGTAATTCTTGAAAGTGAGGAGTAGCAAGGTTTCTTCTGTTTGTTTTTGTGTTTGTCTTTGGTTTTGATTTGGTTTTTGAGCAGCAAGTTTTGGAAGGAAATGTTGAGTGGTTTCAGCCACATTAAGTTTGAGGTGGAGATATCAGATAGACAACTGGAAGTATAAGGCTGGAAATTAGTTGAAGGATTGGGATTGGAGATTTAGATTTGGGGGTGGAGGTGAGGAGACAGTAACAATAGAGGAGATTGCTAAGGGAGACAGTGCTGTTCTTATTTATATGTCATTCTGGAAGAAGACCAATGACATCACAAGGGTGATGTCTTGACATGCTTGAGAATTGTATTCAAATGAGGTAGAGCTTTGAACAGTTATCAGCCTCATTTGTGCCTCCAGAGTCCAGTGGTGAGACAAAAGTCAAGACAATTGGTTATGACCCCAGGATGCAATGGGTGATCTTGGCCTTTCTAAATTAAGTCTTTCCCAAGTCTCAGTTTGTCTGAGGCAATGCCCATTAAGTGATTAAGGTTTAGGCAAAAATTGAGGCAAAAAAAATGTCTCAAAAGAAAGAGAAGATAACTCAGATCTCACACTTAGACAGTGTGGATACCCACACTTTGTTTCAAACAATCAACTGCTTAAGTACAGGATGGGAGAGGTTGAACATGACAGTTCATTTGAAAAAAGATTGAGAAGTTTTGGTTAACTTCAAAACTCATAACGAGTTAACAGTGTGATATGGCAGCCAAAATAGCCAATGCAAAAAGTGTGTTAAGAGAGGAATAGTGTCCAGGACTAAGGTGTTGACAGTCTTTTGGTACTCTGCTTTGGCAAAACATTTCTGAAGTCTTGTATTTAGTTTAGAGGCAGCTAGGTGGGGCAGTGGATAAAGTGCTGGGCATAGAGTCTCAACCTAGTTGAGACTACAGTTTAAATTTAGGCTTGCTTTACAAATATTATCTCATCCTCACAGCAACTCTGGGAGGTAGGTACCATTTGTGTGTGTGTATGTGTATGTGTACAATTATGTAAAACATATTGCCATATTAGTCATGTTTTACATTAGTCATGTGAAAAAGAAACAAACCAAAAAAAAAAAAACATGACAAAAACAGAGTGAAAAATAGTATGCTTCAATATCTGTTCAAAAGCTGTCAGTTCTTTCTCTGGAGGTAAGTACCATTTTCATTGTGAGTCCTTTGGAATTGTCTTGGATCATTGTCTTGGTCAGAGAAGTTAAGTTATTCAGAACTGATCATTGTACAATATTGCTGTTACTGTGTATAATGTTCTACTGGTTCTGCTCACTACACCTTGCATCAGTTCATATAAGTCTTTTCAGGCTTTTTCTGAAATCAGTCTACTTCTCATTTCTTATAGCACAATAATATTCTATCACAATCCTATACTACAACTTGTTCAGTCTTTCCCCAGTTGATGGGCAAGCACTTAATTTCCAATTTTTTGCCACCACAGAAAGAACTGCTACAAATACTTTGGGGTAGGTACCATTATTATATTTATTTGAAGCATGAGAAAACTGAGGCTGAGTGCTAAATTGTTTTGAGCAGGATCATAGTGGTACCATCAGGTAGCAATTGAACTCAGGTCTTCTTGACTCCAGGTCTAGCATTCTATCTACTAATCACCTAGGGGGATGTGGAAAGGCCTGGAGAAGCCCAGTCTTTTTAGAGATCGTGGCATTTCAGAGCAGAAAATTAACCTTACAAGCCATATATCAACAGGAAGCCCCTTGACAACATGGCCCCAGGATCATACAGTCTTTACTTGAGAGGAAATTCCTGTTCACATATTATTGAATCCAAGACAGCTTCTGGAGTTCCTTCTAAATCAAGTTCTGAGATTTTTTAAATGTCTGAGGTATAGAAACAAGAGGATGTTTGTTTCACAGAAGCTTCAGAATAGAAGTTTCAAATACTTTTAAATATTATACGTAGCAAAGTTTTATTTGGATAGCATACATGATCGTTATTAAACATTTATGGGACACCTAGTAAAGCGCTGTGCCTTAAAGAGATCCTCTAAGATGATTTCTGAAATGAGAGTAATGTGAATATTCATAAAAATTACATTATCCTCATGAAAGTGACACACATCAAGTTGACCATTCACCCAGGATTTTTGTGAGAGGTGTTTCCTACGTCTCCAAGCACAATGGCATTGTCATTATCATTAGTAGTAGTAGTAGTAGTAGTAGTAGTAGTAGTAGTAGTAGTAGTAGTAGTAGTAGTAGTAGTAGTGAATTTAGAGAGAGTCTTTCTGCTTTTATTTTTTGTAAGACCTTTAAGTCTGATGTTAGTCTAAGTTCTCCTCTCTTATGGACTACTAGGATTTGGAGTTTCTATTCATCCCCAGAGGCATGGAAATATGGCATAGCTGGTAATTGGAGATGGATGGAAGGGTGGAACTGAAAAAGGTCTCAGAAGAGGTGAGAATAGAACACTCTGAGAAGAGACTATACAGGGCCCCTCTCCCCAGACGCCTGGGGAGGGGACACACAGAAAACTCCAAATTCCAGAAGTTCATAGGGGTCCAAGCCATTCTTGCTCCCTCTAGAGGAGGTTTGCAACTATCCATTAGGGCAGGTGAGAATCCTGGTAGTAAGAATCCTTGGTAGAAAGATCAATAGAACCAGTTGAGACCAGGGGCTATAGCCCATTATTCCCAGCTCTCCTACTTGCTTATCTTGCCATACACATGCCATTTAACCACTCTGAGCCTCGGTTTCCTCTTAAATAACTTGAGGGAGTTGGACTAGATGAACTCTATTAACATTCTTCACACCACTGAGCCTTTTAGAGGAATGTCCCTAGAATACCACTTTAGGTCTGGAAGGAAATTGGACATTACTGTTCTTGAAATTCCAAGCAGCTGAGCCAAGCGCTCTCTGCCAACACGGGGCAGTTAAGTTGGGTGCTCGTGGGCTGTTTCTAGCAATTTATTCAAACACATTTCCACAGTTCTAACTTAGGGCAAGAAGAAGTCCTCCTAGTGGGCTTCCTAGTGACGGAGGGGATTGGCTGGGAATTCTGGAAGTGTCCCCCCTCTCCTCCTTCCCCTCCCTTCTCCTCGGCTTTTCCATGGATCCACGTTTCTGTCTGAATTCTGAAGAGCGATGTGTCAAGTTGTTTCAGTTTCCAAATTGTGGTAAGGAGGCACCTTGTACTGGGACGGCCGGAGGAGGTGCAGGAAGTCCTTATTCCTTGTCTTTTTTGGTCAGAGTCCTCAGAGTTATGGGGAAGGGCAGGCAAAGGTGAAGTGGGAGGACCTAAGAAGTGGGACCCCCGGGCGGGGGGCGGCTGTTGGCCAAAGCCGTGAAAGCCGCCCGTAAGGGTCCTGGAAGTCTCAGGGTTTAATTTTTCTTTCTCTGCCCCCGCCCCCAGCGCGCACACCACCCACTTTCTCCTCCCTTTCCCTCTTTGCCAGCCTCTCTCTTCCCACCATCCCTCGTCCCAAAGGAAAGCCCGAGAGGTTAAGTGAGCCTTCTTCTGCGTCAGGCCATATTCCCAGCCGTTCCTTGGAAGAGTAAAAGTGGCCGGATTCCTCTGATCTCCAGGAGTACCAAGTGTCCGGAGGGAGACGGGAAATTGCAAAAGTCCTCCTCCTGTGTCCTCTTCCGACTCCCTCCCCTTCTCCCCCCTCACCTCCTCGACTTTTCCAGTAACTCCAGCCCCCGCCCCGGCGCTAAGCCTGCGGCTGATTCACAGCCCAGACTGGGAGCGGTGGGGGCCAGGGCAGCCTCCCAAAGCGAACCTCCAGCCGCGCGGTCTGGGTGCCGTCCACGGCCCGCTCCGCTGGCTTCCCCCGGGGCACCCGAGCGAGTCCTCTGCCCCGATCCCGCGGCGCCTTCGCTTCTCGGCCCCTGTTAGCAGCCGAGCTCCGGGACCGAGACGTAAGTTCTACCAGCATTGCTTCCTGGTCCTGGGAAAGCCAGCCTTCCTCCTCCTCTTCCACCTTTTCCTTCACTGAATCTCAGTAGCGCATCCCCGCCTCCCCTGGCAGCCAGTCTGCTTTCCTTCCCCGGGCTGGGGCCCGCGGCGCACCCACCCTCGGGCGCTCAAGTCGGGCACAATACCCTTAGTTAGCACTTCGAGCCTGACGGTGACCGAAGTTAGTTACTGTTAGTTCCAGACCGGGGCCAGCCTTCCAGGTGCTTCTGGTTCTGGTGTCTTACGTCTCTCTTTCAAAGCTGAGTCTCAGGTTCGAAGCTGTTTGAACAGCGGGGTTCCCCAGAGATGGAAAGGCCCTCAGTGGTCAGGTCGGTACTTGAGTAAGAATCCCTCCTAAACGTACTGACCAGAGGCCATCTAACCCTTGGGGTCTGCTTGTGCTAAAACTGAAGGAGAGTTCTAGGCTGTTCTGACTTAAGCTTTCATTTTGGAACCTTGTCCGACCTCATTATTCCGTTTGACCTGATTACCACAGGATTTAGAGCTGGGAGGGACCTGAGAATTCATCTAGATCCCACCCTCTCATTTTACAGACGGGGTAGCCGAGGTTCGCAACGGTTCAGTGGCTGGCCTAGGGGTTGCAAAGTTAGTAGAGTTGGGACTTGATTCCAAATCCAACGATCTTTCCACTGGATCTTTCTGCTTAGTTCTTCCCCTTGTGGGACTTTTTGGAAGGGAAGGTGTCAAAATGATGTTTATGTTGTTTTTGAGTTCTTTCTGTCTTGTCCGACTCTTTGTGACCCCATTTGGGCTGTTCTTGGCAAAGATGTAACTAGATAAAACCTGAACTATCAGAAAATACACCGCCAGCTTCAATCTATGCATTCGCCATCCATCCTTCCCCCTACCCTCTCAGAAAGACCAGAATGGAATCCTAGAATAGAAGAGGGGATTTTATATATAAAACCCCCTCATTTCGAGATGAGGAAACTACTAATTAAAATGCTATTGTATTGCCTACAGTATGATACCTGTTAGTTTCTACTTTTTACATGCTGGATGATTCAATGTTTTTCTGGAGAGAGATCTTTACCATGTGTGTTCCCAGGAGAACCCTCCACCTTGCTTGGGCATGGTACAGAGGCTGTCCATGCTAATTATATTTCTCTCTAAAGCATTAAAGGGGAATTGTGTGTACCAAAGTTTCTTATATATAGCAATATTTTGGTACGAAAATAGATTACATTTTCTCACTTTCCTCCCCAGATTTCACCAAACCTCTTTCCCCCCTCTTCTGGTGGATTCCGAATTCCTAGACTCTGGAGCAGCTTTTAGAAGTTCGTTCATGACATTTCTGACCCTGAAAGTAACATGTAACTACATTGGTCTGGGAAATGATGACCTAGGTAGGTCTTAGCCTAGGTAGTCTTTTTTGTCTCCCTAATTTTGAGTGGCTCCACCCATAAAATCACCTACTCTTTTTCTCTCTTGGGCAAACTGTGAATATAAAGCTTCTGGGCCCAGCATTCAAGGCTGTTTGTTTTTCTCTGAAGGAAACTCTTTTTGTTTTGTTTTGTTTTGTTTTTAGCAAAAATAGAGCATAGTAAGACTAACTGAAAATACTTTTATTTGGCAAGTTGGGTTGTTGGTTTAATCTACTTCTAACCACTTTGTTCTTTTTCCTAGAGATCATCAAATTCATTTCAAATTAATTTAATTGAACAAGCATTATTAAGTGTCTACCATGTGTCCTGGGGTGTTCCAGTAGAAGTCAGTCAGCTAAAGTTAGCTAAAGCTGACTAAAGAAGTCAGCTAAATAAACATTTAGCTTACTTTGTGTCAGACACCCGGCTAAACTCTGAGAAAATAAAGAAAAGCTAAAGACCATCTTTGCCCTCAAGAAACTCACAATCTGAAGGGAGAGACAATATGCAAACAAATATATACTAGCAAGCTACATACATGATAAACAGGAAATAATTAATGGAAGGAAGGTGCTAGAATTAAGAGAGATTAGGAAAGGCTTCCTGTTAAAAAGTGGGTTTTTAATTGGGGCTTGAAGGAAGCCAAGAGGAAGAGATGAGGAGGGAGAGCATTACAGGCTTGGGAGACCCACAGAGAAAATACCTAGAGCTGAGAAACGAAGTGTCCAGTTTGTGGAATTGCTAGAATGCCAGTATCTCTAGATCAAGAGTAAGATGTAAAACACTGGGAAAGTAGCTGGGGCTATCTTTGAAGGGCTTTGAATGCCAAAGAGGAATTTTTATTTGATCCTGGAGGTCTTAGGGAGCCACTGGAGTGTATTTGGAAGAGGGGAATACTGATCAGATCTATGCTTCAGGAAAATCACTTTGGTGACAGTGCAGGATGGATTGGAGTGAGGTATTTACTGTAACCAGAGGGCTATTGCAATAGTCCGGGTTTGAGGAGATGAAGGTAGGGGACAGGGAAAGAGTAGAGAAGGAAGTAATCCCAGCCCATCATGAGTCTGTGTTACCCTTGGGTAAAACAACAGAAATACAAATATATACATATATACATAAACACAAAATATATACAAAGTAATTTAGATAAAGGGGCAGCATGTGAACACTAGCCTCCAGGGATCAGAAAGTTAAGCAATGTCAAACTATGTAAGGAGGTGGGCAGGATCTGTTCCACCAGTAGAGGCAGATAGAAGTAGTAGCGAGGCTAGTGATCTTGTGTGATACAGTAGAATTAATCACTAGCTCTCAAACCAGAGGGCCTGGATTCAACTCCTGCTTCTCTAGCTTGACCCTAGTCTAGAATCAGGGGTGGGGAACCTGTGACCCTTTAGGTCCTCAAGTACAGCCCTTTGACTGAATCTAAACTTCACAGAACAAATCTCCTTAGTAAAAGGATTTGTTTTGTAAAACTTGGACTCAGTCAAAGGGCTGCACCCAAGGACCTAGAAAACCACTTGTGGTCTTGAGGGCACAAGTTCCCCACACTTGGCATTGTCTCAGTGAGCCCTTCCAGTGGTTGACCAGTGTTCTCTGTTATATAATTTAAAAAAATAGCATATACAGCAATATGCTGGTAAATGTTTAGCAACTGATTCTCAAGTGGGGAAATGTCTACATGATGTACTTTTAAGTTTCATCTGCATCATTAACATTTTCCCGGTTACTTTTTAAAGTTGTGATAATGATACTAACAATACGCAATAAACCACAGCCTGCTATATAAGGCTTGCTGATTTCTGAGGTATAAATGCTCAGACTGAATATTTGACAATTGGCTCTCACAAGCCAGTAGGAGCTAATTCTATCATTCCCTTGCTATAGGATCTTTTGTACTTCAAATTATACTTTTTACTTTGATTTGGCCCTTACAAGAACCCAATTATTCCCATTTCATCTTTATTTGTTCATTTGTCATTTCATTTATTTGCTTAAAATTCATTTATTGATAAAATTTATTTATTTATTTCTCATTATCCTCACTTTACAGTTGAGGAAACTGACGTTAAAAGACCTAACCGAAAGACTCAGCTACTTTATAGTGGAACTGGAACTCAGGATTCCTCAATCCTGTATTCTTTTCATGACATCAGCCTGCCTCATCTTGACAGACTACTACTTGGTCAGTCATAGTGCTGGAGAAAGAGTTTGAGACCGAGGAAGCAATGTGGCTGTAGTAGAAAGAGTACAAGATTTAGATTCAAAGGACCAGGGCTCAAGAGAAATCTAGTTGAAATTCTTGACATATTCTGGTGGAATTGCTGAATTATCTATTAAATGTACATTTTATAAATCTAACAATCTATCAACACCTCACAGAGTAGTGAGCTCCCCATCAATAGGAGTGTTCAATAAGGGGCTGGATGACAATTCTAGGCGATGTAAGGGATGCAATAGAGAGGATTCCTGGGTAGAAGGTAGGATTAAATGGCCTCTAAGGTCCCTTGAAACTTTAGACTTGTCATTTTATAATGTATGTTAGGGAGTTTGACTTCAATGACCTCTGAAAGTTCCTCCCGTCTTTATGAATTCTGCCATGAGTAGAGAAACCACTGGACTAGACTTTAGGAGACCTGGATTTGAGTCTCAGCTCTACTTTTAACTAGTTATTGGATCTTGGGCAAATCAATTAACTTTTCTGTGTCTATAGATTCAATGATTTCCAAGGTCCCTTTCGGTTTTATCAGAACCTATATATCTGGACATGTGACCACTGATGATAATAAAGGTCAGCTTATTCTCCTTACTTTTTCCCTGTCCCTGTATTGGGCTGAGTCTCTCCATGTGCCTTCCTTATCTGGCAGTGTTCTGTACTTTTTTTAAAATGCCAGCTGCAGTCAGTCCATTCAGGGAGTTCACCAAGGAGTCTCTCTGTCCCTCTGTTTTCTTATCTCTAAAATGGGGATCTAGAATGCCTACCTTAGGATGTATGTAAAACACTTTGTAAAATTTAAAGCAATATTTGTGTCAACTATAATTCTTTTTCTTTGTTTCCTGTATTGTTATTCACAGTGTATTTCCAGACTTCTGTGTTTTTCCAGTGATTCTTTTTTCATAGAGAAAGGAGAAAGTGAAAAAAAGATCATAATTGTTTTGTAAGGGACCTTAGGGACACTTTGATTTGACTATGTGAAAGAACAGGAGAGCTCCCTGTGAAAACAGGGCTGGGGCAGTCTTGGCTCCAAGAGAAGGAAGTACAGGCTCTTGCCTTCTCCCTCATTTACAGCAACTGTAAGCCTGGGCTTATCTCTTCCCAGTGGGAGGAAGCCCTTCCTAGTATTAAAATCCTTTATCATGGGGGAAATGTATGTTGAAACTGGAAACCTGCTCCAAGTCATTCCATAGGAACAAGGGTCTTCCAGTGACAAGTTTCTTTGTCATTCACTAGTATTAGCTCAGAGGTTCCTTATTGCCCCCTTTTAAAAAAAAATAATTACTCAGTGCCCTTCAGAAATCTTTCTTTAACCCTTTAACATTTTTTGAAATTTGCATCATTCCAAAAAAATATAATATTTTAATGATATTTCTTAAATTTAATAATTTATTGTAAACTTTTTATTTGTGAAAAATATAGGTTTTTTCCGGCATTGAAATTTTGATGATGCAGTATTGTGTCATGTAACTGTATAGTATCATATTGTAAACAAGTTATTACATGCACACATTCCTGCTGATACGTGACTTTCCAACAATGCCCTGCCAGCATTTGCTTGTTAAGACTTGCTGGCAGATGACCACTGATCAGTTATAAATTGCATTTTGTGTGTTTATTTGGAAAAAAATATAATCACTAGACTAACTGTTACGCTACAGATGAAACATGTCCTTATGTCCCCTTATTTTTATTCAATGCCTCAATTGCATCCCAGGCTACTACTGCACCTCCAGGGGGTGGTATCACCTACTTTGGGAACCTGTGTATTGGCTGAATATTCCATTGTGACAACCTAGTGATGGAGAAGAGAGAATTTGATTTCTGCTCCACTTGTTAACTTCTTAGGGGGTTGCTCTTTTCATATCTTTTCAGCTTGTAAGAGTGGGGTTGATGGAATAAGTCAAGAAAGCTGTCCCTTCCCACTTAAAGTGACAAGATACTTTGTTACCTTAACTTCAATTCCAATCATTGTTGATATAGTTTCAATCAATTAGTCAGAATAGACTACAGACTCAGTGAAAAACTAGGTCATGTCATAAGGATTTTCCAAACTCACAGATTAAAATGGAATTGGGAAATGTTTAACAAAATAAAATACAGTACAACATAGATAATGTTCATTTGTGATTTTCTATGTCAATATGCAGGGCTCTTTTTCTATTTGAGTTTGATGTACCAGTGTAAGATAGAAAGTTAGTTAATAGTCAGAATTACTCCAGCGATTAGAGTGTGCCACTCCAGCAAAACCTCTGGAGAAAATCCATTTGACATGGGGAGGGGGGGGAGGGGAGAAGAAGAGAGTCTTGGCTTTGGCCTTGGTCTAGGTTTCCTTCCTTGGTTGGAAAAGGATTTGTAAACTTCACTGGGTCCAGTGGACTTTGGACTTCCTCTCTTCTCAGTGCCCAAGTCTCTTCCTTAGGTTAACTGATGGCAGTGTCTAGCACAGACATCAAGGATAGACCATTTGCAGCTCCCCAAGAAGCTACACCAGGAAGCTAAGGGGAAGTTCTTGAGCACCCCAAGAAAGGGAGAAAAGGACTTTCCAAAACTTGGAATTCTGAGTTACTTCTGTGCTGCATGTCTTCTCTAATTCTAAGCTCACTTTTCCTGGATTCTGTATGTACTTGTAGTAGAGTAAGTCATAGACTTTTTTTAAGGGTAGGGTGTTTTATACTAAGAACTAGTTGAGTCTGGGAGATTAATTGCTAATCCACCCATAGTCTTTATGGGAAACATACTGGGATAGAGCATTAGACAAGACATCACCAACCCTTTAGGACCATCCTTAGAATCCTGAGAGGATATTGCTGCCTTTCTCTGGGTACCTAGTCTTACCAGTGCAAGTAGGGGTTCACCTAGTTTGGTCAGCTGTCTCAGAGAATGCATTATATTCTTCAGGACAACATACATAATTATTGTACAGAACCACAGGGAGATGGAACTTTGGGGTGCATACAATACTTAGGTCAGGTAAATCCAGAAAGTTTCATGGTACTGTTAGTGTAGTATAGACATAAGGCATTAAACATTTCTTTCTAGGCAGCTCCAGTGAAGTAGCTAGGTAGTACAGTGAATTAGAGCGCTAGACCTGGAGTCAGGAAGACCTCAGACAGAGACTGTGTGATGGAGCTTTGTGACCCTGGGCAAGTTACTTAACCTCTGTTTATCTCAGTTTCTTCATATGAAAAATGGGGATAATAATAGCACTTCCCAGGGTTGTTATAAGGATCAAATGAGATCATATTTATAAAGTATTTTACAAACCTAAAATATATATTTTATATATATATTTATAAACATACTTATAAATATAAAAATGTTTATATATTTAAATGTAAAATTATTATTATTAGCATTAATATTATTGTGTGTTCTTGTTCATTTCTCAGGCTTAGACTGAGACTATCATTTTACTATCATGATCCCAGGAGAAGTGGTGTCTTTCTCCATTTAGACACTTAGTCTTTCTCTTTTTGGTTCACAACCACCCCTTCCTTCCCTCTCTACTTCCAGCTCACTCTGCTCAATTTGGGTGTCCTTCTGCATTCCTGATAGGGATCACCACAGCCCATTCTCAGTAATTCATTAGAATATAGATTGACATGTAAAAGGCAGCTCAATCTAGGTAATTCTTTATTATCACAGTCTAGATAAAATAAAGACATAAATATACTACTTGCAACATTTTTGTTATTCAAAATGAATGTCCTAATTATTGCTACCATGAAGAGTCATAAGAAAAAAGCTAATACCCTCCCTGTATTCTGCAGTTGACCTAAGGATATGAGCCCTTCAAAAATTCCTTGTATGTCAGGGCTTCAGAAAGTGACTGAAATCTGATTGCCAAATCTCTCTTAGAAGACAAGGGGATACTTAATAGAGTTAAGTGATGATAATTAAAAAGAAACTATTTGCAGATAAATTATTAGCACTAACTTAGAAGAAAAAGCCAGAAGAAATCTAAGAATATCTCCAAATATTAAAAGGCTTCTCTGAACTTTAGAGTATTACATTACATCACATTGAAACCACAGATCCAAGTCAGGATTTTTTCTCTTTTTTTTAACACTAGGTTGTGACAATGGAACATTCAGTCAATACACAGGTTCCCAAAGTGGGCAATACTGCCTCCTAAGGGGTGTTGGAACAATCCAGGGAGGAGTAGCAGTCATCTTGGGTGCAAATGGGGGGGCATTGAATAAAAGTAAGGGGGAGATGGAAGCATAAGGACATATTTCATCTGTTGTGTAACAGAGTTTAAGTCTTAATGATTACGTTATTTTCTAAATAAACACACAAAATGCAATTTGTAACCTATCAGTGGTCAAGTCTGCTGGCAGGTCTTCACAAGCAAGTGTTGGCAGGACACTGTCAGGAAGTCATGCATTGGCAGGGACATCTGCGTGTAATGACTTGTTTACAATATGACACTGTACAGATTTTTGTCTGGGAAGGTCTCTTGTTTTCCTGGGAAAGAAACATGTGAATACAATGAAGCCTTACAACAGTGACAGG
Source organism: Notamacropus eugenii (assembly GCF_028372415.1). NCBI lineage: Eukaryota > Metazoa > Chordata > Mammalia > Diprotodontia > Macropodidae > Notamacropus > Notamacropus eugenii. The sequence goes on along the minus strand of NC_092875.1, from coordinate 421,630,540 downwards.
TGCCAGAGGTGGAGAAAAGAGCTAGATTTTTAGGAAGTCTTAAAGGTACAGCACTTAGAATCAGCCAAAGGATTAAAAAAAAATCCTTTAAATTACCCAGCATAGTGGACAAGAAAAGCATTTATAACTACAACAGCATTGGTGTTGACAAGACACCTCAACCAACAGCTGGGTGGTACATTGATTGACTTAGATTTAGAGTCAAGAAGACCTGAATTCAAATCCTTCCTCAGATGCTTCCTAGTCATCTGACCTCTCCAAGTCTTGGTTTCCTCACCTGTAAAATAAGGGTAATAATAGCACCTCTCTTACAGTGTGATTGTGAGGATCAGATGAGATAATATATGTAAAACACTTTGTCAGCATTAAAGTGCAATATGAACACCAATTATTATTAATATTGGTAATAAGCACCATGCTAATTTAGTTCATAGCTATCCAATAAAAGGGGGAGAGACCCTTGAAGTTTGTAGTCACTAGAGAGTCATATTGAAAGATTAATAGTGAGAAGAGCAGTAGAACCTGAATTAGGAACATGCGATTGCAAGTGTGCCAAGCGTGGTATCTTCCCAAGAGCCGAACAAGTATCTATTGTTTATTGTTCAATCATGCCGACTCTTTGTGACCTCATTTTGGTTTGTTTGGTTTTTTTTTAGTAAAGATACTGGAGTGTTGTTGCAATTTTCTTTTCCAGGTCATTTTACAGATAAGGAACTGAGGCAAACAAGGTTAAATGACTTGCCCAGGTTCACACAGCTAGCAAATGTCTACAACTGAAATTGAACTCAAGAAAATGAATCTTTCTAACTTCAGGCCCAGCACTCTATTCACTGTGCCATCCTGAAGGAATAGCTACCCTGAAGGAATATCTAAGTGGTCTTAATTTGAACAAAAGTTATAAAATATTAGTGAGTCGTTAAAAATAGTAAATCATGAATGTTATTTCTGAACCACAAAAAATGAATTAACTTATAAAAATTCAACTCTGTCCAGTTTCATCAAACTATATGTGGACTATAGTAACCAAACAGGAGACCATGACTACTTATATTCTAGAACAAGAACCTATAGATGTCTTGATGAGAGATTGAAAGATATACAAAAATATTCAATGAGTGGTAATCATGGAGCAAAGGACCAAAGATCTCCATCCTCTGATGGAAGGTTCCCACCAGCCCTGTACAAAAGAGAAGTAGCAGAGTATCTTTTTCCTTTTTTGATAACTATGGCTTGTATGATCATAGGAATAATGAGTATAAAAAAAAGAGGAATATCATTTTGGTATGTCAGAAGGTGAATCAGGAAACTAGAAAATGTAGATGGGGCCAAGGATGAAGGATGCTACAAGCTATGAGGATGATCAACTTAACAGCACCTATATATAATACATGGGTCCATTCCACTTGGACAATAAGGACTCCATACCAAAATGAGAGTGAAAACTAGAAAGATAAAGTGTATCTCTATCTTAGAAAAGTGCTTTTCAAGTAATGACTGTGTTCCAGTCCTTATAGCATTTATATATAAATATATATAAATAGCATTTCAGGGAAATTCCATTGCAACCTATGAAAAGATTAAGACTATGGATTGAGTGAGAAAGACAATTCCTTCTTAGTCTATATTAAAATGAGTCTGAAGTAGTTGGTGTTGACAAAGAAGCAGATACTTTAGCATTAGTTTATCCAGATCCTGAGAACATCTCTGATGTATTCCCCTTATCTGGAACTGATTCCAGTTTATTCAAGATCCAATCCACATACTGTAAGCTGCAAGTTGTGTGTGAGTAGTCTGATCATCAGCTTTTATAGAAGCACATAATATAGAAGCGAGTGATACTAGAAGGTACCATCTGCTCAGATTTCTCTGGATTTCTCCAAATCCAGGATAGATCCAGAAAATATTTGACTCTGATGACTTCCTAGCAGCTGAAGGAGCAGCTCAATAGGAGGAGAAAAATGTTCTCATTGTGGGAGTGGGACACGGGATATGCCCAGAGAACAGTCAACTCACAGACTTAGACCTTTCAAAAGCAAGTCACAGAAAATTCCTATATCTATAATTGAAGATCTCAAGATATTTCCTAAAATAACTGCCTATCAAATCCAAAAATCCTTCTGTCACATCTAACTCTGAAAAAGGCTGAAAATATACAAATTTATGAGGACCATAAAACTTCAAACAAACGTATTAAAGTAAATCAATACACCATGTCAAGAATTTTAAATGCTTTGAACAGCTTGCTGAGCAGTAATGCCTCTCCATATTGGACTTACACAGATGCCACTACTACTGAATTGGCCAAAAGAGATAAAAAGAAAACATTCATAAGTCCAGCAGGGTATTTTTAGTCCCAGTGCATTCCTGGAGCAATTTCCACTTTTTAACAGATGACAAGTAATGAACTACCTGGAACTGTTGGTTTATCTTGATGATATCACACTGTTTTGGGGGAAAACCACAAAATGTTAGAACAACCCGAGGAAAAACTAATGGAAATTTTAGCCTGGTTAGAGAGAGCTGATCTGAAGTTGTCAATTGATAAATGCCAGTTTTGTAGGGGCAGCATTTCTGTATACGTATTACCAACACAACCCAACAGGAAGAGAAAGAAAGAGAAATACCATTTTAAATAACTACAGAGAGTAGAAAATATTTGGGAATCTACCTGCCAAGACACACACATAGAAACTATATGAACACAATTACAAAACATTCTTCACACAGATCTTTCTAAATAACTGGAAAAATATTAATTGCTCATGAGTAGATCATGCTGATATAATGAGCATTATAATACTGCCTAAATTAATTTACTCACTCAATGTCATACCATCAAATTACCAAATAATTCCTTTATAGAACTGGAAAAATCATACAGAATTCATTTAGAGAAATGTCAAGAATATCAAGGGAATTAATTTTTTTTTAATGGGAAGAAAGGTGCACTAGCAGTAACGGATCTCAAAGTATGCTACAAAGCTATAATAATAACTTAATAGTGAGAGGTTGATCAGTGGAACAGACTAGGTGCACATTTTTTTCATTAATTTCTCTTGATAAACCAGAGATCCTAGCTATTTGGGCAAGAAATCCCTATTTGACAAAAGCTGTTTGAAAGACTGGAAAGTAGACATAGGCTAACATCTCATGGTGTAGACCAGATAAGCTGTGAAAATGAGTACATGATTTAGAAATAAAAGGTGATATCATAAACAAATCAGTGGAACATGGGAAAAATGACCTTTCAGGTCTTGGGTGATGGATCAAGGTGGTGTTGGTTTGATCACCTGGTCCATGATCTCTCCAGTGCCATGCTGCTTCATCTAGACTGCCTGGTCTTCCCTGTAAGTGGTAGTTGGTAGGGATGGCTGACCCCTATTCTATAGGAGTTTCCTCTCTGGATGATAGCTATGAAGGCTGCCCTAGAAACAGGACTGGTAGTCTAGGATTGGAGTCTCTGCTTATCTGCCTGTTGGTGGCAATTGATCAGCAGTCATTGCTGGTGGCTATCAGGAAGGTGGACCCTTCCTCCACAAGGATTCTCCCTTCCATAATATCTGTAAGGGGTAATCTAGAAGCATCCTTGGTGGATTCAGGAAGACTAGTTAGGAGACTGATTATAGTAGTCCAGGTGACGTATTGATAAAGGCCTGAACTTCGATTGTTGTTGTGTGAGGTGGAAGAAAGATGCAAGGAATGTTGAGGTAGAATTGACAAGATTTGGCAAATAATTAAATATAGGTGGTTGTGATGAGGGTGAACACAGAGTCATCAAATCAATTCAGTTAAACTCAACAGATATTTGTTGAGTGCTTTCTATGTGACTGATACCATGTTAGGCACTGGAGATAAAAAATGAAATAGATCCTGTCCACAAAGAGGGTCAGGAGTGGGCTCCTCTAGACACCTGAATTGTGTTTTGGAGGAGCTCAATATTCTATGACATGAACACTCTAGCCATGAGCCTGTATAAAGATAAACTAGACAGATTGTTAAGTGTAGTAGGAGTTTCTGTTTCATTTTAGGAGGAATAGAGAGTCACTGAAACTTCTTGAGGATGAGTGATCTAATCAGATCAGTGTTCAGGAATATCAAATTGGCAGCTTGACAACCTGGGCGGATGGCAAGATGGTGATACTGCTGATACAAACAGGGAAACTAAGAGATGAGGTGGGATTAGAGGAAAAGATGAGCTAGGGAGAAGGTAAGAGGTGGGGAAGGGAAGGAAAGCAGAGGGAAGGGGGAAGAAGAGAGAGAGACAGAACCTGAGGCTTCAAAGTGAATACATCAGGATTCAGCTCTACAAAGAAGGGCCAAACCAAAGGCATGTATTCCTAGAGAACAGCCTTGTCTTTGGAGTGGCATGGTTTTGTGTAGCAGTGTTGTGTCATCCTGCTACTTTTGAATAGTTTCATACCACACCCAAGTTCCTTGGAAATAAATTATTGTCATCATTGTATCTCTCATGAGAATGAGTAGGGGAATTGGGAAAGAACAAATCTAACAGAACTGATGAACAAGAAGTAATGGGGATTTTAGAAAAAGGCATTTAAAAATTTATTACTTTATTGTACTTTCTCTGTAGATTATGCTTAGAGTTTCTTTGTGTTTGTGGTGGTTTGTTTTCAGATTATTAGCATTTACAGCTGGAAGGAAAACTAGAGATCAACTATTCCTGCCCCTCATTTTACTTTTTTTCATTTTTTGTTCTTTTGAACTTAAAAATCATTTACAAACAAAAACTTTTCAATGTTAAAAAAAGACTAGGATTATATATATGCAATCATGAAGTCTCTCTCTTTCTCAAACACACACACATATATATAGTTTTTAAAAAGTTTATTAAATTTAATATCTTCTGGACTTTTGTGTCTTTTATGTATGTCTTCATTTTTAATGCACTTATGATTCTTTTTAAAGTTTGTTTTGTTTCTTTTAGTATTACTAACTTTCCACTCTCTCCTCCCCTCCACAAAACTCTCAAGTATAATAAGCAAATCTAGTCAAGCAAAACAAGTCCAAATATTGACTGCGTTTAAAAATTAAGGTCTCATTCTATACCTCTAGTCCATCACCTCTTCCAGGAAGTGGGAAACATTATTGATGTTCTGTCTTCTAGTGACATGATTGATCACTGTGCTACACTACACGTATTAGATATGTCCTTTCCTTTTCTCTGGGACTACTTTGGACTATATGCTATGTCGTGGTATCATTGCTTCATAGTATATGTATACAATTTAGTGACTTTTTGAGTGTAGTTCCAAACTGTTTTCCACATGTTTGGACAATTTCTGAGCTCTTCCAACCATACATTAGTATACCTTCCCTCCCACACCTCCTTCAATAATTGCTATGTTTATATCTATCAGTCTGATAAGTATGAGTTGGAAACTTAGAATTGCTTTAATTTTCATTTTTATTATTATTAATGATTTGGAGAATTCTTTCAAATAGTTGATAGTTTGCTTTTCTTCCTGGTAAGCCTTCTAGGCACACAATCTAAACTCCTACTGGGTGTGGCAACCTCAAGTCCTGACTCCTTACTTTTCCCCTCCTGAGTTCTTTCATCATATAGCCCGAAGGGTTGAGATAGTCTAATAGTCATTCTTAGCCATCCATCCTGGGTACTCCTCTCCACCCCCCAATATATTGTTATTCATGTCAATTAACTTTTACAAAAGGATGCTAACTAAGAAGGTAAAGCAAGAACAGAAATATAAAATCTTCCTCCCAAACTGGGGGAGGGGAGCCTCACTCTTCCTGTCGAGAGTGGGTTCAAGCCTAAAGTGGGTAGTACAAAACATTCTTTGCTCAATCTGGGATTCATTCTCCCTCTTGCACACATCCCTCACCCTCAACACACACACACACACACACACACACACACACACACACACACACACACAGAGTCTAGGCATATATAATATGCCTATGTATATATGGAACATATGGAACTGAATCTCCCAGCCCCTTTGCCCTAGACATCCTTTCCTCCCTTCTGAGTCCTTACCAAATTCACTTGTATGAGATATTGACAGTGGTTGCATTTTTTCCCTTGCTTGGCTGGACTAGCTCTTTGCAGAACCCAGCTGAGGTGTCCATTGCTGGGCTGGATCAGGCAGGTCGCCCCTCAGGGCTAGCTTCTTACCAGACTCTTGCGCTATTGCACCTCCCAGCTCTGCTGTCTCTGCTATGGACTCTACCTACTGAGGGACCTCTGGTGGCTCTTCCAGTCTTTCAAAGCTTACAAGACCATAACCTAACCCATTCCATTTCTGGATATTTATTTTTAGGGAGGACTAGCATCTCTGGTGTGAAGACTTTCCCAGCCCTTTTCTGAGCTGTATCTTTGGTCTCTACCTGTCCTCTATCTCTCACCTGTGGCTTCAAGCAGCTGTAGTATGTGCAGTGGCCACATTCCAGTAAAACTGTCTCGGCAGACAGGCTAAATTAGGTTGAGGGTAGGATTATGGCTACCCCAAGCATGTGAAGACTTCCCCTAGTGGGAATGGGCAGCTGAAAACAATTTGTTCCGATGACCATGAAGACAGCTGAAACAGGCACCATGGAGGGCTAGAGCTTGATCAGACATTGAAGATGCCAAGGTCATCCACTGCATCCTAGCCCATCAACAGTCATCTTTGATGTGGATACAAATGGTACCCTAGGGGTTAAGAAGAATATTAAGAGTTTCTTTTGCAGTATTTTGTGAGGCCCCTCCTGGGGGGGGGAGGGGAGAGTCATTCTGTAGCTCATGCTCTAACTGGAAGCATCTTAAAGTCCCTTTCCCATTATCTTAAAATACTATAAAACTTCTTTTTGGCTTGCACCAAAAGAATTGCTTTTGTCTCTCTTATCCTGTGTCTCCCCCCATCCTTAATCTTTAACCTGTGTCCCCCTTGTGCTGTCTTTAATCTTTAACCAAACGTAAAACCCTAAGATTTGTAGGCTGTATAAGCTCCTTGTCAGGATTTTCTCTATAAGCCTAGTCCCCCCAAATATCAGTACCTTTTACTCAACCCTACAGCAAAGGTCTGTGTGCTTTCACATCAAATAAAGCTCCCAGCAGTTAAAAGAGAACATTGTTTAAGTGAATTCTTTCACACCTGAACTGCTCTCCTGATTCTGACCTCAACAATCTTGACTTGTCCTGTTACTGGACTTCGATGACTCTGGAAGAGAGAGCGAGGCTGATGACTTTGTGCAACCCTGGATTCCAGATATCACTCCATGATGTCATTGGTCCTCTCATAAAATGAAGGATGAGCAAGAATAATTCATTTACCTAAGATTAAAAAAGAACAAAATGAAATAAATAGGGACACGTAGTCAAGGGATACATGGTAGCCAGGTGGGAGATGAGGCAGCTTTCCTCTCCCTCACCGGGAAGCTTCCAACAATTTTCCTCACTGGAAATCCACTAGGAAAGAAATAAGAGAGTAGCTTGAATCTTTTGTATGTACAGTAAGTTCTGTCTGAGCACTCAGTTAAAAGACTTTACCATGTGTGGGGGAAGGGACTATATATTACAAATGCATGGAAGTAGGTTCACTAAGCAGGAACCAGACAGAACACATTTATCATGTTTCAAGAACTACCCTCAATCATCACATCTTCACTTGAAAACTGTTCATATGCTTTGACAATCTACCTATTGAGATGGCTCTTAATCCTATATATTTGCAGTAATTCCCTATATATTTTGAATATTAGACCTTTATCGAGATATTGGCTGCGAAAATTTTTTTTCTCAGTTAACCACTCCTCTTCTCACTGCATTGCTTTTGATTGTGCAAAAGCACTTCAAAATTTTACATAATTGGAATTATTCATTTAATCTATAATCATCTCTTTCTCCTGTTTAGTTAAGAATCCTCCCCTTATTTATGGGTGTGAAAGACACCTCCTTCCCTTCCTGCAGACTCCTTACCAAGAAGATGCATATGAAGACACAAAAGTCTGAGGATTTCAGGTTTCTGATCTGTGCCCAGAAATAGCAAGAAAAAAAAAGACAGAATAGGCAGCTAGCAGCTAGAGGTGAAGGACTCCTTCTCTTAGGCTCGCCATGTGCCTCTCCCACAATGACTGCTCTGGGGTTAGGAAGAAGAGAAAAATCTCCCCTTTCTCATCCTTTTCTGCACTTTCATCTAAAAGTTCAGTGGAGAGAAAATACATGAAGAAAGTATTAAAGTTGTTTTTATGGGTCATTGGAAAAGGATGGTTCTTCTTACAAGGTTTAATACCTTCTTACTCTTAGCTGCCATCATCTCTCAGCCCATCACGTGGAACTAGGAATGTCTTAATGTTAGCTAGATCCAGTTCACAAGACATGATTGTTAAATTTTCATTATGAGCATTTGCACTTCAGAAATTGGAAAGCTATGAATCAGGGCTTGACTTATTGCTTTATTGATTGTCTAGATTTAAGAGAGTGAGAGAGAAAATGTTAATAATGCACATTAAAATTAAAAGTGTGTCAGGCACGCATGTTTTTTGAAGAGCTAGCTGCTAAACATTTACTAGGTCACTCGTGCATGGGGCTCATCAAAGGAGTTCTCTGCATTTTCTTAGAAAGATGCCAGTCTGACAAAGGTCGATGATTTATAATCTCATCAAGGGAAGTTACCAAATTAATCAGCAGCTCCCTTCATCATCTCCCCTTGCACTAATAAATACAGGATCTATACCAAATAAATACAAAGTAATTAAGAATAGAGAACTAACAACTGGGAAAATTAGGAAAGGCCTTTTATAGAGATAGTACTTGAGCTGAGCTTAGGTTCCCAAGAGGTGGAGGTGACCCTCAGCCAGTTGGAAAGAGGACCTGGAGTCAGAAAAACCTGGATTTGAATCCTACCTCAAACTCATACTATGTATTGCTCTGGGCAGGTCATTTAATCTTTCTGGGCCTAAGTTCTTACATCTGTAACATGAGGGGGTTGGAACTGATGATCTTTAAAGCTCCTTCCAGCTTGAAATCTATGATCACATTATTGTTTCCTCATTTGGAAGATCATGATAATAATGTTCTATAGTATCTGCCTTACCAGAGTACTGTGAGGTACAGATAAGATAAAGCATGCAAAGCTTTTTCAAAGTTTGGAGTACTTGTACTATATAAAGGCCAGAACCTTTATGCATTATCTTAATGTCTGATAGTATGTTTTTTTAATTAACATCTACCCAATTCCTGAAAAAATTTTTTCATAAGTGCAGTGACTTCCCTCTAATTTGCATGAGTACAATGACTTCCTTCTAAGGAATAACTCTCCAGTGGGGAAATTTCAGGCATGTTGATGGATGGTGGGGGATAAGGGAAGGTATATTATATATAGGCATATATATGTATATACATATACTCACACGCTTGGATTCAAATCCTGCTTCTGTTTGTATATCTGTATCATGGTCTTTCATTTATATAGATTTTACAGATGTAATCCATAAAGACTCCGTGACTGTATAAAATGTTTTATTGATGGTCTTTTATATGTTATATGCATATATAAAGTTCTTGTGCATATATGTTTATATGTTGACATATATATAAGACCAATAAAACATTTTAAAATGGTCACAAAGCATATATGTGTGTGCATATGTATGTGTATATATGTGTGTTTTATTGTGCTTGTTCAGTCATTTCAGTGGTGTTTGATTCTTCATGACCCCCTTTGGGGTTTTCTTGGTCAAGATATTGCAGTGGTTCACCATTTCTTTCTCCAGCTCATTTTATAGATGAGGAAATTGAGGCAAACAGGGCTAAGTGACTTAATCAGGGTCACACAGGTGGTAGGTGCCTGAAGTCCACCTAGCTGCCCTAACTATCCTCACTGTGCTGTAGCATTAACTAACAGATACACATTCTGGTCACCTTACTCAGGAAAGGCAGTCATGCACATTCCCCCTCCACCCCAGTTGCACTTACATGAAAGCTCTGAAAAACCATCTCAGTCATTTAGTTGTTTTTCTTAATGAATAAATTTTACTTTAACACAGAGTGCAAATTCCCACAAACTTTTTGTTGTTCTTTTTCAAGGATGTACAAGGATCTAGACAAATAGTGAATGCAAATCCACTTTGAACAAAATCTGATTCTCTCCTGGTGCCAGCTGAAAGTATAAGTGATATATGAAAGTGATATTGACCGGAAACATATTGCAGGATAAAAAACAAATTAAAACTGGTGAGTTCAACTTTAGTCACTGAATACTGTTGTTGTTCAGAGGTCAGAGGTGGGTAGCATTTGATGATTCAGCCAAGCCTTGGCTACAAAATACTTCCCCCTACAACTTAAAAGACCAGAAACTAAGAATAACACAGTGTGGTAGAAACAGCAGTGGACTTGTAGTCCAGAGACCTGAGTTTGAATATTTGTTCTACCACCTACTAGTTCTTTACCTCTCAGGACTTCAGTCTCTTGTTTGTAGAATGGAAGGGTTGAATTTGATGACCTACAAGTTCCTTCTAGCTCAGACATGCAGAGTATGTAATCTGTCTAAAATATAGTAAGTGGTTTTAAAGAATGGAAACCCCTGTCTTTCAGTAAATAATGCTCATTTGTTATAGATAATGTTCTAGGGCATGACGGTGACAAGAAGATGAAACTTATCCTCTTAAAAGCAGCTGATTTACACTTAATTTACTTGGGGCTATTTCCCCACCTCCACCCCTTCTCATCAGTCACTCAATAAGATTTAATTAAGCACCTGTTATGCTCTAGACACTGTGCCAAGTTCTGGGATACAAAGAAAGGCAAAAGACAGTCCCTGCTCTCAAGGAGTTCACATCCTAATAGGGGAGAGAAAACACAACTATGTACAAACAAGCTATATACAAGATAAACTGGAGATAATCAACAATAGGATAGCACTAGCATTAAGGGGGATCAGGAAAAGCTTGTAGAAGGTAGGATTTTACCTGGGACAGAAGGATGTTAAGGAGGCAGAGATTAGTGAAAATGCCTTAGAGGTGAAGTTTCTTGTTTGAGGAACAGCACAGAGGTCAATGTTACTGGATCAAAGAATATATGGTGGTGGTGGTAGAAGGAGCAGGGGGAGGAGGTGAAAGAAGACTGCCAAGAGCTCTTTCTGTGGAAGCAAAGAATTGGAAATTGAGAGGATGCCCATCAGTTCAGGGATGGCTGAACAAATTATGAATGTGATGGAATACTATTGTGCTATAAGAAAGGATAAAAGTGATGGTTTCAGAAAAACTGGGGAAGACTTGTATGAACTGATGCAAAGTGAAGTGCAGAACCAGGAGGACAATTTATTCAATAACAATAATATTGTAATGACAATAAATTCTGAAAGATTTAGGAACTCTGATCAACAAAATGACCAATTACAATTCTAAAAGACTTGTGACTTGCTATATACTACCAGATAGAGAAGTGATGAACTCAGAGTACACATTGAAACACCTCTCCTCTCCCTTCCTTCTTTCCTTCCTTCCTTCCTTTTTTCCTTCCTTCTTTCCCTCCTCTCCTCCTTCTCCTCCTCCTCCTCCTCCTCCTCCTCCTCCTCCTCCTTCTTCTTCTTCTTCTTCTTCTTCTTCTTCTTCTTCTTCTTCTTCTTTTCTCTCTCTCTCTCTCTCTCTCTCTCTCTCTCTCTCTCTCTCTCTCTCTCTCTCTCTCTCCCTCCCTCCCTCCCTCCCTCTCCCTCTCCCTCTCCCTCTCCCTCTCCCTCTCCCTCTCCCTCCTCTCTCTTTTCTCTCTTCCCTTTCTTTCTCTCCTTGGATAATGCAGGAATTTATTTTGTTTTCAATGAGTGTGTGTGCGTGTGTGTGTGTGTGTGCGTGTAACAGATTTTCTTTTTCCTGCCTCTTCAGTGGGTAGGCAAAGGGGAAGAGGATGGTCAAGAATCTGGAATTGAAAATAATCTAAAATTGATTTTTTAAAAAAGCCTGCAAAGGTAGGAAGGGATCAGGTTATGAAGAGATTGGAATTCCAAATAGGGTATTAAATTTGATCTTGGAAGTGCTAGGAAGCCACTGGAGTTTCAAATTCTAAAATGTTTCTTTTGTCTCTTTTTTTAATTACTTCCCTTCACCAACTTTTGCTCTTTTAAGGCAAAAACATCAATAGGAGGCAGTGTAGTGTGTGCAAAGAGTACTGTTTCTGAAGTCAGACAACTGGGATTCAATTCCCACTTCTGCTACCTACCTTTGTCATTTTGGGCAGGTCATAACATCATTAGCCTCTAGTATTCTTATCTGTGAAATGAGGGGTTTGGACAAGATGACCTGTAAGGTCCTTTCTAGATATATGATCCTATAAATATGCTTCTACTTTTATATTTACCACTAAAATGAAAAGATTTTTTTTTTATTTTTCAAAATTTGTCTTTTTCAGGTATAAAAATAACCAATGGCTTTCTTCCCAACCCTTCAGACAGTATTTCTGTTGGCACTGATGCATGTTAGCACATGCAGAATAAGTAAAGGTAAGGAAATGGAATGAAGATTTAACTTAAAAGAACAGGAGTGATACAGTGAGAGCAAAAGGCAAATACAGGAAATTTGGCACCTACTACAGACTGTTTATTGTTAATTTTTTCACTTTTATCATATTTATTTTTGTTGTTTTAGAAGAGTCATAGGTTCTTTTAGTTCACTTAGAAAATTCCTTCGTATGGATGAGCAGATCCTACCATCAGGCTTGCTTCAGCTTGAATCCATTAACTTCTTACGTTTTTCTTTTCTATGATTTAATTCTAATGAGTTGTAAGTTCTTCTGTATCTACTACTCATTCATTATTGTCAATACTCATAATATTGTCCTTAGAGCTGATGTTTGTAAAGAGCTTTATGTTTTTTCAGAGAGTTGTCTTGCACATCGGCATATTTGACCCTCACCAGATAAGGTAAGTAGTGCAAAGAGCATCAAAAGAAACCAGTTTTACAGCTGGGAGAGATCTCAGAGTTATTTAGTCCTGTCTTTTCTTTTTATTTCATTTTTTCCCAGCCCCTTTATTTTCCTTTTTTCATTGATGCACTTTCAGTTTTACTGATGTGTTTTGTTTTTACATGACATTTACAGATTACTCACACTTTGTGAGAGCTCTCTTGAAATAAAGTAAAATTGATAAGTAATACGAATACATTTCAAATCTGTAGCACTCCCCCCATTTCTCCATTAAAAAAGATTAACTGAAATCTGTTTTCCACCTCCCATTCCCTGCCCCACTAAAGAAGAAAAAAACATGCAACAAATATGTATAATCAAACAAAACAAATTCTCTTAGTGACTACACATGTACATACACACAGATGTGTGTCTCATTCTGCACCCTAAATCTAACACCTTTATATAATGAGTAGTATGTTTCATTATTGGTCCTCTGAAATCATGAATGGATATTGTGTTGAACCAGAGTCTTATAGCTTTCAAAGCTGTATTTTTGCAGTGTTGTTGTCATCATATTGATCTAATTCTTTCATTTCATTCTTCATTGGTATATTTTAAAACCTCAGAATTGCTCATTTGCATGATATAGACACTATAAATCATTCTTCCGGTTCTACCTTCTTCACTTTGCCTCCATTCATACAGGTCTTTCCACATCCTTTTGGAATCTTTTCCCTCATTTCTTACAACATAATTTCACAGAGAACAAACCTAGGTCCAGTGAGGCGTGTAGTAACTTGTCCAAGGTTATATTCTTTCCACTGTGCCAATTCTCATACTCACTTTACAGATGAGGAAGCTAAGAATTAAGAAAATAAAATTACTTGCCCGTAAAGCTTATATGACATAGAAACATGACTCCAGTTCAAGTCTTTGGATTCCAAAATGCGGAACTCATTCTACTAAGCCTTATTGCATGTCAGATAACATCAATTATCATTATCTGTTTTTCTGGGTAAAGAGAGGCTATGTCTCTGAGTAGTCACAAGACTATTTTCCACTTTCAGCTTTGTACTGCTTCACTTTAAACTACTGAAAATGATCATGGATGAAAGTATTTGCCTCTCCCCCTGTCTTTCTCAAGCAATGACTTTCTTGGAAAAACTTTACAAATGGATACAAAAATGAACTGCACCCAGAGGTTATATAAAGTGTGGATAGCACTTTAATTAGTCTTGTACAGATTTTTTTTTGGACTTAGTAATTTATATGAACTCATCAAGTTTGCCTTGTTCTCAGGCTTGCTGGTTCCAGGTCTCCTTCTTTCTGTGTTTAGTCTATTGTTTCTCATATGATTAGACAAAGGAAACAAAAATAAGTGTTTTGGAGGGTAAGAGGACACAGGATGTCCTTCCAAAAGTCTATGTAAAAGCCATTGAAAGACACAAATTTGTTTAAAATACCATTTAAATATCCCTCCTGGAGAGATTTCTCATATACCCTGGTACATGAAAATATTACTTTTCATGGCTTCTTGGTGCTAGCAATACCACTAGAAGCTTTTGGGGCAGTTTGTGGCTGAGAACAGGAGATGGAATTTCTAACTTGTATTACAAATATCCCATATTCTCACACCTAAAATATATCTCTCCTTACCTGTTGCAGCTACTTTTTTTTTTTGAGGACTAAGATTTCTACAGAAAGAGAAAACTGGCCAGTGATGCTAAAAGCATATGCCTTAGCTTGGTGTTTTTTAACACACGAGGGGAGATCTGTGAGATAAGGGAGGACTGGGAGCCAACGCCACATCTGAATCATATCCCCAAGAGAGACAAAGATACAGCCAGTTCTCTAGAAGGGCAAGACACTTGTAACTCAGCCAGCAGAAGTTGTGGCTGAGTAACAAGTAGGGTGAGGAAGAGAGGTCTGGACCTCAAGTAAGCTATTCCTCAGGCCCCAGAAGGCAGAACAGGATGAATGATTTAAAGTCTGACAACTCCCCTGATATATCGTGCCAGGCTCTTGTCCCACCTCCTGAATTTGTGAAGATGCACATGAATTGGTCCACACAACAGAATTGTGCTACGATATGAAAAAGAGACATTTGGGGAGAGAGTCTAGAAATAGATGGGATCTCTAGCAAGATCATTGAATTGGTTTCCTGCCTCTAATCACACAGGCTTGGAAGGGCCAATTATCATCAAGTCTAGAGGTCTACAATATAGAAGATTCTGAACAAAAGAAAAGGAAGTTGGAGAAGGGAGGAAAGAAAGGGTCCAGAGAAAGGGCAGACAGGTGAAAGGTATGGGGGTGGTGTGTGAACAAAACAAAGAAAGCTTGTCAAAAGAAAGGTTGGGTTCAGGAAACCATGCTTTTTTGGACTATGACAGCACCCAAACCATAATTGTGATCATCTGTAGCTTTATTAAAGATACTGCTATTCAGTTCCCAATTCCCAAATGTAGCAGAGAAGTCTGCGTAAGAAATTTCTTGTCAGGTTTCTGAAACTTGGAACTTTTGAGAGGATCCCAAAATAGACAAATGATAAATGCTAATTATAAGCAGTTAACATCCACATACAGCACTGTCTTGTGTCATAACCAGCTATGAGCACAGGAATCCAATCCAGAGTCCAACCTGGATATCTGTATAATAATGTCATTACTGGTAGAGAAAATGAATACTCCTTGTGGGAGACGTGGAGTTGATGAGAAGAATATTCTCTTTCTCAAACTCTCACTGACTACCTCACATTTCTTTCTTAGTAAGTAATACTTAGCTTTTTATCATTTACTTTTGATTGACTGGTGCAAACCAATCACGAAACTATGATAATACAAAAAATACAAAAAAAAATCTAGTCTATCTTTAGACAGGCTTTTTGCTCTAGACATACCCTTCCTCCCACTTGTCTGTTTTCTAGAAATAATACCCCTTCCCCCTAATGGAAACTTTCTGCGTCAGTAATAGTCAACACCTTTTAGTCTGTGGAATCTGAGGAGGGAAACCAATCAGATACTCTTGCTAGAGGCTCCACCTACTTTTATTGTCCTCTTGTCTTCATTATATCTTTCTCCCACTAGGACCTAAAACTGATATTTTCTCGGGACCAAATGATGAAATGTGCTTATATAAGAATACCTTCTTGCTTAACATATCCTCCTCAATTAGTGCTTAATGAATGAAAGATACTATGGAGAATGAAAAACAAGTATGCGGCTGAATCCTCACTTCCAGTAGTTTCTGAGACGCTGCAGGGTTCAGCCCGCTTCTTGCCAGGAAGTTAGAGTCTGTTCTGTAGGCTTGTAAGGTACTTGTCCACTAGGCTCTGAAGTGCATTAGGAGAAACGTAACAGTATTTTGGCCCCTGTTTTCACTGGTCATGCTGACCATGATGCTGTGGGGGAAAAAATGTTGCCCTCCAAAACTGCACAAGGAAAGAGTTTCTTTGTCTCCTAGAGACACCACTGGTTGAATTTTAATTGCAGTTTTGATAGACAAGTTTATTTGGCATGATGCCTGGGTTTTGTGAGAGGATGAGTTTGGGCTTAGCCAAAAATTAGGAAGACTTCCTTCCCAGTGAGAGCCCTCCTTTGTACTAACCAGCCTCTTTCTTCAGCACCAGTCACAAGTCTGAGGATTTACAGCTAGTTGTCTGAGGGAGTGTGTTATAGGATAAAAACACTTGGCTGAAAAAAAAGGTTGGTATTGATGTTTGGATCATTGAAGTTTGGCCAGTTTGCGTTTATTCAAACCCTTAACCCACCCAGTTGCTGATTTTCTTAAGGAAGAGAAAACCTTTCTTTTAGAGTGATACATAGCTACAATAGGGCTTCTTGACCAATGGAGCTGTGAGGTCTTAATGGAATATTCTTGATCATGTTATTTTATAAGGAAAAGCTGCTGCTCAGGGTTTTATTTTTGCATGCCATGGTGTTGGACACATGCCTTGAATTAAATCTGATTGCTTTGTTCCTTTTTTGAGAGCTTTGGTGCATCCTTTCCTTGGTCGCTTTATGCTGCAAGCATAGTCCACTAAATTCCTAAAAAAAGAAAACCAGTGAGTTCAAATATTTTAAACAACTTTTATGAATGAGGTTTGACACAGCATACTCTAAGCAGGCTAGACTCAGCAGTTTACCATACTGTCATTCACTGTTCTCTTCTCCTTTTCATTTTCCTTTCATGCGTTGTCTTCTTCCATTAGATTAGACAAGGGCAGGGACTGTCTTTCTTTCTTTGTATTTCAGCACTCAGCGCTGTGTGTAGCACATAGCAGATGCTTAAAAATATTTACTGACTGACTGATTGACTTCTCCATTGCCAAACTATTGAATGAGTCCCTACTCTGTTGCTCACATGATCCAATATAAATTTCGTGACTCTACTTCTAAGCTAAAAATTGGGATATAGGGTCTGATAAAGGATACCAATGAAGGTATAATGGAAGGGCCACTAGGTTTGGAATCCAAGGACTTCAAGTATTTGAATATTTGTCTTAGGGAAAGAGGAGCTAAGCTCGATCTGCTTGGCTGCAGAGCAAGGAGTTAGGAACAATAAATGAGCATTGCAATGAAGCAACTTGGTGTTTGCTATAAGGAAAACAAATGGACAGGTCATCCAAAAGCAGTCTGCCTTGAGAGATCGTGAGCTCTCCCTCACTCTATATCTTCAGGCTAGAGCTAGAGATACCTACTTGTTGTTATCGTTGTAGAAGAGATTCCCATATAGGTACAGTTGGATTATATGGCCACTGAGGTCTCTTCTAGATCTAAAAATTTGTGATCCTATGGCTGCTCGATAAAACTGCCATGAGTGGATGGATGGAAATCCTCCACGTTGGCCTTTTGAAAATCCAACACACAAGAGACAGTCCAGGATGGAAAGTGTGAGGAATATTGTGGAGCATGGAGAATGTGCGAACTGCTTGGATATTGGCCTGGGAGTGAGGGAGCAGTCTAGGAATCTCCTTTGCAAAGTTATGAAAATGGGTGACTGTGTAGTACCTTCATTGTTGATTAGTCCTTACTGTTGAATCTTCTTCTCTTGGCTTGACACTGTTCTCTCCTGATTCTTTTCTTACTTGTCTGACCACTGCTTCTCAGTCTCCTTTGCTGGATCACCTTCTATCTCCTTACAGTTTTTGCTTGCATTCTTCTCTCATGATCTCATCAACTCCTGTATCATTTCTATGTATATGAAACAAATCTATTTATCAGTCCCTGGTTTCTTGCCAGAATCCCAATCTCATAGCACCAAATGCCTGCTGGATTTTTTTTAACCTAGGTGTCCCATCAGCATTTGAAATTCAACATTTATGAAATACTCTTTCCCCCTAAACCTGGCCCACCTCCCAAATTTCCTCATGTTGAAGACAACACTATTTTCCTAGTTCAGAATCACTCTTACCTCTTCTCTCTCCCTCACCTTTCCTATTCCTATCAGTTATATCTCTAGAATATGGCACAGTGGAGGGAGTGCTGGATCAGGAGTCATCATGGAAAAGACTCTAGGCTGTTTTCCAGTGTCTGACTCCCACTCCTCTGTCCCACTAGATGATGAGAAGAAAAAACTTCAATCCCATTTTAAACATTTACTCCTTACATGACCTTAAATACGTTTCATAGCTTGCTGGGCCTCAGTTTCCTCAACCATAAAATAAGAAAACTGAATTAGATGATCTTTAAGATTCATTTCAACTAGGTCCTTTATTGTTTGTACCATTCCATTTGATCTTCCAGTCTTATGATTCTCTAGTGATTTTATGTGCATTAGTTTCATTTCCCTAGGTAGAGCACTTTTTCTTGTCCTCATTTTATATTTCACATAATGCCTAGGTTAGTGATGAATACTTAGGAGATGATTAGTAACTTTTTGATTGATAGAGGTGTTAATTCTGGTGCAGTGATCCGTGTGCTGATACTTAGAAACTGCTTGGACTATTATAACTGAAAGGACACTTATGCATCATCTCGTCCAAATCCTTCAGCTTGTAGATAAGGAAGCTGAGGCTCAGAGAAGTGGAAGGAGAAGTGTCTAAAGAAGTTAGTAAGTAGCAGAACTGGAATTCCAATCCAGGCCCTTTGTCTGCAAATCCCATGCTCTTTCTAACAAACTACACTACCTTGAGATGTGTCCTCCTTTCATATCTCCTTAAAGCCTGTAAAGTGCTAACTTCTGACAAAAAAATAAGAATTTCCAATTTTCCCCCCCAGAAACATGAAATAGTATTAGCAATTGCACTTTCCCAGCTACAGATTTCCAAATCTACTGCAATTTGCACCCCTACCCCCACCCTGTGCAGTTTCACTGTTTTTCAGTTTTAAGAATTGAGCAGTTATTTCTTAGAAGAAAGAATAACTGAGATGAATGGTTTAATCTTGCCAGTGCAAAAAATGGTCAATTTAATTTGTGCAATTATTTATACATGCTTGACTGATTTTTCCATAATTCACTTTTGTCTTTCAGGGTCATTTGAAAATTTAATATATCCTGTTGAATCTATTAATGTTTCCATCCGTTCTGATGAACAGTGCTTGGATATAGAATGGGCTGTTCCCCCACATGCTTATACATGGAATTTAGCAATGATTTTCCAAATAGAAATCAGCAGAACCACATCAAACAACACTGTTGAGAATGTAAGTATTTTTAAATGGTATTTTTTTCTGTCATTGGGGAAAAAAGCACTCTGGAGTGTTTTGTACAGCTCACATTCGCATTAATATTTTCACTATAAATGAAACCATGGAATGAAGGAAGTTTCAGCTCAATGCAAGGATGACTCAGGGTTTCTCCTGACTGGGGAAAGTGAAGGAGTTGGCTGATTTTATCTTATCTGCACTTGAGGGCAACAAGAACTATCTCATGGGATGCTTGATTATCTGCCCTTGAGGTGTTCATCGCCAGCACTTGTTTAAAAAAACTAACAAGAAGAGTATTGCAATTTAAGTTCAACATCTGTTAAAGATAAAGAAGAGGTAGAGAAATTCCATTAAGAACTTACAAAGCTGCTTCAGACAAAGTCCACGTGTGCATTGATGAGAGATGGCTTCATGGGGAAGGGTAGATCTTTGGGAAAGTGCAGAGAAGAGGAAAAGAAGGTAGGGCAGACATTGCTTGATTTTCACAAGAAGGGAGAAGGTGGAGTTTGTAAGCTAGGACCCTGTGAGCTTGACTTCTGTTCTGGCAAAGTTCTAGAAAGCTCAGTGTTCAGGAAGGCACAAAGGCACAGAGAGAAGGCATAGCTAGTGAATCAACTAAGAAAAAGAGATCCAGCATGTCAGCACCAATAACAAGTTGTGATGGGCTGACTTCATTACTAAACCGGCAGAGTTGAGGAATGCTCTAGGCATAATTTATCTAAAATTCAAAAAAAAATACAAGAGAGACTTGTATACTATTATTGGGAATGAGGAGAGATGTAGGCTCAAAGATATTTCAGTTACGGGAACTCAAAAGTGATTGAATTGAGTCAAGTTAATAACCATTAATTAAGTACCTACTATGTGCCAGGTACTGCAGTATGTGCCAAGAATGTAAAGGGAAGGGAAAAAACAGTTACCGCCCTCAAGGAGCTCATATTCTAAGGGGTGAGACAACATGTAAGCAACTATATACTTACAAAATACAGGGTAAATTGGAGGTAATCTCAGAGGAAAGGCACTAGTATTGAGGGGAATCAGGGATGTCTTCTTTGAAAAGGTGAGATTTTAGCTGAGACTTGAAGGAACTTGAAGGAAGAGGCAGAAATAAGAAGAAAGAGCATCCTCAGAATGGGGAATAGCCATTTTCCTGTGTGAAAAGTCAGAGAGATGGGAGACAGAGTTTTGTGTGTAAGGGATAGCAAGGAGCCTAGTGCTATCGGATTGTAAAGTATGTGGATGGGGAATAAAATGTAAGAAGGCTAGAAAGGTAGGAAGGGTTTGGATTATGAAAAGCTTCAAAAGTCAAACAGAGAAGTTTTATGTTTTATTCCAGAGAGAATAGGGAGCCATTAGAATTTATTGGGGAGTGACCCAGTCAGACATACTCTACAGGAAAATCACTTTGGTAGCTGAGTGAAGGATGAACTGAAGTCGGGAGAGATTTGAGGCAGGGAAGCCAACTGGAAGGCTATTGAAATAATCCAGGCTTGAGGTGATGAGGGCTGGCACTATAGTGGTCTTCATGTCAGGGGAAGGAAAGGGCCATATATGAGAGATACAAAGGCAAAATCAGTAGGAATTGACAACTGACTGGATAATGGGGAGTGAGAGAGTGAGAAATGGAGGATGATGCCTAGTTTCTGAGTCTGGATGAATGAAGGTAACCATAAGAGCAGGGGAACTTATCTGTGGGAGTGAGGACATGTCTCCTGACCACGAAGTCAAGATCTTACCTTTGAGTTTTGAGCTTTATGGGCCAGACACACTGGCCTTCTTTCACTTCTTCACTCATACTATTCCATCTCCAGTCTCTGTGGCTTTCATTGCCTATCCTCATGTCTGTATTTTTTCATCTTTATCTCTTAAAACTTCTCATTTCCTTTAAGATCCTACTCAAGCCCCACCTTAGTTATGAAGTCTTTTCTGCTCCTTGAAGAAGCTAGTATCTCTGCCCAACAAACCACTTTGAATGTATCTTGTATGGATTTGCGACATATTTGTATATGTATATGTCATTTCCCTGTTAGAATTTTAAGCTCCTTGAGGGCAAGGGCTATTTCACTTTTGCTTTTGTGTCCTTAGGGCCAGACTCTTAATAAATGCATGTCGATTGATTTTTAGAAGGACTAAGAATAATTCCATATGGGCCCAAAGTCTAGAAAACCCTCCTTCTATCCCTGGATTACCTTCTTGAACCCAGCTGAGATACTTTCATGAATCTAAAATCTCATCACTGGAATTATTCCCTTCACCAATTCAGGACCACCCTATCTATGTCTTCTCATTCAGTATGATTCCTGTTCATGCTTTTCTATTAATCTTCTCCAAAAAGATCTTTCCAATATGCTGAAGGTCTTCCTCTTGTCTCTTTAATTTTTTTAGTCACCCATGCAGTCCCTACTGAAGCCATTAATCTGTTATCACTCAGTACATGAATGGTCTTTCCCCATTATATAGGTCCTCAATATCTTTTACGCTGTTGCTTGCATTGAAGTCATGGCAAGTAATATGCAGCAGCCTACTTTGTAGCATCTTGCCATTGTAAGGGACCTCAAAGGCCAGCTCATCCAACTAGGAATCCAGCAAAATGTGTGACTGAATTCTACCACAATGATGACAAGGAATCTTCTACTGGAAGACATCCAGTGAGGCAGAATTCACCATGCCTTTCCCTCGTTCCACCACTGCCAATAAGTCTTCTCCAGGTTAAAATTCCACATCTTCTTCAATCAGTCCTTCTATGGATTCTATTGATTTCCAGTCTCCTGAGCACCCTGATAGCCCTTCTGTGGACATGCTAGTATTCAAACCTCTACCTTCTGACATGAGTACACCCAAGATGGAATTGGATAGTGCAGAAAGGATATTTGTCCCAAGTTACATGTTGGCCCTTCAGAAATCTTTAGTTCTATGCATTCACCATAACACCACAGAAATGTTTCTGAAAGTATTTTGTGGAAACTGAATTTTTATGAATTTAGTTATTCAGGCACATGAAGGGACTTTGCACTTAAAGAAGTACTATGGTAAATCCCTTTAATTAACCTGTCTTGTAAATCCTAGTTTATTTATCAAGTTTCCTTCCAGTAAGCTGCACTTGGACTTTTAATCCTGATTTGATATTCCCAGTGCAGTAAGGATTGTTGATGAAATTTGGGCAAATTTAATTTCCTAGAAATTGAAACCTCTTTTCTCAGCCTTTTTTTTTTTTTTATCATCAGCAAATAACAGTGAATCAGCTCCTAGGGAGAAATTATTTTTTTCAAATTACTAGATGAGATGCTAAAGCACTTATCTATTTATTTTGTGAATTTATTCCTTGGAAAATATTGGCAGTAAAGAAATGGGTTTTATCACAGAGAGTGGTTTGGGATTGTTAAAAAGCATTATGCAGTTTCCCAGATGTGATCCATCCCCATTTCTTCTACTATCCTATTCTGGCCTAGATCATTGTCCATCTCTAGATATGTGTCTAACCTAAATTATTCTAATTGAATATTTAAGAATTTTAAAAAATTATCTTATTGTTTGAAATCAAGGGAAGCAATTATTTAATAAATCAGGACTAACCATTTGATTAATTCAGGTAATTCAAGCTATCCGCCAACATTCTTTCTAGGTTACCCAGACAATGTTGTGGTACTAGAAATGTTCTACTTTCACAGTTGATTTGACAGCAACCAAGTCTTCATATTTCATTCCCACATTACTACTTTCAGAGGGGCAGCGAAGTGGTGCAATGGATAGAGCACCAGTGCAGGAGTCAGGAGAATCTGAGTTCAAATCTCACCTCAGACACTTGACACTCACTAGCTGTGTGACGTTGGGCAAGTCACATAACCTCAACTGCCCTCATCCTGGGTCATCTCCAGTCATCCTGATGAATATCTGGTCACTAGATTCAGGTGGCTCTGGAGGAGAAGTGAGGCTGGTGACCTGCACAGCCCTCCCTCACTCAAAACAAAGTCAAGTACAAGTCATGTCATTATTTCTTTGATGGCATGGTCTTCTTTGTCAATGAAGGATGAACACATACTACTTTCAGCAAATCACAGGATTTTAAAGTTGGAAGTCACTTTGGTGGCCATCTATTGCAATCATAAAAGAGAATCCCCTCTACAACATACCTGGTAAGTGGTCATGTAGGCTCTTCTTGGAGACTTCTAATGAAATGGAACCCTCTACATTCCCATTCCACTTTTGGACAAAACTTAACTATTAGGAAAGTTGTTTCCATACATCATCTCTAAATTTTTCCCCTTCACAGCTTTTATCTCTTACTCCTGGTTCTGCCCTAGTGACCAAACAGAACAAATCTAAATCCCTTTTCCACAGAACAGCCCTTCAGATACTTAAAAAAGGCTATCATGCCCTCTACCCATAATCTTCTTTCCTTCCAACTAATGTCCCCAGTTCCTTCTCACCCATCTTCATGTGAAATGAATTCAACCTCCTTCATAATCCAGGTTGTGCTTCTCCACATGCTCTTTAGCTTATCAATCTTGTTCCTAAATTGTAGGACCCTTTATTTTTTATGCTATGAATGCAGACCCGGAAATTGCTGAGTGTTTTCTGGGATTGAGAATTTAGGACTGATACAAGATCTTATTAACAGATTTTCTTGAAGTTTATTTTCCATAAAGAGAAGTTGTCATGAATTCTGATTTTCAAAAACAAATATTTTCAGACTATGTGTCCTGAATAGGCAGCATGACTTGTGAATAGAGAGCTGGCCTTGAGTCAGGAAAATCTGGGTTCAAGTCCTGCCTTAGACACCTATCACTCACTGTCCCAGGCAAGTCTTAAAAACTATAAATTTCACAGAAGGTGTCTACCCTACATTGTTAGGAGTTTCCTGTCTTGGATTATCTGTCACTTGACTCTCACCACTACAATTATCTCTTATTTTTATGTAGATCTATACCCAGAGTTCTACTGGGCTGCTGCCACGTGTGCCATCTTGTTACTCTTCTGCAGACCCATTCCATCCATTGTAGAGCATCAATCGTGAATAATGGGTTAATAGTCTTATTAAGCTTAGAAGCTGATATATAGTCTGATTTAGTCTTCAGAATAAAGCTTTTGTTTTAGTGTTCCATAGAGTACTTCCATAAACATATTTAATAAATAGCAAGAGTCTGTGAAACAATTTGTTGAAAGTCTCATCACTAGAAGGGCCCAAGTCAAGCTAATATTTCACTAATAAAATATCTACCTTGGGAGCATATCTTTTAAAAAAAAATCATACCATGATTGGGGTGGCATGTGATTTCCATTCACAACTACACAAAAGTCAGAAAAGCTCCATTAGTCATCCGTAGAGGACAGGCTCAGTGCTCACAAAAAAGCCACTGTAAATGAATGCATCACAAATTATGTTGCATGATGGCACATACCATCCTTGTGGCTACCATTAGTGACAAAGTTTTCTTAGGTAACATTGGAGCACAATGAAACCATTTGCTCTTATTACATAATGAACGGTATATAATTTGAATATCTGGTCATAAAGGACATAATCCAAATAATACAACAAAGTTAAAGCCATTACAGGTCCCATTTCTCTGTGTGGGGAGGGGGGGAAGGAAGAATTGGTACAGGTGTGTGCTTGTGTGGTCAGTGCTTATAGGTAAGAGTTCACTAAAATATTCATGCATTTGTATATTGCTTTCTGTGAGCAGCCTGAAAAAGTGGATATGGGGCAAAGAGGAGACTATGTTTGGTGTGGCCTCTTGGCTTCCCTTTATTTCTATGTAGGGCTCTCCTTACAGATGAGAAACCTGAGTACAGAACGAACCCTGCTTTGGTGTCAAATTGGCTCGTTGTCTCCTTTTTCTGTTCATAAAAGAAGAAGAATGGAGGAGGTACCTGCCTACCACGTAGCTCGGGGTGTTTTATAGGAGAGAATAGGAACACATGAGAAGTGATAATAGAATATAGTGGGGAAAGTACTGGCTCTGAGATCTGGAACTGAAGTCTTGGCCCTGCTGTTTACTTTCTACTTTTAACTTCTCTGGGTCTCAGTTTTCTTCTCTTTAAAATGATGAAGTTGAACTGTGTGATCTTTAAAGTCTCTTCCAGTTTTAAATCTGATTTTTGAGCATCCACTGTCTATTATGGCTCTTTGCTGCTAGAGATACAAAGAAACTGAACCATAGACATTCATGGAACTTAGTCTAGTTAAAGGGGTCAGCCATGTATGTAAATAGCTTCTATAAAGCAGTACATTTCATAATCTGCGTTATGTTCTCCACAACGCTATCTCACCTTTGACTAAGCTATAAACTCCTAGAGAGTGAGAGCCTTATCTTAAGCAAACTTTATGTCTTTCTCAGCAACTAGTACAATTATGCTCTGCATACTGCAAGAGCTTAATAAATGTTTGTCGTATGTGTATTTGTATAGGTAGTGGGAATTTAGGGGTAGGAGAGACAATCAAATAAGGCCCTTCTGGAGGAGGTAGGGTTTGAACAAAGCCTTGAATATTTGCTTGATATTTGGTGAGTAGAGATGCAGGGAAAGGCAGGGGGAACAATTTAAACATGGGTATAGAGATGGGAAAATACCACTAATATCTGGAGACCAGATAGATCAATTAGAGAGTTCACATAAAAAGGTTATGAGAGGGGTAGGTAGGTGGTGCAGTGAACAGAGCCCTGGCCTTGGAGTCAGGAAGACCTGAGTTCAAATCCGGCCTCAGATGTTTGATACTTATTAGCTGTGTGACCTTGGGCAAGTTACTTGACCAGAGTTGCCTTGCCTTCTCCAAAAAAAAAAAAAAGAAAGAAAGAAAGAAAAAAAGAAGGGAAAAGTTATGAGAAAAGGTTGGAAAGGTCTGATTATAAAGGGTAACTAAGGAGTTTGAGCTTTATCCTTGTAGACTATTGAATGTTGAGCAAGGCAATAGTAACCTGATCAAAACTATATTTTAGGAAGATTTAACCCAAAGTTACTAGTTCAATTCATAGTTAAAATTAAACATGTTGCCCCAAAAGAACCCTATTAGATGTCCCACATGTGACTGTCGACTACATAGGGTGGGCTGCCCTTTGTGATCACCGTTCCTAGGTATCAACTTTGGCTGGATGGTAAGAACCAGAGGCTTGACGGAGTATTTGTTGGATGATTGATTAGAAAGGAACAAATAATGCCTTGTGAGTACCTGTGAATTTCTTGTATGCCACAGGAGAACTATCGCATAAGTGAAAGTTTTGACTGCCTTGACCCAAGATTTCCCAGAAAGGAATTATTTCCTATTGTGTTATTTCTTGTGTTATTTTCTATTTAAAATATATTTCTATCTAAAAAAACTTCTACCATATTTTTTAAAAAGTAGATCAGAACAAATAAATTAATAATTAAAAATAGATGAAAAATGTAAATAAGAGATAAAAAAATTCTCACTTCTTTACACAGGCAGGACACTATACTATGGTTTTGTTTTTCTCCTTTTAAAAAAATTGTCATTTTAAGGGTTATAAGAAGCAGAGAGAGAAAATATACTTGGAAATGAAGGTGATGTAAAAACAAAAATAAATAAATAAATATTTCATGAAATGGAGAAAAAAAAAGGTAGGTCCATTTACCAAGCACTTATTAAGATTGTGTGCTATGTTAGGTATATGGTTACAGGTTGTTGTTGTGTTTGTCCTTCGTTCTCGAAGAGAACCATGACATCAAGGTAATGACATAACTTGTACTTGACTTTGATTTGAGTGAGGGAGAGCTATGCAAGGTCACCAACCTCACTTTCTTCTCCTGAGCCATCTGGGTCCAGTGGCCTGATATTCATGTGGTGCAATGTGGAATATATAGTAAATACTTAATAAATGCATGTTAACTGGTAGCAGTATAGCACTGAGAAATCTGGTTCCCTGGGCGTCTTTGTATGTCTCTGGTCATCTGTGATGTCTCTGGGACAAATCTTGTTCTACGGAGGATACTGCAGCATACTGGAGGTCTTAAGGCATAAAATAATATAAAATAATAAAATAAAGGCATAGTATAAAGGAGTAGGAAGAAGGGCAGTGGAAAGAGGACTGGGTCTTGGGAATCATAGGGTCTGGATTCAAAGCCCTTGTAGCTCTAGACCAATGGCCCTACAATGGCTTTATGTCTTAAGATCTTCAAACCTTGCCCTGTTCTCTCAGGCATGCCTACGCCAGAGGTCACAGAACCTTTGTAGTATGAGGTTGTGGAACACTGACACACACATGTATATTGTATCTCCAACTAGTTTTTGGGAAACTGCCTTATTATCATTTTTATTTCCCTCTCCTAGAGCTGTGCCTGTACATAGTACATGTCTAACTCTTTATGACCCTATAGATCATAGCACACCACTGTTGTCTATAGGGTTTTCCTGGCAAAGATACCTCAGTGGTTTGCCCTTCTTTTTCCAGTGGATTAAGGCAAACAGAAGTTAAATGACTTGCCCAGGGTCACACAGCTAATTAGAGTCTGAGGTCAGATTTGAACTTGGGTCTTCCTGACTCCAGGTCTGGCGCTCTATCCACTTAACCACCTAACTGCCTCAAAAATTAAATACTCAGGAATATTTGTTGTCAAATGTAAAACATGGTCCCTACCTTCAAGGACTTTATGATCTCATTGTAGAAACTGCCAAGTTAGACATGAAGTTTTCTGTTGTAGTCTCTCTGTTCTCATTTTCTTTTTTGAAAATTTCAATTATTATTTTATTATTTGAATTATGTTCATATCATTTTAAGGGAAATTAGTCATGAGTTGCCAGTGCTTGGAAAAATCACAATATCTAATAGAAGGTCTTAAAGTGCAAAAAAGTAAATACAGTGAATTAATAATGAAAGCTTTCTTTGTCCACTTTGTGTTGCCTCTGGTACTTACCTCATTCAGTTGCCCAACAATATTTTAAATTGTATTAAATTCTTTGCTTTGCTCATTTAAAATTTTTATAAGCTTTTATTTGTGTGTGTGTATGCAGGGTTTTTTAGCCATTTTTCTTTTATTTAGTAGTTTTCTCTCTCTCTCTCTCCCCGCTCTCCTCTCTTTATTTCTCTCTCCTTTCTATCTCTTCTAGACTCTGGCACTTACTAGCTTTGTGACTCTGGGCAATTCCCTTAATTTAGGCAACTCCTTAGATCTTACCTACTAAGTCAGGGGTGGGTAATCGGACTTGAGGCTGCATGTGGCCCTCTAGATCCTCAAGAGGGGCTCTTTGAATGCAAACTTCACAGAACAAATCCCCTTAATAAAAGGATTTGTTCTGTAAAATAAGTTTCCACCTCCCTCCCCCACCCCATCTGTCCATGACTTAGATAAGTTGTAATCTGTGTTGGTGGAGGGAATTTCCACCCTGGTAGTTCTTCTCTTTCAAAATCACAGATCCTTTGTGTTTGTTTTTTTATGAGAAGTCTGACTTCTTTGGATCCTGTCACTTTGATATCTTGGATTCATCTTAAGACATTAATTTTAATGAAATGTATCTAAAACTCCCGTTATTTTAGAGTAAGCACAAAAAATCCCCATGGTTATTTTCTAAAATATCTTACCCTTGATATCCACTTAATTATAAATCAAAATTTTAAAAAGCAGTTCCCCATGTTTCAGGAAGGTTCTACCCATAGAGAAAAGGCACTTGAACTGTGGGATGATCCAATAGGCAGCTACTGCCACAAATAACTTTAACCGAGGATATTGGGTTCTCTTCCACTCTGAAGCAAGACATGGATAGTAGATAAAACCAGGAAGAGGGCAGACCTCTCTACTGTGATTCTTTTTGTTTCTTCATTTTATTCGCTTTTTAAAATTTTGTTTTTCAATTAATAATTAGTTTTTCTTCCTCTCGTATTTCTCCTCTCCAGTGTAAGAGAAAAAACAAGCTCCTGTAACAAATATGCATAGTCTAGTAAAATAATTTCCAAAAATGAATGTCTCATTGTGAATCTTAAATCGATCATCACTGTTTCAAAAAGCAGGCAGCCTGCTTGTCACTGGTTCTGAAATGGCTGGTGGCTGTTGTGTTGAGCAGAGTTCTTAAATCTTTCAAAGTTGTTTGTCTTTACAATGTTGTTGCAGAAATTGTTATTCTGGTTCTACTGACTTCATTCTGCATTGCTTCATATAAATCTGTGACAAATAAATGCAATAAAGATAAATTGAGATACATACTTCAAGCAAAATCCGTTTATGAACAGCGATGCTTATAACTGTTAACAAACTGGATCGGACTGACTGCCAAATTATGGTCAGCTACCCTAATGAAAACAGGGAGATCCTTTTTATTAACACATAGGAATGGGGGAGTGGTCTGGGTAGTTGGAGAGCATTACAATTGGTTGCACTAGGAAAAGTGGATTGGCGTTCAGGTGTGGCTAATCACACCTCTCTCTGACAATTAAGAAATGTTCATTGTTTTATGGAACTCATCTGGAACTACCAGCTGTGATCTCCCCTCATTGTACAAAGACAGGTAAGGACAGATGGCAAGTCTTTTTGGAGCGGGGAGAGGAGGGCAACTCCAGGTTAAGCTGGTTGGGGCTTATAGACAACAAGCAGATATCCCAGGGTCTAACTGAATAACAGCATTCCCTTTAAAATAATTCAGGCTAGGAAAGACCACAAATCTGAGCAAAGTGAGTTCAGGCAGAAACTAATAATTAGACAGTCATACAGTATAAAATCAATTATGTTATAAAATAATATAGTAAAAATCACAAGTAATATTCATTTTTATCTTTTCACACCCAGGTACCTCTGGAAACATTCCTTTTATCATTTCTTGCAGCCCCATAGTATTCTATTACACTCACAGACCATCATTTGTTCAGGCATTCCCCAGCGGATGAGCAGTCCTTTAATGTCCTACTCTTTGCCACTACAAAAAGAAGTGCTATAAATATTTTGGTACATAAAGTTTTTGCTCTTCTCTCTTGGGTCCCAGTGGTGTATAGACATGGTAGCAGCATATGCAGTTTATTAGTGCCCACTATGTGCCAGGCAAACAATAGTGTAAATCTCTCTCTCTCTCTCTCTCTCTCTCTCTCTCTCTCTCTCTCTCTCTCTCTCTCTCTCTCTCTCTCTCTCTCTCTCACACACACACACACACACACACACAGAACTATGTGTGTATATATATATGTATACACACAGGACATATGGATATATACAGGAAAAATTGCAATTCATCAGCAGAGGGAAGGCTAAAAGGGGGTCTTATAGAAGCTGGAATTTTAATTGGATTTTAGCTTGAAGAAAGCCAGGGAAGCTTGAAGATAAGGAGGGAGAAGATTCTAGGAATGGGAGACAGCCAGTGAAGATGTCCAGAGTCAGGAGATGAAGTGTCTTATTTGGGGAACATCCAGGAGACTGATGATACAGGATCACAAAGTACATGGAGGTGGGGAGTAAGTGTGTGGTTGTAAGGTGTAAGAAGACTGGAAAGGTGTGTGAAGGGAGCAGATGATGAAGGGCTTTGAATGTCTGTAAGCGCAAGAAGAGTGGGATTTTAGTTGTTTTCTTTTTGGAGTTAGGTTTCCCAGGCTCAGGCTAAATTGCCAACATCTGATGGTCCAATTTCCTTTGAACCTGGTAGTTCACAGCTGTACTGAGTCACGTGGGTTATGATACCTTCTGGCTCTGAGTCTATTAGGTGAAAACTGTATCCTACTGGGAGGTTGATATTTTACTTTGAGGGGTTTTGCTTATGAGAAGGACCTTTTGATTTCCTGGATAGGACTTTAGAGTAGCTATTAAGAGACACTCCCCAAATACTCAGATGTTGTTGGTGCTTCCCCCATCAGGGGGTGTATGTAGATTGTTGTATTACTTTGTCAGACAGTTGGAGTCCTTGCTGTTGATCTTTGTGCTAATTTTTCTGCTTATATTTTCTGTTTGTATTTCTCCACGTTCAGGGTGTTAACCTTTCCCCTGAACTAGTGAATGACTCATATATGTTTAATTAAAGAAGGATTGTTAATCCCTTTGAAGCTATCTTTCCTTTAAAAAGCAGATCAAAGAACCTATGCTAGCAGGCCATCCTGGGTGTGCTTGCTAATACAACATCAGACAGAAGATTTTATATTTGATCCTGGAGATGATGGGAGCCTAGTAGAGTTTTTGCTGTGACAAATGGTACACATGGTTTGTTGTTGGGGAGACACTTCCAATTTACTTTATGTTCTTATGTGGCTATAGAGCTAAGAAGGGAAGTAAGAGAGCCTGGCAAGAGCTTCTCTTAGGAGAACAGAACAGAACAGGGCGCAGTGGATGGCTATGTTAGGTATCCTGTGGGAATTACTTATACCTTTATCTGCTCTGTAAGCTGTCAAAGATCCCACCCGTAGAGTCACCCCAAGACCTGGGAGGTAACTTCCCAAAATCAGCAAATGGCTGCGTCCTGGATAGTAGCTTCTGAACCTTTCTTTAGACTCTCAGGCATGCTTATGTTAGGAAGACAGCAATATCTGCATTCTGACCGCTAACAAATTAGAATGGATTGAGAATGAGAGAGCTTCAATGGTTTGACCTGTCACAATGTTCTTATAGTTTGGAACTGGCTAACAGCCTCTTCACGCCATTCTTGGACTTATCATTTCTCTTATCTCCACAGTTTTCATTCTCACCATCAGGAGGGGAGCCAGTCTCCCTTGTTTGCTAGCAACAGGTTTTATGTTTATTTTTCAATCCAGCACCACTTTGTGGCAGTTAAGACATTTTATTGTTCAGTATAGAGCTTGTTATTCCAACCCAACTTTGATTCTGAAGATCTACTGGTTTTGACATTCACTCTCCATTTCTTTATTTTTCAGAAAAATTATACCACAACTTTGAAGTCTAATAAAATTCTGCAATGGTGTTGGCATTCAGCTCTCCCTTTAGAATGTACTTCTCATTTTGTAAGAATCAGAAGTATGGTGGATGATGAAAGATTCCCAGAGTCTAGGATCTGGAGTTCCTGGAGTCAATGGGCGAAATTGAAGGGTAAGAAGATAAAGGCTTTTAAAACATAGTCTTCTAATACTAGGTGATTCACAGCCAGATGGGTGTTCAAATTGACAACACTAGAGGTTTCCATGGATCGTTGCTCTAGATCTGGAAGGGATCTCATTTTGCACATGAGGAAACTGAGGACCAAGGAAAGTGACTTGTCCAAGTTCCCATAGGTAGGAAACATCGCAAGTAGGATTTGATCACAACTGGGATCAAAACACTTTACAAACTGTGAAGCACCACATACAAGTGAATCGTTAGTTTTGACATTTTTGTTTTAATTGATGATGTTATTATCATTCTTTTTCTTCTATGTGTTAGTAAGGGACCTCCAAAGACCTACCTATGCCCAAGTCTTTCACCCACCATTAAAGCCATTTCTTTGGGTTATGGCAATTTATCTTCAGGAGAACTGAAAGGTAAGTGTTATCTAGGAAGAACAAAACACGAACCCATTAACACCCTAACAGGGTTAGTTTATTAAGCGGATTCACTTCAGGAAGCTGGACGTTGAAGGAATAAAGTCCATCCATACACATTTCGATAGGGTAGTGTTGCTGGAGTTTTGGGGAAAAGTCTGTTGGGTAGAATGGTTGTCTGAGAAGCAAAGGGAAGTCAGTTAGCAGGGGAGCAGACAGGGGAGAAGGCTTGAGCAACATGAAGAAGATTCCAGTTGCTGGTTGTCTGGAGCCAGAAGCAGTTTAGTCTACTTCACACTTGGCTAGTGCCCAGCGGACAGCCGTGTGTCAGTAGCCACTGCAGAAACCTGAGACTTGATCATTTTAATAGCTCTCTTGAACTCACTGGTATAATATATCCAAATATGTAACAACTTTCATAACTTGGATATATTCATTGTGTTGGTTTTCCAGGTTTTTTCCCACCCCCTCTAATAGTTTAAATAAACAATATCCTTTCCTGTAAAGGGTAACTTGCTTCTTATAAACAGGAAACAGCTGGCTCAGAAAGTCAGTGATAGGTTTAGGGTTGCTTTGTCATCCTCTGAGGAATTTCATGTATCTGGTTAATGAGAAGAGGGATCATATGGTTTCAAAATCTTTTTTAAAAATTATGGTTTTCATTTGTCTTCGGCTCCTAACCTCCATTCCTTTGCAGAGGTGTTTTGTTCCTGGGTATAGAATAGTATATGTGTCACATTTTTGATATATCAAATAATAATTTTGCTGACTTCCCCCTTCCTCCGAAATCCTTTATTCTAAGGTGTAGCTCTTTGGCAGGGAAAAGGAAGAATTATTCAGAGGGAAATCTAGGTGATGTAAAAACAAAAGATAACAATAAAAATCTATGAAAAGTTATGCTAAGTTTCTTTGACACAAATAACCTGATAATTTAAGGTTATGTGATAGTAGTACTTCCTTAAAAGTATTATATTAAAATGCTCATCTAAGTCATCATTAGAGAGTTGAGGATTGTCATAAGTAGTAATGATGCTATCACTAGCACAGTTTCAGCTGCATTTGCCATATTTTGGTCTTTTTTTTACTGGAAAATTTCTGACAGCCTACCATTCTAAAAATATCTTAATCAGCAAACATTTATTAAGTACTCGGCTAGTTCTAGGCACTGTGCTAAAACAAAAGAAGTCCCTGCACCTTAAATAACTTACATTTAATGAAGGACACACACACACACACACACACACACACACACACACACACACACACACATACCCCTATGTTTGTCATTAGAACATATAAGATAAATACAGAGTAGACAGAAAGCAGCTTTATTGGGGATGGCAGGAGTAGCTGGGGGAACCAGGAAAGGGCTCCTGGAAGAGTTCTGGCACACTAACTTGAGATGAGTCTTAAAGGAACCATGGATTCTCTGAGGAACAGTTGAAGAGAACATTCTAGGTATGAAGAGCTGCCAGTGCCAAGTCGCAAAGGCAGGAGATGGATCCTTGTTTGTGAGGAAGAGCCAAAAGCATGACTGAATCCTAGAGCTTGTGGAGAAGCAGAAAGGGGCCAGGCTGTGAAGAGCCTTAGACACCAAACAAAGGGACTCTATTGGATCTTGGAGGTGACAAGGAGCCACTGGAATTTATAGAGCAGGGTACTGATAGGACAAAACCTTTGCTTTCGAAAAGTCTTATTTAGCAAATGAGTTGGAGAATGGATTGGAGTGGGGAGACATGGAAGGCAGGAAGGTGAGTTAAAAACTATTATAGGAGTCCATTGAAAGGGGATGGGGGCCTGAATTGGGCAGCCGGATGGTTCAGTGGATAGAGTGTTAGGTCTGGAGTCAAAAAGACTCATCTTCCTGCGTTCAAATCTGGCTTCAGATGCTTATTAGCTGTGTGATCCTGGGAAAGTTACTTTGCCCTATTTGTCTCCATTTCTTGATCTAGAAAATGAGCTAGAAAAAAAAGTGGCAAAGCATTCCAGGATCTCTGCCAAGAAAACTCCAAATGACTTACAAATAGCTGATCACAACCGAAACAACTCAACAACAAGGGCGTGAATTAGAGTGACAGCTATGTGAGTAGAAAACAACGGACATGTATGATAGGTGTTGCTACAAAAGAAATTACAAGGTTTGGTATCGAGTTGGAGTATGACTGATATTTAGAACCTAGGTAACTGGAAAGATGGTAGTGTCCTCAAGAGTAGGGAAGTTCAGAAGAGGGGAAGGTTTAGAGGAAAGAGTGTTTTGGACAGATTGAGTTTCAGATGTTTATGGAACATCTAGTTCAAAGTGTCCAAAAGACAGTTGATGATTCAGCCCTGAAGCTCAGGAGAGAGACTAAGGTTGGACATATACACCTGAAAATCACCTGCATAGAGATAATGATTGAACCCAAAGGACCAAATGAGATAATGAAGAGAAAACAAAAGAATGGAGTCCAGGAAATAACTTTGGTGTGGACTCACTGGAAATGGGTATGGCTTTGGTGAAGATGAAATAAGAGACTGAGAAGTAGTTGGATTTGAAGAAAGAGAACTAGAAGTCCCAAAACCCCAGAAGGGAGAGAGTATCCATCCATAAGAGGTCACCAGCAATGTCAGGGGCAGTATAGAGGTAAAGAAGGATGAAATTCAGGAAGAGGCCATTTGATTTGAAGATGAAGAACTCATGATAACTTTGGAAAGGTGATTTCGATTGAGATCAGAGGATCTTGAAGAGCATAAACAAAGGAAGTGGAGGCTCTAATTGTAATTTGCTTTTGTTTTCAAAGAACTTAGGTGAAAAGGAGAAGGGAAATATAGGATGGAATCTGGGACACTTGATAAGATTTAGTGATGGTTTGTTAAGGATGATTCAGACAAACTTGGGTTTGTTTGGAGACAATTGGAAAGGAGTTGAAGACAAGAAGAGATGGAGTAAAGGAGTGGTGGGGTATGGTGTCAGAGGTATAATACACAACTGGACACTTGGAAATGATCCGGTACAACTTCCTGTTTTCTCCCTTGCAACTATTAAATCTTCTATTTTCTAAATTTATCTACCACTATTTTTAAAAAATCTTCTCTTCCTCTTCCCTGTCCTTTGAGTTTCAGAGTAGTTCTCTACAATGCCTGAATTCTTTGCTTTAATTACTAAAATTCCATGTCTTTTGGGCTATTTGAACTTGGACTAAAACTACAGAAGATCGCGTAACTAGAGCGGAGGTTGTTCACCTTGCTTGTGAGTCATGGATCCATCTAACAGTTTGGTGAAGCCTATTTTAAATTCATAAAAATAAAATACATATGATTAGAAAGGAAACTAAAGATGTGATTTTTATTTCCTAGAGAAGTTCCCAGATTTCTTGAAATCTATCCCTGGATTCAACTCCAAGTTAGGAACCTCTGCTCTAGAAAGAGCAGCATTTCTTGAATGGGGACTATAAAAAAAAACTCCAGTGGAGACAGAGAACAGAACTTCAAACAGCTGAGTAGTCGAGGCAGCCTGTACATTAGAACAATTTCCTCACTATTTGTGTAACCACCTAGCCCATCTTCATTCTAAACACCTTATTGCAATATCACCATTATCAGCTTTCTTGCTCTCCCTATTTATCTCTCTTGACTCCAATTTAATAAATGTTTATTAAGCTTCCCTCCCAAAAGAATAAAAAATGCTCATTACACAGGAGAGAGTCAGGAAACCTTGGAGTTTGGAAGACTTCATCTCTAACATGTACTGATTATGTTGACCATGGTCAAATCCTTTAACCAGAAACTAGATGGGGCTGACCTTGGAGTCAGAAACACTTGAGTTTAAATCCTGCCTCAAATACTTTCTAGCTGTGTGACACTGGTCAGCTGACTTAACCTCTCTGCCTTAGATTTTTTTCATCTCTAAAATGGGAATGATATGTGTGAAATGCTTTGCACACCTTAAGGTGCATAAGGTGCACCTATTATTTAACCCATTGGCAACACAGGCAAGTCTCTAAGACTACACGTTACAGAAAAGGAGGTAATCTGCATGAAGTGGGAGTTGTCTCATCTACAGTTTATTATATTGATGACATCACAGGTAGAGAACCCCTCTCCTTCCCCAGTTCCTGAAATATATGTTAAATACCTCATTGTTTCCCTTAGATGTCAGGCTAAAGTAAAATGCTTTTATAGTTAAAATATTAACTTGCAGTTCTTGGGCATCTACTTCCATCTGGGAGGTTAGAACAGAGTATTGAAGTTTATACGTACTTAAATCAGAGTGCAAAGATTTCAGCTATGTTTAAAAAGATGCATTTTAAAAGGTCAGTTTTGAATAGTCTTTCATCCTCAATTTTAGGTCTATTCTAGGGAAATCATATCATCATTAATTCACTATTTCAATATTTTTGATTCTCCTAATCTTTAAAACATATGATCAGAACAGTTGTGCTTCTGGAAGGCTGTAGAAAACACATCTCATCCATATTGCTAGGAAACAGTCACTCAGCTGTATTTATTAAGCACTTTCTATGGGCCCAGTTAAGCACAAAATGCTTTGTCCAAAAAGGTTTATGTGAATCCAACCTGTACATTCTGTCTGCTTCTGCTGACCTCATCTAGTCTATCACAACAGAACTTAGTCAGGCCACTACAGACCATTGGATCAATGTACATAATTTCCCAAACACTCATTATTGTATATAGGTGCCAGAAGCTGCTAACAGCTGTTGCTCATGATGCACATGACTTATTGGGGATGGGATACCTGCAGATGGCTGCCTGGCTCAGTCAATAGAATGCTGGACCTGAGTTCAAATCCTGATTCAGACACTTGCTAACTGTGGGAATCCTGGACAGGTTACTTGACCACTGTGTGCTTCAGTTTGCCCATCTGTAAAATGGGAATAATAATAGCAGCTACCTTTCAGGGTGAAGTTCAAATGAGATGATATTTGTAAAGCACTTTGTAAATCTTACAATGTCATATAAATTCTATGGCAAATATTTTTATAACTCTATTTTTACATGGGAGTATAATATTGGTGAATTAGAACTTTCCCCCATTCTCCCTTTTCAAACTTGACAGACTGCCCACCACAGTGGTATATGTTTAATTTATAAAGCATTTATACTGTTGATCTAAAAAGGGACCAGATGTGAAAATCTTGGAGGACCTGGGTTTCAATCCTGACTCTGACTAGTGGTGAGGCTGGCAAGTTCCTTTCTTCTCTGAGCCTCAGTTACCTTGTACTAAAAATGGAGATAATAATTTGTATAATAATCATTTGTGGTGAGAGCATCTGTGTTGCAGTTTTATAGAGTTCTAGGAAGAAGTGTGGGCCCTCATTGTAATCATATAATGTGCAAGAGATTCTGACTTGGTGATTTTTTGCTGTGTCTTGTAGGGCAGGATTCCTCAGGCCAGTTTGTCATTTTCCCTGCTGATATCACGTATGCTGAAGAAGGTTCCAATGTCACCTTTTGCTGCATTTCCAGAACAGATAATGAGAAAATAAAGTTTTTTTATGAAGCCATATCTGTACAGGGAATAAAACTGAGCCCCCGTACGACAATGTTTGAAGTGAATAATGTTTCGTTTGTTAGAGAACATGGGTCAAATGCGTTTTGTGAGCTGAACTCTGATATCGAAGGTGTTGTCCTATATGTAGGAGGTAAGGACTTGAACTTTGTGTTTTTGTTCTCCTGTTCAGTGAAATATATTATTATAACCATTTTTCTAAAGAGATGTATATATAGATATATAATGTGTGTGTATATATGTGTATATATATATGTATAATATCCATGAATAGCCTTGATATTCCATAATGTTCCTTACTAAGATTAGCCTTTAGAAGATTTTTAGAAAGATGTCTTAGAGTGATACAAAGTTCTCCAAAGTCATGTTGATGCTTTAAAAACTGGCACTATAAAAACATAAAAACTATAGGTCCTGCTATTGGTCAACCCCACCTGGTTCCTATAATAATTACCATTTATTCCTACTCACTCATAGGTAAGTCAGGGCTCAGAAACATGGCTGAAGAGAGAAATGAAATCTTGGGCTGGAGAGTATCTTTGAATAATATGTCCTTCCTTCAGTAGTTAGGATGTTTATCATCCATGTGAAGATCACTCATGGCTCAGTATGTCCATCCCTCCCCGACTCCCAAAGGCATGTTATAGTGTCCAGAGGCACAGTTCAATTCCTAGTGATTCTCTTTATTTTTTTTAATTTATTTATTTAACTTTTAACATTCATTTTCACAAAATTTTGGGTTCCAAATTTTCTCCCTATTTGCTAGTGATTCTTTTTAGCTGAGAAACATATTAATATGCTTTACAGAAGCCTGTAGAAAATACACTAAGTGCACTTAACCCTAAGAAACTGGTTAATCAGGGGCAGCTAGATAACAAAGTGGTTAGAGCACTGGCCCTGGAGTCAGGAGAACCTGAGTTCAAATCTGGCCTCAGATACTTAACTAGGTGTGTGACCCTAGCAAGTCACTTAACCCTGATTGTCTCCAAATATGTTTTTTAAGGTGCTTAGTCAAATCAAGCTTGCACAGCCCTAACTTGGGACTCTACTGTGATTACCCTGTATTCCCTAATAACCCACAGACTCAGAATTCTCCTTTACAAACATTCTCCAAGAGGGGTTGTATAGACTTTGCTTGAAGACCTCTAGTAACAATAAATCTTCTTCCTTCCTGGGTAGCACATTTCACCTTTTCCTACATCTACTTGTTTGGATGTTTCCTCTTTCATTCGTTCTAAATCTGCCTTTTTGCAAATCCCACATACTGGTACTAATCCTACACTCTGGGATCAAGAGGAACACCCTGAAGACAGTCACGATGTTTTTCTCTAAGTCATGTCTTCTCCATACTAGATGTCCTCACTTCCTTTAACTGATTTTCATATCATGTGAACCCAAGTCCCTTTGCCCCTAGCTCAGTCAGTCATCTACAGGGCCACTAGATTCATGAGGCACCATTTTGAGGATATGCAAGCTTGCAGATGCCAGATTACTCACAGTGTTTCATGCAACTTATGTGGTGTTGTGTGAGCACAGTATAAGCCAGCAGCTTTGCACTATTTTTGTTTCATGACCCCCACAACTAGCACTACCACTATATTTATTCTTCACCCCTACTATAGTTTCCGCACCACCATTTCTTTGCTCTCTCTCTATTAAGGGTCAGTAAGAAGTCCTTGCTGGAGTTGGGATGTGAATTTCCTCTCCCCCACCACTCTTGGGGTAACTTTGAGCAAGTCTCTGAGCCTCAGCTTGTTCATAGCAAAATGAGAATGTTAACATTACCCCTACCTTATCTCACAGGGTTGTCATGAGGGTCAATAGGAACACATGTAAAAATGTTTTGTAACTGCAAACGTACTCCAACAGTATCTTTTTGACTGAGATAAAACAGCCTTATTTTAGAGGTAAAGTAAGACCTGAAAATACTGGGGTGAAAAAAAACCCAATGAAAGGTGAGTTTCCAAAATGGCCACCACATTATCCTATTCAAAGGAAATCTCTCAGCAGACAATAGACTAATTAGACTGCAAAATCTGCTAGTAATTACCCATTATCTTAAGACTATCATTCTCGGATCAACTTCTACATCCTTCTTTCTCAGACCAATAGAGATCCTTTCCTTGCCTTCACTAGTGAACTTGGGCAAAGAGGTTGGGGCTGAGGTTGAGTCTTCGGGGCTATCTTCCTCTAGCACCATATGGTATCCAAGGCTGAGATGGTGTGACTTTGGAAGAGGCCCCAGAATTCAGTCAGATGGAGGAGAGGGAGGAGAGGGAGGAGGAGGAATAATGATAATAATGCTTACTCTACTTGTTCTGTTTACGCATTTTTTCATGAGCTTCCTTCATCTTTCTCAGCTTCTGGTCCTTCACTATACCCAGCTCCACTATTCCTGGGGCAAAGGAATTTGCAGAAAGTTCATCAAGGCCAGGAAGTAGGTGGCATGGGTATCCCATCTTCCGTCCCACATCCAAAACATTGCCAGGAAGAAACCTGAATTCCCTGGGAATCCCCCTGGTGAATGAGGGAAGATAGTGGAGGATACAGAGGATCAGTTAATGCTGGGTGGACAGAGTTAGAACTTTCAGGATACCTAGGGGTATACAGAAACCCCAGGAGAGTCTATCCCTGACTGCCCTGCTGTGGGGGTCCAACACACTCTGCTACTGTGGTTTTTTCTACTCCTGTGGCTGAAATCCTTCTTCCTCTACTTTCCTCCCAGCACCTACTTCCTAGTCCCACCCCTCTGCACTCCAATATTCTTATTTTAAAACACCATGGGAAATGAGCTATGTTATGATATTATTGCAGTATTACATGTAAATTTTTACTTCAAAGTTCACCTTTGCTTCTTTTCTAATAGATACATTAATAAATTCTGTGCTTGGCTTTGCAGCCACGTTACCATTCCTTCTTTAACATTTCTTGCTCAGGGCTACACTTACATATCTCATTATGGCTCTGTCCTTTCATTCTGCTTGCTCACTAGGCCATCATCTCCTCAGATCCACATGTGGTTTTATCTTGGGTTGCTGGGCTACATTCAGCATTTATAACTTTTCACTTCCTCACCTCCAAAGGACTTCTATGAGTCTAGGGCTGCATGTTTACAATCGCAACTAAAAAAACTAACTTCCCAGGAGACTTAAGATGAGGTAAAGTCCAAACTTACCCTTCCCTCAGTCTCTCACTGACATTACCTTCAGGTGTGGGGAATCTGCAGCCTCAAGGTCACCAATTTTCCATCCCCATCCTAGTCTCTTAACATGGGTTATATTAAATCACTGACGAATAATGAAATCCTCATTGTCAGTGGAGGTGACTTGTGTTGTCTTGGGAATTCACCAAGGTTAGGTACATTCAACCAAACTAGGAAGATTTAAAGGATGATTCAGACCACTTACTATACCTGCTGTCTGAGGACCACCTTAGCCAAATGTGGAGAAGCCTGTTTTCAGTGGGCTGGTTGTTTAGGGATGAATTCTTTGTCCATGGCAAAGAATAGAAGGAAGGAAAAATACAGTTGTACAGTAGTTCTGCTTACCAAATACAATATCTGTATGATCTCATTTGATCCTCATAATTCTGTGAGGTAGATAGGGCAGGTGGTATTATCCTCTCATTTTACAGATGAGGAAACTGAGGGCTAGAAAGGTCAAATGATATACCCAGGGTCATGTAACTAGGAGTGCACAGAGCTAGGACTTTAAGCCAGGTCTTATGATTTCAGGTCTAGTGATTCTCCACATTTACTACACTACTTCTGCTCATAGCTTAGGATGGGTAGTCACCCACATTTTCTACCTAGAGAGTTGTCATAGGAATATGATAAAGATTGGACCTGGAATGGAGGACAACATGTGATCACTACCTGTGGTCATTAATGAATTGATGACTAATGGGATCACCCTGCATTCCAGGAGGCTGATTTGCTCTCATTCAATTTCAAGAAACTTAAATGTCTAGGTCTGCCCACTGTAAGTATGATTAATAACACAATGTTCATGTCTCCTGTGTTTAAAGGCTTCAACCTTAGTTTTGCCAACAGCTTTCGTTTATGTTCATAGTACTTGAAGAGCCCAAGGATTTTTCTTGTCAAACTCGGGACTTACAAACCTTGAACTGTACCTGGGATCCAGGAAGAGACACATTATTGCCAGAGAATCTTCCAAGCCGCTACAGTTTATTTGAATGGCAAGTCATGTTTTCTGGTTGAAGCTTGGTAGTATTCCAGCCCTCCCTGTGCAGGATGTAAAGCCAAAAGCTTCCCTGAGATGTTACAGAAAACTGAAACAAATATGCCAAATTGCTGTCCTTTAAAGGGTTACTGGTCTGCCCTGGCTCTGACCAAAGTTTTGCTAAATCTAATGAGTCAGAAGGAAAAGTTGTAGATCCAAGTGTGAAAATGCAATCTGATTCATGACTTAGGTCCACCTAATTTCCTACTTTTCTTATAGTGGCATGATGTTTACGATTATAGAACTCTCTAAAATCTATGCAGTACTTTGTATCTGTTGTCTCATTTGATTCCCACAATCATCTTGTGGGATTGGTACCATAGACATCTCCATTTTTGCTAATGACAAAATTGAGAATCATAAAGATTGAGTCATTTCCCAAGGTCACAAATGTGACGACTAGGACTCAAACCCAGAACTTCTTATTCTAAGTCTGGTGATCTTTGTGAAAGTTACACAGTTCTTTGGCCAATGGAAGTTACGGGAAGTCCTAACTATCCAGGAGGAAGAAACGGGAGGCACCTTATTGTTAAATAACTGGCAGTTATATAGTGCTTTAAGATTTACAAGGTGTTTAACAATCATCTCATTTGTTCCTTGCAACAACCCAGGGCTATTGTTAGCCTTATTTTACAGAGGAGGAAAATGAGGCAGGCAGAGGTTAAAGGATAGAGTCATAGAGCTAGTAAGTATCTGGTGTAGGATTTGAATTCAGTTCTTCCTGATTGCAGGCCCAGTGCTCTGTCCACTGTACCACCTTGTTACCCCTGTAAGAATGTAAAATTTACAAAAATCAAGTTGTTTAAATTCTATTTTTATTGTCCATAATTTTCAGTGGGGGAAAAAGTGGACATCTTCTACTATTCCCAGTAATATAACATGGAACATTCTGGATATGCTCCCTAGGCAGGAACAGGTCTGTTTTTTTACCAAAATTATATTATTGTAATTATTTGTTTGTTTTAAAGGTTTTCCCAGAAAAAGGATGATTGTGTTCACAGAAATTGGTGTACCTGGCAACTGGCCCCAGACATGCAGGACACATATAACTTCACCCTGATGGCTGAAAATAAAATAGGAAAGAGAAGAACGAGCATTTTCTTCAATGTGACCCAACGAGGTGAAAATGTGGATAACAAAATAAACTATATGATCTCTCTCTCTCTCTCTCTCTCTCTCTCTCTCTCTCTCTCTCTCTCTCTCTCTCTCTCTCTCTCTCACCCACCCTCACCCTCCCTCACCCTATCACCACCATGTAATGTGCTGTCTCTTCCTCTCTTTGTCTTCCTCTCTCTTTCCATCTCTTTCTCTTTTAATCTCTCTCTCTTTCTATCTCTTTCTATTTTTCCATCTCTCTCCCCCTCTCCTTTCCTTTCCCTCTTTTTTCTCTTTTTTTCATCTCTCTCATCTTTCTCTTTCTCTCCACACCCCCCACATATATACACACACAAATATACATATATATATATATACATATATAAATACATTAATTTCTCCTGCCACAAGATACTGTGAAAAGGGCACAGAGTCTAGCATCAGAGGACCTATATTTCCATCTGTACTGTTATCTATCCAATTAGAGAATGGCTCTTTTCCTTGTAAATTTGATTCATTTGTTTATTTACTGTAGAAATAAAACCTTTATCAGAGAAACTTGTTCCAAAGGGTTCCCCGCCCCCCAGTTTCCTGCTTTTCTTCTAATTTTACCTGCATTGGTTTTGTTTGTGCACAATCTTTTTAATTTTATTTAATCAAAATTATCCACTTTGCCTCCTGTGAATCTTTCTACCTCTTGTTTGGTCATAAATTCTTCCCCTGTCTGTAGATCTGACAGGTAATTTCTTCCATGTTCCTCTAATTTGCTTATAATATCATTCTTTATGTCTAAATCATGTACCCATTTTGAGCTTAACTTGGTATACAACGTGAGATGCTTTTCTCTACTTAATCTCTGTCATACTACTTTCTCAATAGTTTTTTATGGAATAGAGAAGTCTTGCCTCAGTAGCTGAAATGTGAGTTTATCAAACATTAGCATACTTTGCTCATGTATTTGCTTCTGAAAAATTGTGTACCCGATCTGTTCCATTGCTCAATCCCTCTTTTTCTCATCCAGTATCAAATTCTTTTGATGAT
This sequence comes from Notamacropus eugenii, assembly GCF_028372415.1. Taxonomy (NCBI): domain Eukaryota; kingdom Metazoa; phylum Chordata; class Mammalia; order Diprotodontia; family Macropodidae; genus Notamacropus; species Notamacropus eugenii. Next base: position 421,585,763 of record NC_092875.1, on the reverse strand, counting down.
TACAGCCATGTAGTATAAAATTGGTGTGGTACTGATAGACTCCTTTCCTTCTCACTTTTCCTAAGATGGCTTCCCAGTCACTATGCTAAGTGAATATTTATTTACCTTTATAAACCAGATGTAGTAAGAATTTGGGTTTCCAACATGAAGAACACATTTTTGGATCTATATTCGTGTTTTTTACTCTCTTGACAGTTCAGCCGAAGTTTGTTGGTGAAATATCTATTGAAAATGTCAGTGCCACAGAGGCTACATTGACATGGGAGATTATACCCAACCAAAAAAACCTCAGTTTTTTGTGTCAGATTGAAGTCTACCATGATGGAAAAAGAATAGAGGTAAGAAATGGTCTTTGACTCATGGAAATGCACTGTTGAAAATTATTTAGACCTTTCTTCTTGATCTCTGGCATCAAAGGATGTATGATGTGGCAGGATCTCCACTAAAAAGTCTTTGCAATTAATTTCTAACTGTTGATTTCAATCCAAATCAGAATAGGTCTGGCCAGAGTGGTAACTGGGAACTTTTGTGTCAGGGTCACAGATCAGAAAATGCCCATGGGGCAAAGAGAATAAAAGGCACCTCATTTCTTTTTAGGTGAGAAGGGAAAGCCATTGATCTATGGAGGGAAGATTGAGATCTTGGGATACTGATAGAAGGGCACTTTGGGGGGGATAGTTAGGACAAGGTGAGGGGGAATCTCACCCTAGAATGAAATATGGCAATTTTCTATTTTTAATAGTTAAAATTGCTAACTGGGTGTTCTATAGCTTCAGTGATAATAAAGGACCACAGATGCTATCAAGATCCTTTAATTTCCATTCTGTCTTAGGTTTGGTTCTGGACCTGGCTTTAGTTTTAGGAAAATGCATACTCACATCAACTCTGTTTGTCATTTCTTCTTTGATTTACCAGTACAACACTTCCAATTCTGAATTCACTTTAAGGAGATTACAACCTTATGCAGCACATTCAGCTCAAGTACGCTGCTGCACAGCCTATCACTTTTGGAAATGGAGTGAATGGAAAAGCAAAAGCTTCACCACAAAGGAGGCTGGTAAGTTTGATCCATTGCAGTGCAACTCTAGGACATTTGTTGCTTGAGACTCACTTGCAGACTCATGGTACTACTTAAAACTTAAATAATGAGAGGAAAGCATTAGGGTGCTGTGGTCTAGTTGAACGTATTTCTAAAGACATTTCCTTTATCAAATATGTAATTTTTTTAAATGGAGGAGGGGTAGAGGGTGTTAGTGTATGAACCTGTGATTTCATTGGTGAAAGGAAATAAATATCTTCATTCACTTCAGATCTATAGCTGCTTTGCCACTTCCTGTTGCAGAGAGCTGCCTGGGGCTGTGAGAAACTGAATGACATTCTAGATCACGTAATCAGTAGGTATCAGGCAGGACTTGAACCCAAGTCTTCTTGGCTCTGTGGACGGTTCTCTGTAGGCATTAGGCAAAGTGAATATTAATTTACCTTTATGTAACATTTTGAGGTTGTGACTTGCCCTGGGTCACTCAGCTAGTATGTGTCTGAGGCCAGATTTGAACTCAAGAAGATGACTCTTCCTGACTCCAGGCCCAGCACTGTATACACTGTACCATCTAGTTGCCCCATATTAAACGCCTACTATATGCCATATATGATGGTTGGGATGCAGATAATAAAAATAAAAGTCTCTATCCACAAGAAACTTACGTTCTGATAGAGAAAGACAACAGAGGGGTAGTGACCCGCGAGGATGGCTATGTTCTGTGATGTCACCTGTAGAGTTGGAAAGCAATTGATTGGCATGGATTATCTAGCAACAGTAATATCCATGTGATTATCATTCCCAGAGCTAGAAAGAGGGAAAGGACAAGAGTACCTGGCCAGAGAGGAGCAGCATCCCTAGCTAGCACTTAAATTTTGATCTACTTCCTTCTCCAGGGCTGCTCCACTATATCACTCTTGACTCTGAGTGTAAGTTGTAGTTAAAGATGGTATCATTCCATGAAATTTTAATTAAATAAATTTTAATCAGTGGCTTTTCTTTCTTGCCCTTAATTAGGTCCTCAAGGCTTCTTTGGTTGCTTCTGTTGCTTTGAGTGTTTTTGGAACCAGCAACAATTTATCTGTTGGGTAAATAAAAAGAGTAATGGAAGCTGAAAAATAGGAACTACATTAGCAGTTCCCTGTGGTACTGCTTTAGGTTATGAATATCCAAAACCCTCCTGTTACTAACAGAGTCTTGATACCAACCCCAATGAAAGCTCGATAATTTTTCTCCAGGATGATGACTAATAAATGGAGCATTTCCTTAGTAGTGACCCTGTCCCACCCAAATCATCATAGAGTCAAAGATCTTAGAGCTTGATTTGGTCCAACCTCTCAGGTTAAGGTAGTGTATTTCCATTTTACAGATGTGGCTCAGACAAAGTAATTAGCGACTTTCTTATGTTCCTGTAGTATAGTCTGTATCCTAAAGGGGAAGCAAATCCTGGGTGTCCTTCCTCCTAGTGCAGTGTATTAGAAACACTGTCAGAAGAAAGGAGAGTTAGTGATATTTTTTTTCAGGCTGATGGATTTCTTGATTGTCTGTCACAGGAGATCATTTTAATGAAAAATTATTGAATCATTTACAAACTACTAAACAAAATAACGAACTTATAACTGGATTTTTTTTTCTCATCCATTGATTTTTTTAAAATCTCAAATAGACATAGATTTCATTTTTGTTTTCTAGGCACTTTACAGATGCATGCTCTGAGTTTTATAACTCCCCAAAATGAAATCCAATGTGCAGGTTCTATTTGGAGCTAAAAGAATTGATTTATCATGCTTAAGTGGTCAGTCATAGATAGAGTATTTTTTTTAATACCAACTTAGCTGGGAAGATTGTGCAATTTGAACAGGGATGCAGATAACGAGAGGAGGAGGCTTTTCAACTCCAACCCCTCCTGGCTCCCCATCAAGCATCTGTACAGCATCTTTGAGGCCAATATACACCTTTTGTACTTTTAGAAATCAGAGAAATCAGGCAAGGGAACAATGGTGGTCTGCCACCTTTGGGGATTCTGGCATCATGGGAATTTACCTGGCATACTTTCTATAGATTATCCAACCCTATTCAACAAATTCGATTTTATTCAATAAACATCAAGAACCTATGTTAAGGCATTATGTGGGGTTTTAGGGATACAATGGGAAAAACAAAGCTCTAAAGAAAAACCATTTATTGATGTGTTTTGTTTTTACCTCACTACCATTTCCAGACATACATATCCTCTCATCCCATCACTTCTCCTTCCCTCCATCCCAATTGAATCCTTTCTCATAATTAAAAAAAATACATTGTATTTGACAATGGATGCAACATTCTGCCTTCTTTTCTTCCCATCTCTTTGAAGAGAAGGAAGTGTTTTATTACCCATTCTCCAGGACCATTATTGGTTTTCCATTCCCTCGAGAGTTCATCTTTTTCTGGCGGGTTTTTTTCTTTCATTTTCATTGTTGTAGTCAATTGCTTATATTCTTCTCCCATTTTTTCTTATTTTACTCAGTATTCGTTGATACGAATCTTCCATTTCTCTGAATTCTATACATTGGTCAATTCTTACTACACATTAATATCTCATTACATTCATTTTCTCTACTTTGTTTAGACATCGCCCAGTTGATGGGCAACCAGCTTGCTTTTAATTCTTTGTTTTGACAAAAAGTACTGTCCCTACTCTTAGTGGCAATTTCCTACAGTCAAAAGGTTTGTAAGCTTAATACCAGATCTATTCAATTATAGATTATGGGTAGGGGAACATCCGAGATTGTCTAAAATTATGCTATTAGGCATAGGACTTTAGACCAACAACAATAAGTTAGGGTCCTTTAATTCTTAGTAATACTGTGGAGACAATTAGGTCAAGAGCTTGTGAAGTCAGCAACTTAAATATTATTTGTGTTTCAGTTGGTTAATGTTTAAAAAAAATTCTTTTGTGGTCTATATTGTAAATGCTTTAAAAAGAAGTATCACCTGATCAAAAGTTGGAATTGTTTTATGTGATATGAAGTGTGTTGAAAATGAAAAATAAAATGAAAAAGCACTGGCATGAGAATTTTTATCTATATTGGAACTTGGTGTCTGTCTTTGACAGAAATGTGTACCCTTCAGAAGCACCAGTTCTTAAGGCTAATTTCGGTCTTCATAGAAGCTATAAAACCTAATATCTGAAAGGGACTTTAGAGGACATTTAGTCCAAGTTCCTCATTTTATAATTGAAAAAACTGCTCTGCTCCATTCCCTTCACTCTTGAAAACTCTACTATCAGTTGGGAATGAAGGTGGTAAGTGTTGGAGGAATTAACTCCCAGAATTTCAGCAGTCAAAAATCAGTTGAGATTATGTAGTAGAAATTTGAATGGATCCAATTAGAATGTTGCTGGGTTTTTCCCTCTTTCTCCTTCAGTGTTTAGCAGCACACATACATGAGCAGAAAAATTGGATGGTAGGAGGTTGGGCAAAATTTTCTTTTCTGAACTAGAAATAGCCTGAATGTCTTGCCTATGAGCACCTGGTGTAATCCAACAACTTTTCTTTGGTTCACTTCAGCTCCCTCAGGGGCTCTCAATATCTGGAGAATTGTGGAACCTGTTTCAGGAGGATATAATGTGAAAATATTCTGGAAGGTAAGTTGTCTTGGACTCACGTTTCCAAATGCTTTCTGGATAACTCCCCCTGGATGTTCCATGGGTACTTTAAGGTCAAAATATTTGAAACTTAATTCATCATTTTCCTCCAGAACCAGTCCCTTTTCCTGACTTTCCTATATATTATCAAAAACATCCCCATTTTTCCCAGTGCTTGTAACCCCAGTGCCATCTTTGACTCTTGGTCCACTTCATCTCTACCCCTGCAACATTCAATCACTTACCAAGTTGTGTTTCCTCAATATCTCTCACATATGTTCCCTTATCGTTTTCACTACTACTACCTTATCTCTAGACTGCTGCAATAGCCTCCTAACCATTCTCTCATCCTAGTTATTTCCCTCCTTTAGGGTCCCCCCCAGATTAATCTTCCAGATGCGCAGTTTTGATCATTTCATTCTCCCAACTCATTGTGGTTCAGGGGAAAGACAGAGTCAGATGTCCTGGGTTTGAATCTCAGCTCTGCTCTTTACCACCTTTGTGATCTTGGGTAATTTACTTCTCCTTTCTGGACCTTAGTTACTCATTTGCAAAATGAGGGCATTGGGCCAAGTGACCGCTAACATCTCTTCTGCCTCTAAATCTATGACCCTACAAATAAAATATCCTGGCTAAGGATAGCAGAATGGGATTTTTAAACATATATTAGAGGTAAGAAGATCAAAGAAGGGCTGCCCCTGTTATCTAGAGTAAATGAAATGCTAACAGACAGTGAAAAAAGACAGAACTGCCTAATAATGATTTTATTTTTTCTCTGCCAAGGAGGATGGCACTGAAAAGCACAGGTAAGTGAGGAGGTAGGAGAACATAATTAAACTTCCTTCAATGGGTTTCAATCACTACGTCCATAGAAACTACATGCCAGAGTTCTGAAGGAACTGGTGGATATGGTAGTTAAATCTCAGTTGGTAATCTTTGAAAAGTCATGGATGAGGGAAGAGATATGAGAATGAAAAACCTGTTGTTTCTGAAAAAGAGAAGAAAGTGGCAATCTAGTGAACTTTGTTTTAATTGCTGGCAAAATTAAATTATTAAAGGCAGAGTTTGTGAGCACTTAGGAGGGGAAACAGAAGTCACTGAAAGGCAGAATACCTTTTTTTTCCCCATCCAAATGCATGTTTAATGACAGAAAAGAACAAGTCCACAGCAGAGAAGAAGAGTAATTATCAGTAAGGATCTGATAAAGTAACTTCTAGAGTAAAAGAGAACCTGTTATCCTTTGCTTTACGTAAAGTATGTTATTTTCGCTGAAGACACGGATGGCTATGAATGGGTGACTATGTATTTAAATTGTTGTGAGCGTGCTTGAATTTACAAGAAAAATCCAAACAACTAAGTCAATGAGTTCCTGAAATGGCAAATAGAAGCCAGACAGCTATAAGCTAGGCATTTGTTTAAACTTATTCATGGTTGTCCGTGATAGAAGGGATATACTTCATGAATTTTCTAATTATTTTCCACTACAAGCAATCTGGAACAGAGAAATCCAGTCCAGGATTATCTATCTATCTAAATACCCATCTTTACTCTTTTGTTTTTTTTTAAAAAAATTATTTTTCCCCAATTATGTGTTAAGACTTTTTTTTTAACATTTTTAAAAAAAAGTTTTGAGTTCCAAATTCTATCCCTCCTTTCTTCCCTCTCCTCTTTTCCTAATCTTTTCTCTTCCTGGCAGCTTGTCATACTTGAAGTCAGCCATCATATCTCTTTACCACCCCCTTCCTTTCCACTCTACCCCAGTCTTCTACCAAGCGCCCCTTCTCTGAGTTAAAGATTCTAAGTTCCAAATCATTTCTTCATTGCTTGGTTTCTAGTCACTATTCAGGTCACTCTCTACTGAGAGTGCTCCAGCTTGTCAGTTCCTTCCTAAAAGAAGGTTTTCCGAAGTGAGACTATTACTCTTATTTTGAACATCCAAAGACTGCCAGAAACCTGTAAGAGAAACCAAGTCAGGGGCCCTGGAAGGCATGGCACAAGAAACTCATACACACAGCAGAAGGATGGTCTCTGGCAGCCCAGTTCCTAGCCATATCAGGAGACAGGACCTGACCAGCACCCAGGCTGAATTCAACCCAGAATCCAAGCAGCTGACCTAGCTGGAAGGAGGAAAAACTACCTGAGGTTTGGCAGGAAGCCTGCTCCCAGTGCAACTTGACAACATTTGACAAGGGGTAGAGTCAACCAAAGGCTTAGATGATGAAAGGAAGAGATCAAGAAGGGGCCATGACCCAAAATGTAACTTGAGCCACCAGAAAACTTATCCCAAGCCCAGGGGGCAGAGAACAGGATCCCATTTTAGCTGCCTGTCCACAGCATCCAAGACTACAGTGGGGAGCAGCACCTGACCCAAGCATAAAGACTCAATCTGGAAACCAAGCCTGGAAAAATGAATAAGCAGAAGAAAATGCTGAACACAATGAAGAAATACTATGGATTTAGAGAAGACAGAGAGATAAAGCTAGAAAAAGTGACTCCACAGTCAGGCAATGGCCTCCTGGTATCTCAGGTCTTTATTCCTGGCTCCTTCCTCTGCCCTACCCATATACAAGCATATCTCATTTTATTATGCTGCACTTTATTGCACTTTGCAGATATAGCAGGGTTTTTTTTTTTCACAGATTGAAGGTTTGTGGCAACCTTGTATTGAGCAAGTCTATAGGTGCCATTTTTCCAATGGCACATGCTCACAACGTGTCCTTTTGTTACAGTTTGGTCATTCTCGCAATATTTCAGACTTTTTCATTACTATTACAACTGTTATGATGATCTGTGATCAGTGTTCTTTGAAGTAATTATTAATGTAATTGTTTTGGGGCACCACAAACTATGCCCATTTAAGACAGCAAAATACATTGATAATGTTGTGGGTATTCTGACTGCTCCACCTACTGGCTATTCCCCTATCTCTCTCCCTCTCCTTGGGCTTTCCTACTTCCTGTGACACAACAATATTGAAATTAGGCTAATTAATAACCCTACAATGGCCTCTAAGTGTTCAAGTGAAAGGAAGAGTTAATCAATGTGGCAAATTTCACTGTTGTCTTATTTTAAGAAACTGCCATAGCCACCCCAGCCATTAGCAACCACCATGCTGATCAGTTGGTAGCTGTCAATATCAGGGCAAGACCTCCACCACCAGAAACATAATTACTCACTGAAGGATCAGATGATGCATTTTTGATGTTTGCATTTTTTAGCAATAAAGTATTTTTTTAATTATGTACATTTTTTAGACATAATACTATTACACACTTAATAGACTGGAATATAGTGTAAAACTAATTTTGATTGCACTGGAAAACCAACAAATTCATTTAATTTGCTTTATTGCAATGGTCTGAAATCAAACCTATGATATTTCCCAGGTATTCTTGTAGATTAGAGATCTGAGAAACAGAAATCGTAGTATCTTAAGAGTTGAGAGAGATCCTAGAATTCATCTGATCTAACCTTCCAGTCATCTAGGAAATCTTATCTACTACATCTCTGACACAGATGGTCATTGAGTTTCTGTTCAGCTATCCCACAAGGCAGCCCATATCCTTGCTGGGCAGGTATCATTATTTTTAAAAAATTTGTTACTGAATGGAGATTCAACTTTTTTGGATTATCCCGGAGCAAATCTGCTTGTCCTCAAAAGTTTGAAGACAATCCACAGAGTCTTCTCTTCCACATGCTAAGAATCTCTGGTTAATTCAACTCTCCCTCATATAACATTGTTTCTAGAATTCTGACCATCCTAGTCACCCTCCATCTGGTTGAACTCTGGTCATAAAAATCATAGACCTTTTGAAGTGGAAGGGACATCAGAGGTCAGCTAATCCAATGCCTCATTTTACAGATTAAGAAACTGAAGCCTAAAAAAAAAGGTGAAATGTTTTTCTAGGATCAAAGTGTGCCAGGGCACAAACCCAGCTCTTCTGATTCCAAGTTCAATGCTCTTACACCTTCTTCCCAGTATTCCTGTTTTTCACTTGACTGCCAGTTCTCAGACCATGTCAGACTCAGGACATAGTTTAGGAAATTATACTCTGAATATACACAAAGACTACGACAAGGTAAACAGAAAGAACAACTGCAAAAAGGGAAAATGAAGCACTATGAGTTTATAGTGACCGAGGCTGGCCACAGAGAAGAGGTGGGAGAATGCATCTGCCTTCCTTGCTGAGGCAGGGATGCCAAACTCAGTACATTGGTTAGTTTTGCTGTGCTGACTTTTTCCCCCATTAAAAAAAAAACTTTGTTGTTGGGCAGATGAGAGGATATTTTCAGAAATGAATGTAAAGTAAAAAACAGAAGTTTCAATAAAAATCATAAATATTCAAACATATATGTACATATGTATGTGTTTTTGTGATTTGGAAATATTTGAAATTTCTAGGGAGAAAGAGATTTTTTTAAATGGCATGGCCTGTCAAGTGAAGACCATTTTGAAATGGTTCTCAATGTCTCTTTTCAGCCACTACCAACATGTCAAACTAATGGAAAAATCCTAAATTATAGCATAGCAATGGAAGCACTGGGGAAAGTGCCTAAGGTGGTGGACACCTTCTTTTCTGAACCAGAGAGTAATGGTACTGAAAAAATTATTGACCAACTACCCTATCAGATCAGCGTTGCAGTCATCAATAGTGTTGGATCTTCTACCCCTTCAGTCATTGTGGTCTCTGAAGATACTGGAAAAAGTGAGTATATATCATTTTTTAAAAAACTGCACAGGAAGTTATGGTGATATCATCTATAGCCTTTGATTTTTACATAAAAGGTTCTCCCAAATTGAAGAGGTAAAGAAAATTGTTTGTTGCTTCTCTAACGGCAACAAAAAGTTGTTAGTTGATTCTTCTTTCAGAGGGATCTTTTAATGGGTAGGCAGGTTCAATTTTAATTCCATTTGGGAACATTTGCACATATATGCACAGCGCTTTGTAAGGCACTGGAATGGAATAGTGCAAAGTCTTTGCCTTCAAAGAACTTTCACTTTAGTAAGGGGTTGGGACACTCCTTAGCACCTCTGCCAACATTCCTCCACCCCTGTCACTGACTCTCAACCTCCCTCAAATATGCAGATCAAGGTTGGGATGGGGGAGATGGGACCACAAAACACTACCCTCAGGATCCTTGTCAATAACTCTATCTATAAACGCTATAGCTCGAGCCCCCAGTGGTATATTTCCTGTTTAAAAAATATTAGTCACAAAAACTCTCTGACCTTTAACAAAATAGTTACTGAAAATGCAAAGAGCGTAATATTTATATAACCTTCTGCCCATAAACCTCCATCACATTCTTCCATCAATGTACTTAGTGTTCTTGGGGAGAGTAGGCACACATTAAAGCACTAGAGTAGAAAAGCACACATGTAGGAACTAATATCTAGTCAGGGTAATTTAAATCTATGAAACTGTAGACTTCAATATTCACTTTGTACTTTGGGAACTGTCCATAAAAGCTCCTTAATGGGTGTAGCTTCCATGTGAAACAGCTACTTCCATGATGAGCTGGACTTAAATCTCTCTTCTCATGTGGACAAGTTGATCCACTGGGCTACTTCTCTGATACTTCTTATTTGGGCTGTTCCTTAATAGAAGCTGTAGTGTCTGCCACTTCTAGCATTGGGATTAGCTGCAGCCTTTTGCTGAAGTAGTGTCCTATTCTTTTAGGGAAAGGTAGTGACCCTGATACTAAGATTGGCAAAATCCTCTGCAGTTCTGTGCCTTTGGCAGAACACTTTTCTTCTCAGCAAGACCAGGTGGAAAAGAAGAGAAGTATCTTTTTTTTCTTCACTTCTCTGCAGCAGATGACAATAGAGATAGATTAGGTATTTATTAGGTGTTTACTATGTTCCAGTCACTGTGCCTTAGCACACCTTACAAATACAAGCAAAAAAAAAAAAAAAAAAGACAGTCCTTGCTTTCAAGGAATTTATATCATAATGAAGGAAAACTATACATAAAATGAAAGTGGGAAGGGAACGGTACACATACAAGGGAAAGGTGGAAAAGTCCAGGGGGTCAGTAGTGAACATGATGTAGAAGTAAGCATGACTGGCCTAGATCCTTCCTGAAATGATCCTGGGCAAGAAAGAACTCATCAATCAGAGGAGAGGTGCATAGGGGAAGAGCCTCACCAGGATTTGAAGGCTATAGGTTTAGAGAAAAGTCCAGAGGGGTGGGGAGAAGAGTAAACATGGATGGCCCGAATGCATCCTGAAAGAGAGATTGAGCCTCACTTTGGCCAGCCAAAATCTACCTGGCATCAGGTGATGGCACAGAGATAGTTACAGCATCTTTTTGGTACAGTTCTGAAGTCTGGCGTTTTGTGTTTTATCTTTCTGTTTCTTATGCCCAAGACCTCATCACATCTTATGGTTAATAATAAAAATTTCATTTTCTGACTTTTGTCCTCAGGGCCAGGCATAGCAAATCTAATCCTTTAAATTGTCTGACTACTTTTCTCACATGACTTGACAAAGATCTTGTGCTCTTCAGAGCAGCACACAGAATCAGAGGCTATCTTTCCTTTAACCTTATATTCTTCTTGAATAGGGACAGCCTTTCATGACTGCATTTCTTTCATGTAAATCACAGTGTGATCAAGTGGATCACATCCCACTTGAGTGTTAGAATTGATTCAAACCGGACTGGACATAAGAGACCTGACATGGAAGAAGCAGGAACATCTTAAAGTATGGAAAACTTAGCTTGTCATGGAGGAGATAAATGTTCCATGACAAGGAGTGGCCTCCTTTTGAGGGAGAATTGAGATGTAGAATTTGCACATAGTGTTATATCTAAAAGCAGATGCTTGGATGGGAAGGGGAAACAATAACAGCCGGAGAGTAGTAATTAGTAGTCTTACCCATTCATAGGAGAAAGTGTTATACAGAGGAAAGAGGATTGGTTTTCAAGTCAGAAGTTCCATTCAAATTCTATTTCTGATACTTACTACTTTGTACTAAGGACAAGTCACTTGACCTCTGTAGACCTCAGTTTCTTTATCTGTAATGTAACACCCCCTCTAAACATGCTCCTCCACCTCCCACCCACATTTGTGGATTAGTTCTCTGGAAGGTGGGTGACTACTACATCCCTTTACAGTTCTTAGGGGTATCTCTATAGGGTTTGGTTTCCAGTGCTATTTATCTCAAGCCTGCATCCTGTCTGCTCCCCCCCGCAATATTGATTAACCAGTTGATATTAATGAGTTTGATGAGAAAGACAAAGCAGGACTGAAGTTAGCTAGTCTAACCCCTTTTACAGATGAGGCCCAGAGAGATCAAGTGATCTGTTTGTTAGTCAGTACTTATTAAACACTTACTATGTGCCACTCATTGTGCTAAGTGCTGGGGATAGGATACAAGAGGCAAAAGGCAATCCCTGTCGTGATGGGGGAAGCAACAACAAGCAAATGAATATGTACAAACAAACTATCTACATGATAAATTAGGAAATGACTAAGAAAGGGAAGACACTCGAGTGAAGAAGAGTTGAGAAAGGTTTCTTAAAAGATGGGGTTTTGTTGGGACTTCAAAGAAGCCAGTAGGCAGAGATGATCTTTGCCCCAAATCATCATCATTATCAATATTATTTAAATAGGAATTTAAAGTTTGCAAAACACTTTACAAAGGTCTCATTTTACCTTCACCATGACCCTGGTAGATATGTGTCATTATTACCCCCTTTTTATAGATGAGATGAGGAAACTGAGGCCAAGAGTTTATGTGACTTGCCCAGAGTCACAAAGCTAGCAAGCAGCTAAGGCTCAATTTTAACTCAGCTCACCCTGATTCCAGGTTCAGACCTCTATCCACCATGAACTTTTTTGCATTTCTCATATAGAGAGAGCTGGAATTCACACTTGGATCCTTTGATTCCAAATCCAGTACCCTTTTCACTGAATCTTCAAAGTCAGCGGTTCATTTCCTAAACTCTTCTCTCTTCTAAATTCCATTTGCAGTTGAAGTGATAAGGGATATCTGAAGACCTTTTATGACTCTTCATGAGTAAGCCATGGAGTGAGAGAGAGATGCACCCAAAAGTTATGGAGCTCATTAATATGCCTCTTGATACCCCTGCCCACCACACAACTCTAGGTTCCAAAGAACCCTAATATACTAGGGCCTGTGTCTACAGTGAGACACCTCTCCCTCCTTAAATGTTCCTAGAGACCTTTAGGCAAATTGCTTTACCTCACTGGGCCTCAGTGTTTCATCTCTCTTCTCTATCCCCGTCACATTTTACCTTGTTGTTGTGCTAGAATTTGTTGTTGTCATTGTTCAGTCATGTCTGAATCTTCGTGACCCCATTTAGGGTTTTCTTGGCAAAAATACTGAAGTTACTAACTATTTCCTTCTCCAGCTCATTTTTTTACAGAGGCGAAACTAAGACAAACAGGGTTAAGTGACTTGCTTAGAGTCATACAGCTAGTAAGGGTCTAAGGTCAGATTTGAACTCAGGAAAATCTTGAATCCAGGCCCGTTGCTCTGTCCACTGTGCCACCTAGATGCCCCCATTTTACCTTATATCATGCTTATTTGTGTACATGAGGTGTATTTCCCTATCTCCACTATGTTTACAAATTTGAAGGCAAGGACTTGTCATTTTCTATCTTCGTATCCCCAGTACCTGAATCAGTTTCTTGCACATAGCAAGCACGGAATGCTTGTCAAACAATATTTGTACTTGAATTTGAAATTATACTTTAAAAGGTCATTTTTTCTGGGTGTTTAAAGAGTTCAATTCATTCAAATTGAGGCAATGTTTTCTTCAAGGCTTGCAAAGCATCAAAGAAGATAGAGTTAATGGCACAGGGGATGAAATATATATATCTTGGAAACCTGACCCACAAAGTGAAGGCTATGTTGTGGACTGGTGTAACTATCCTCGGGATGCAATCTGTAATTTGCAGTGGGAGAAATTCAGTTCCAATACCACCAGTGCCATCATCAGATCTGGTAAGAGCAACCTTCTCCATGTTAATTAATGTCTGACTAGATGAAGTACCCTCTCTTGCTAAGTCTACCCACATTCTGCCCATTAGACTAGAACTTCTGAGCTGCCTCCCAAGCACCTTGGTTTGCCTTTCAATCATTCAGGTAAAATGCATGGTGAGATATCTTATTTTAAGGGAAATGCACGTACTTTCACTTCCGTGAAAGTTGACCTCTCATTGGGAACACCTGGGCTGAATCTTGGGTTTTGTTTTTCCAGAGCCCTTTGAGGATGATTCTGAGACTCTTCAGGTAGAACATAGTTTATGTGCATACTATTTAAAATGTACTTTATTTTATAATGAGGTGATGTCCATCTATATGGATATAAGGTGGGCACTGATGCTGCTACTGTCCTCCTTTAGACAGAACATCTTGAGTCACCTCCTTGGAATGGGAATCATATTAGGTTGTAAATACCTCATCAGTATGATGTATTTAATATATGAGGGTATCTGTGGTTTGATTCTAGATATGATGTTGAAAAATTGCCCTATATCAACTTTACATTCCCTCCCTCCTTCCTTCCTTCTTTCTCTTTCTTTCATTCTTTTCTTCCTTTCTTTTTATTTCTTCCCTCCCTCCCTTCCTTCCTGTAGGGAGATGAGGTACCAATGCAGGTAGCTATAATGCACAGTATTACCTCCTAAGTACATTAGAGTTACAAGAACAAAATGCTATGTGAGGTTGAGGGAATGGGGTGGTTACCAACTGAAAGATCGTGGAGGAATTCTTGGAGTGGGCTTTGAAGGATGAGTCAGAATTTAGTAGGAAGAAGGGAGAAAAGTTCAGGTCACGTGGCTGCAGACAATGGGAACAGCCCAAGCAAAGGCAGGAATCAGGGGAAAAATAAATTAGGGAGGGATTATTTATTTTGTAAAATAATTCAACATAGGATTAAACAGAAAGTTCTTTTAGTGCATTTTAACTACAGTTCAACTTCAAAAAGAATCTCATTTTAGGAACATTTGTTGTTTAAAGCAAGATATGCTTCTGTAACATTTACTTGTTATGAGTTCTTTGCACTTACTTGAGCCTCATTTCACATTCATTCTCACAATACCTCTTCAATTCCAGCTCCATGAACACAGCATCTGGAAACTGGGCTTGTTCTAAAGGCTAGGAGGACAGATGAAAAGAAGAGTTATTTTATGCCCTTGGGGGGGTAAGAAGGGTTTGTGGGTGTGTGTGTGAGAGAGAGACAGACAGACAGAGGGAAAGATAGAGACAGGGGAGGGGGAGAGACGGAAAGGGATAACCTGATACAGAGATGGACAGAGAGAGATCTGTGCCCAGTGATAGGCAGCCAGATGTAAAAATATTTGGTACTCATTTAAGATGCCCATCTGCTCCAGGAGAAGGCATGAAGGAAGGCCTAGTAACTTGGAAACAGAGCCAGTTTATTTTGTAATGAGGGCTCAGGAGCTAATCTGGAGAAAGGACAGTGGAAGATATGGAGCACAGAGTATGGAGACAGAAGGCTTTACCAAAACTAGGCTAAAATACCCAAACTAAAGGAAAATAACATAGATAAATGCCTCCATTCGTTTTTCAGTAATAATGAAAATGCTATGGCTGTCCTTAATAAATCTCCTTCTGCATCCACAGCTGCTTTTCAGTCTGGAGTGAGATATAATTTCAGAATTTATGGATTGTCTACAAAGCATGAAGCTTATTTGCTAGAGAAAAAAACAGGATATACTAAGGAGTTGGGTAAGTTAGAAACACTGAATAATAGTTCTTGTGTGACTAACATATTCAGAAAGAATCTTCTGGAAATGAAAGATTTCATCCTCCAAACCATCCTTATCTCATTTCCCCAGGATCCCAATCAGATTATTTTTTAAAATGTTGTTAATCCATACTAGTAAGATCCTGACTGTCCTGGGTCCATATTTTACAGCTGGTAATCCCAGCAATATTAACTGGCTACATTAATTTCACAGAGGGTAGCTAGGTGGCATAGTCACTATAGAACCCTGAGTCTGAAGTCAGGAAGACCTAAGTTCAAAACCAGCCTCAGACACTTATTAGCTGTGTGACCCTGGACAAGCCACTCCCCCCCCCAAAAAAACCCTCTATTTGCCTCAGTTCCCTCATTTGTAAAATGGGGATTATCATATAGCACCTATGTTCAGCTGGATGGTTCAGTGGATAGAGTACCAGGCCTTGAATCAGGAAGGCCTGAGTTCAAATTCAGCCTCAAACACTTACTAGCTGTGTGACCCTAGATAAGTCACTTCACCCTGTTTGCCTTAGTTTCCTCATGTGTAAAATGAGCTGGAGAAGAAAATGGCAAGTCACACCAGTATCTTTGCCAAGAAAACCCAAATGGGAACATGACTGAAAAACAATAATCATACCAAGTCATCCTCCAGACAGAAAAGGCCCTGGCTCTTTCCATACCCATTGCCTAACTTGATACAGCCCTACCTAGAAGATGATTTCCCTTTGACTTTTTCTTCACTGGATGTCCTGTATCAGTCATATCACATCCACAAAACAGCTTGATATAATAGGAAAGACACTAGACTTGAGCTCACTAACTTGTTTTGTGACCTAAAGCAGTCACTTCATTACGCTGGACCTCAGTTTCCCTATCTGTAAAATGAAGAGTTTAGACTAGATCTCTAAGAAGCCTCTTCTAGCTCTATTGTGATTACTCTACACTGCCTCTCATATATTTTGCCATAGATTCATAGACACACACGTTTCAAGATCTTCTAGTTGTCTGTAGAAAAAAATTAAACTATGTAATTAAGAAACCTTGTATAACAATATATACACAATTTAGTTATTAGTCCCTCTGCCCCAAGGGAGGAGGTTTTCTTTTTCCTCCCCAAGACTTTCTTTACTTTGCTTATTGATCAGAGTTCCCCTTTTAAAAAAATTCCTTTGAGAATTTTTATGTGTTTTACAAGTGTTAACATTTCCTTATATACAGAACAGAAAAATAGAATGTGACATTATGACTCTCCCTTTGGAAAACACTGCCCTGTTTTCTATACTCCCTTCTGAACTTCCTTCTGCTCTGTTTTTTTCAGATGTTTCACTGATACTTTTTTTCCCTTTCTTTTTCTTTTGTATCTCAATCACTGTGATCCCCACTCTCCAACTCTTCGTCATTAAATTAAATAGAATGACTCTATTGTAAAAAGTACATCTACTCAGTCAGAACAAATATCCAATACTGACCTCACTGAAAATGTAGGTCTCCTTTGATCCATCCCCTCTTCCAAGAGATGAGAAGTATGCTTCCTTATCTGTCTTTGGGGTCATGATTGACATACTTCTTATGTCTTTCAGATACATGACATTGCATCATTATATAAATTATTCTCAGGTTTCAGCTTTATTCAATCAGTAGCTGATTAAACAACTCCTCCCAGGTTTTCTGAAGGTTTTCTGCAAGTGTTGACTGCGCAGTTCAGCAAGACTCATTAATTTATAAATCTTATCTGAAAGTATATACAAAATTCCACACTGCTATTTTTCCTTTGTTATTCATTCATATCCAACTCTAAGTGACCCCATTCAGAGTTTTCTTGACAGAGATACTGGAGTAGTTTGCCTTTTCCTTCTCTAGCTCACTTTATCAGATGAGGAAACTGAGGAAAGCAGGGTTAAATGGTTTCCCCAGGGTCACTTTGCCTAGTAAGTGACTGAGACCAGACTTGAACTCAGGAAGATGAGTCTTCCTGCCTTCAGGTGCAGCCCTCTGTCCACTATGCCACCTAGCTGCCCATTAGTTCCCCACCCATGCGGTAAGTGGAGGGAGGTATATTAACCCAAAGTACTTTTTTTCCCCTTTCTAAATATTTTTATTGATGTCTTCTGGTTTTTTTCATCGGTTCTCAACACAACTCTTGTTCCTCCAGCCGTCTTTTGTAACAAAGAATAAAAATAAAAAGGAAAAATAAGCAGTTCTGCAAAACTAACCCAGTAGATGTAGTGTTCCACATCCATACTGACCAGCAACCCTGAGAATCTTCCCCTCTCAGTTTGATTTTTTTTCTTTTTAAATTAAAGGGGCTAATCCCTTGAATCACTTCTTAAAGAGGTCTATTCGCTGAATGGGCATTACCTCACTCAAAGTGAGAACCTGAAAAGGCCTTAGCCTAAAAGGACCAGGGTCTCCCACTGTATCCTGGGCCATCTCTGTCATCCTGATGAATATCAAGATGGCCCTGGAGGAAAAACTGAGGCTGATGACCTTGCACAGCCCTCCCTCACTCAAAGTCAGTTGCAAGTCATGTCATCATCTCCCTGATGACATGGTCTTTGAAAACCAAGGACAAACACAACAGAAACATTGTAGCATAGTGGATAGACTTCTGAAACTAAAGTATCAGCAAGACTTAGGTCCTGTGGCCAAGTCATGTTACTTCTCCCAGCCTCTATTTCTTCATCTGTAAAGCGGCAATAAACAATAGTAGTTTCACAGGAAAGAATGTACATATAGGATTTAACAGCCTTTAAGGCATTATTTATACATTACCTATTTTAATGTTTAAAATTTTGTTGTTTGTTCATGTAAGATGAGTGAAATCAAAGTATTCTAGAAGTCTAAAAAGGAAGGCACTTTCTCTCCTCCTCCCCAACTTCTTTTCCTAGCACTTGATTGCAAACCAGAAGTGACTGTTGACAATTTGGCTTCTACTTCACTGACCTTGACTTGGAAGGATAAGTGTGCTGAGGAGCCCCAGTACGGCTTCTTTAAAGGGTACCATATTTATGTGAAACCTGAAGCGAAGGGCTCCTGCGACTCGGAAACAGAAAAACTCCTTTTTTCAGGTAACATTTACTTAGACATGGAAAAGCTATCTCCTCATTTTTAAATATGTGAAAAATATTTGTCAATTTAGAATGTATCTTTTGTTAGTGCCTCGGGTGAAGTTTGTCTTTGTACCATCTGTTAGAAAATAACTTTGTAATTGTCCAAGTTCTTAAATATATCAAAGTTGCTTGTCTTTACACTGTATGGTATAACTTGTTCCCCTAGTTCTGCTCACTTCATAGAAGTCTTCCCACGTTTCTTTGAAACCATTCATTTTTTACATGCAATAAAAAATATTCCAATATTATACTTTGCTCACCTGTAGCCCAACTGGGAGGCACTAAGTTTTCAGTTGTTTACCACAATGATTTCAGAGACCCCAATGACAAAGAGATGATAGATTCAAGACGCAGAATGAAACATTAGTTTTTGGATATGGGATTTTTTTTTTTTAGCTTAATTATGCATATTTGTTACAGTGTTCCCCCCCCCCCCATTAATTGGGGGGGGGAAGAAATGAATGTTTGTTAATTGAAAAAAATACAAAGGATAAAAAAAGAAAATAACCTGCTAAGAAAATAATAGCATAAACAAAATTGCATTAGGGATGTTTAATTCATTAAAAAAAACAATTAGTTTCTGCTTTTAGAACTGCTTGTGCATTACCTTTATATGCATACAAGTAGTGTAGTCATTGTAAATGAACCGCATCTACTCACTCAAGCAGATCAAAGCAGGAATGGTGTTGGCCTTATTAATGGAGAAGTAAAGAGGGAAAGTAGACAAATCCCTAGCACTGTCTTGTGTGGGAACATCCAGAATCCTGTGATAAAAGCATACGTCTGAGGCAAATACTGCTTTAGCTCTTCAGACTCCTTCCCATTCCCAGAATCACATTGGGCACCAGCCTAGCCCCAGGGGTTTCGAAGCTCATTTTTTCTGGGGATAATAATAGCACCTAACTGGGAGGGCTGTCATAAAGATCAAATGAGATATTTGTAAAAAGCACTTAACACAGTGGGGCAGCTAGGCGATGCAGTGGATAGAGTGCCCAGCCTGGAGTCAGGAACACTCAAAACTCAAACACTTGCTAGCTGTGTGACCCTGGGCAAGTCACCTAACACTGTTTGCTCATTTGTAACTCAGCTTCTTTATCTGTAAAATGAACTTGAGAAAAAAATGGCAAGTACTCTGGCAGTATCTCTGCCAAGAAAACTCCAAATGAGGTCACAAAGAGTCAGCCATGACTGAAAAATGATTGAACAGCAACACTTAACACAGTGCTTGTCACATAACAGGCACTATATAAATGCTTACTCCCTTCCCCTCTACGTGCAAAATTTGAGTCTGCCAGATGTTCCTCTGTATGTGTGTGTGTGTGTGTGTGTGCATGCGTGCGTGATACCCTTTGCCTGAAATGATAAAAAATCTGACCTGGGATGGGGAATCTAGATGGGAAAGATGGAAGATTGGCTTTTAGGAAAATAATAAATAAGGAACTTTAAGAAAAGAATAATAGATTTTGAAAATGAAAGTTCTGAGACATTTGTTACCTGCCCAGTCCATTCAAGTCTTGATAAACAATGTACAAGTTAACTCTTATATCCTATGCTTTTTTTAAAAAAATAATTTTTTTATTGATGTCTTGTTTTCTTCTATGCTTTTAACGAAGTGACAATTTTCTTTTCTTTTTTCTAGATAATATAATGGGCTGTATGTACACAGTTTCAGATCCAAAACAAAAGACTTTCACTGTGAAAAAACTGCAGCCAAATTCACCATACAGTTTTGAAGTCAAAGCATACACAGGTGGTGGAGACAGCCTTGGCAGCCTTATAAAGGTCACAACAGGAACCCATGAAAACAGTGAGTTAGAAAAATTGAAACCCAATAAAGAAGGGACTCTCCTTCCCCCAAGTACTCCTCAGTACTTGGTATGGATTTCTCTTCTGCCTCCATCAGTTCTTTTTCTTGAATCATATTTGTTTGTGTATGTATTGCTCCTCCTCCTTATTCAGCCCCACTTTCTCCCTCTTCCTCCTCCTCCTCTACTTTCTCTTCTCCCTCTTCCTCCACCTTCTAATATAAAATC
Source organism: Notamacropus eugenii (assembly GCF_028372415.1). NCBI lineage: Eukaryota > Metazoa > Chordata > Mammalia > Diprotodontia > Macropodidae > Notamacropus > Notamacropus eugenii. The sequence continues at coordinate 421,565,217 of NC_092875.1, read as the reverse complement.
CATCAGGGCAGAAACTCTTTAGGGGGTTTTGTAGTCTTATTTTTGTATCCCTAGCTCCAAGCATAGTATCTGGAACTGGGTTAGGAGCTTAGTTGTTCATTGAACTGAATTTTCATTTAATAGTCAACCATTCATTTGACAAACATTTTTAGATACTATGTGTAAGTCAATGGGAATAAAAAAGATGAAAAATTTTATTCACCCTTAAAGAATTTAGAATCTAGAAGGGGGATCCAACATGCATGCAAATATAATTCGAGGTAGAATGTGTAAGGGAGGTCAAAGTGGCTCAAGAGACATTTAGTAAAACTGCAGTTTTATAATATTATTCATATCCTTTGACCCTTTGTCTATTGGATAAAGTATTTAGTTTTTTTTAAAGGGTAGTATATAAAGAACATCAATACTGATAAAGGAAATATTGGAAAGGAAAAAGTTAAATTTCCATCATGGGTAAAAACTGAGGATTAATAAACTATTTTCCACATGCAGATTTCTTCTCAATATTGAGCTTATGGCAGAAACAAATTATTCATTTAAAAATTATTCTTCTTTCTTCAGCCCATTTAATGATGACTATAATATTTCCAATGGCCTTCTTTTCTCTGCTACTCATCATCGCGTTGAACTTGAAGATTCAATGGTAAGTGTTATAAAGCCTTCTTATTAGGCGAGACAGACGTATGCCTTATTAAAACTAGAAAAAGTCAGTTGGAATTCAATTGAAAATCACTGAATTTGCTGGGAGATAAAAAAAGAAGAGGGAAGAGAGAAAAAAGTCATAGACCAAACTATTCAATTAAGTTTTTTGTGTGTGTATGAATAAAGAAGACAATTTTTTTAGTTTAAAATTATTTCACATAGAAATGTTTTGATATATCGATCACTTAATGCCACTTTTGTTGTTGTCCTAGGGTGAAGGAGAAGTGCTTCCCTGATATTCCAGACCCTTACAAGAGCAGTGTCCTGTCACTGATGAAATTCAAGGTGAGAAACAGTGGAAAACATACTATATAGTGAATGTGGAGGAAGGGGGCCTAGCAATACCAGATCTCAGACTGTACTGCAAAATAGTAATTATCAGAACAGTTTGATATAGGTCAAGAAGTAGAGAGATCAGTAGAACAGTTTAGGTATACAAAATTCAGAAGCAAATGAGCATAATAGCCTAGTGTTTGATAAAACCAAAGACTGACTTTTGGGGTAAGACCACCCTATTTAACAAAAACTGTTGGGAAAATTGGGAAGCAAATTGACAGATCAATATCTCATACTGTATCCCAAGATAAGATCTAAATGGTATATGATTTAGACATTAAGGGTGGTATCATAGACAATTTAGAGAGCAAGGGAATTAACCATCAAACTCATCTGTGGATAGTATTAAGAATTTATGACCAAACAAGCTAGAGAGGATCAAAGAAGGCAAAATGGGTAATTTTAATTACATAAAATTTAAAAAGTTTTGCCCAAAGCCAATACAACCAAAATTAGAAAAGAAACTAGTAAATGGAGGGGAAATTCGCAGCAAGTTTTTCTGATAAAGGTTTCATTTCTGAGATCTGTAGGAAACTGATTTAAATTTATAAGAATGAGATCCATTTCCCAACTGATAAGTCATCAAGGAATACAAATAGGCAGTTTTCAAAGGAGGAAATGAAAGCTATTAATAACCATACTTTTAAAATGCTCTAAATCACAAATAATTAGAGAAATACAAATGAGAACAACTCTGAGGTTCTACTTCACACTGATCAGATTGGCAGAGTTGACAACAAGGAAAATGACAAATCTTAAGGGGTGATGATAAAAGAGGTACATCAAGACACTACTGGTGGAACTGTGGAATTGTTCAGTCACTACAGAAAACAATTTATAACTATGCCCCCAAACTTATCATACAGTGCATACATTTTGACCCAGCAATACTAGCACTAGGTCTATATCCCAAAGAGATCAAAACATGAGGAAACAAACCCTATATGTACCAAAATACTTACAGCAGCTCTTTTTGTGGTGGCAAAAATTTGGAAACTGAGGTGATCGCCCATTATTTGGGGAATGGCAGAACAATTGGTGTTCTATAAATGTGATGGACTATTATTGTGCTGTAAAGAATGATAAAATAGATGGTTTCAGAGAAACTTGGGAAGACTTATGAACTGATACATAATGAAGGAGAACCAGGAGAACAATATGTACAGGTAAACAGAAACGATAACATGATGAAGACGACTTTGAAAAACAATAGCTCTGATAACTCAATGACTAACAACCATTTCAGAGAACTTATGATGAAACACACTACTCATCTCCTGATAAGAGAGGTGATGACTCAGAGTGAAAGTATATACATATACACACATAGTACACATTTCCACCCTGATATATATCATTTACACATACATGCCTACAGGTAGTTATATGTATACATATATACACACACATATATGTATATTTATGTATTTACTTACTTACTTACTTATATCTGACATGACCAATGCAGGAATTTGTTTTACTTTACTACTATGTTTATAATAGGGGTTTTGTTTTTCTTACTTTTTCAAGGGAGAGAGAGGGAGAAGGCAGATTTTCATTGACTGAAAAAAAAATTAATTCAAAAAATATTGCATAGGTTTATAGGTCATAGATCTACAGCTGTAAGGCACCCCAAATTAGATACTATTGGATCAGGCCTATGATGATAGTGCTTTCCTTGGACTTGTGAAGGAAAATAGGAGAAAATAGGCTACTGAGGGGGACAAACATCAAGAAGAAGGTAAAAAGGTATTGGCCATCTTTACTCCCAAAACAGTAAAATTAAAATGAACAGGTTAAAGGTAATTTGAATCCTACTTTTAAACTCACCTTCAGTTAGCTGCTGTGATCAATTTAAAACAAGAAAGCATCACCTCAGTTATTAGGATGGGCAATGTTTAAAAACAGGTTATTTTTTCTGAATTTTACACATTTGCCTGCTTTAGCAATTATTTTGTTGATTATTTTCTAGGGCAATATTCACCAGACCATACTGAATACTAATGACTGTACTCCTGACACCATTGAAGTTGTGAACAAGCCAGAAATAAGTAAAGCACTGGGATCAAGGACATTACTTGTGGAGAATGAGATCATTACACCTGCGTATCTCTCCCTCCTTCCAACAGAAAAAGATGCCTTGGATTCTCAACCTTGCATCTGTTTTGAGAACTTGACTTATCATCAGGCAACATCTGACTCTGGTTCTTGTAGCCAAAATCAGATGATGCCCACCAACCCAACGAGGTCTGTGGAGCCTTCTGAGCATTTACTAAAGGTAGAAAAGGACTACCTTGGATCATTGGGCAATACTCCTGCTGGAGAAGAAGCCAGTTTGAATTACGTATCCCAGTTGGCTCCAACTATATCTGGAGACAAAGGCAATTCTTCACCTAATCTTTCTGAGCCAGCACACTGCTCAGAGTATAAAATGCAAATGGTGATGCCTACAGGTGTGGCTCGGTCCCTTCCCCCAGAAGGTGACAGACCCATCTCAATCACCTCTTTAGACTAACTTGAAAAGCTGTGCTAACCAGTATACAAGTTTCAGTACTTCATACTCCATGACAAGTTCCACATCCTCAGTGTTTGCAGGCTGAAGGTAATATGTGGCACATCTGGTACCATCCCTCAGTCAGGCACAAAACGTCTGGGATTGCATACTGAGAGTCCTACAGGGCCATGGAAATCCTGTTGGGCTTCATGGCCAGAGGAACATTTTGCACATTCTTCTGCTTACCTTGGGGAAAAAAAAAAGGCTGACCTTAGAAACAGTGTCCAAGGGATCTTACTTATCATGCTACCTTTTCATAATAAAACTCATTTTCTGATAAGCACTTTTAACTTTTTCTCAATTTTGTTTTTTTAAAAAGGTAGCTTTCAAGGCTGCCATCTTGGGACCTTCCAGCTCCATTTCTGAGAGAAACTTTCTGAGTGAATCCTGCTTCCACACTTAGTATTTTAGAGAAAAAAGGATTATACTTGGACGTTCATTTTATAAGCTGAACCTCAAGGCAATACATTTCAGCAAATAAAACTTGGTGGGCATTTAATCTGGCTAGATACTATGAGAACAGATTCTGAGGGATCTTGGGACTGATGTTTTGGAACATATATTGAAGTGATTTGAAGATGATGACGGAGGTGCATGTGCACGTGAAGGGAGTGAAAACTAAGGTGACTGTAACAAGCTGCAAGACAATACACTGATAACCTTCTACCACTGGAGCCCTTCTACTTTCTTTCAGTAACTTGGTTTTGTTTTTTTCTACTGAAATTTTTTTCTTCTTTCCTTAAAAATCTCATTCACCATCAATAGAGAAGTCTTTTTCCATCAATGATATCATTTCTGAAAATTCCCCTTATTCTGTTTATAGTGGATTGTTAAATAAACACTATTTGATTTTAGTACCCTCAAAAAGAAATGTAAAATACCAGGTTTAATGAAATAAACTTTAGGTGTTAAGAATATTAAAAACATACACTGCAAAAATGACACATAAAAGTGGAGGCATTTTTAATGGGCTAATCATTAGCTTGGCCCATTATGTTCAAACTATGCATCGTCTCTCACATTCATCCCCTTCACTTCCATATATGAGGGCTACTACCAAGTGCCTATTTCAGGCCCTTACATATAACCTCTTATCTGGACAATTGTTATAACCTTCAAATAGGTTTCCCTGCTTTGAATCACAGTTCTCCTGAATCCATCTTTCTACTGCTGCCAAAATAATATTTATAAGGTACAGGTCTGGTTGTCACTCCCTTCCTCAAAAAATCCTCAATGGTTTCTCAGTTGCCCCTAGGATAAAATATTAACTCCAGTTTGATACTTAAAGCCCTTTCCAAGCTAATTCTAGCTTATTTTATTTTTTTTAATGTTTTAGTTGTCAACGTTCATTTCTACAAAATTTTGAGTTCCAAATTTTCTCCCCATCCCTCCCCTTCCCCCAACCCAAAATGCTGTGCAATCTGATTACCCCAATCTGCCCTCCTTTCTATCACACCCCTCCCTTCTCTCTTTTCTTGTAAGGCAAGATAGATTTCTATACCCCATTACCTGTATTTCTTACTTCCCAGTTGCATGCAAAAACAATTCTCAACATTCTTTCCTAAAGCTTTGAGTTCCAACTTCTCCTCCTTCCTCTCTTCCCACCTATCCCCCCTGAGAAGGCAAGTAATTCAATATAGGCTATATATGTGTAGTTTTGCAAAAGACTTCCATAATAGTCATGTTGTGTAAGACTAACTATATTTCCCTCTATCCTATCCTGGCCCCCATTTATTCCTCTCTCATCCCTTATTTTTAGACATCATCCCTTCCTATTCAACTCACCGTGTGTGTGTGTGTGTGTGTGTGTGTATATAATTCCTCCAACTACCCAAATACTGAGAAAAGTTTCAAGAATTACAAATATTATCTTTCCATGTAGGAATGTAAACAGCTCAACTTTAGTAAGTCCCTTATGATCTCTCTTTCCTGTTTACCTTTTCATGCTTCATTTAAAGCTTAGCCAAAACAAGACATCTCTCCCTGCCCTAAACCTCAGAGAAAACAAGAGTTTGGCTTCTTTTTTAAATAGTATTTTAAATTTCAATACATTTTCAACACATTTTTGTATTTAGTGTGCCAATTATTACTTCATACATTTTGAGCATTATTTATAACTTTCGAGATGGAAAGGACATGTCAGTTCAATCTCATCTTTTTACTGATAAGGAAAGCAGGGCCCAGACAGTTCTGTCCTTTGCTCAAAATAAAACAGCTAGGGTGGTACACAACCAGAACTAGAAGATACCTCACTCCTAAGCCACTGCTTTTGCTAACTACATTCCTCATGATGTCATGGTGAGGTTTACTAATAGATGGCCATCTATTCATGCCTGCACATCCTCTGACTCTTCCATGGTTTTTCAAAAAGTTACCATGGGCTAGGATGGGAAGGGAGTCTGAATAACACGACAAGAACCTTGCTTGTGATTTCTTGACATCTAGAAGACAGCAATGGAGGACATGGACTGTTTGACTCTTGGTTATCCCTTGCTCTTATGTGAATTTTGTTTGTTTTCTTGCATAAATTACTTGTATTGCAGCCTGTTCACATCCCATATATGATTTGACCTTTGAATGATCAATTTCAATTTTTCAGAGCCTATAGGATTTCATGTCTTGTAGTAAAATAACATTATTACATTATTTCCTCTTACAAATTACCCTCTTATAAATTATCCTTTTAAATATATAATTTTCAAAGGCTAGCTACATTCTCAAGTGCTTTTTCATACAAACTGGAACCTCAATTGCAACACACTTCCCAACTTTATGCTGGAATTCAATATAAAAATTATTTGATCCACATAAGTTTGATTCATGGTGAACTTTTCTCATCTATATTCTAAGGTAACTAGCCAGTACTAGAACATATCTATAAATGTTAAATCAGCACCTTCCCCTTTCCCAAATTCATTGTGTTAAATCAAGCCATGCAGATTTTATTACAAAGCAAATTCTTCTATTTCAAAGTTTTTTGTTACTTATACTATTAAATTGGAACACAATTTATACTGTTACAACTAACATTAACAAGTAACATTGTGATATTTTATTGATCAAAATGAACCGCATTCTAGGTTTTTTTGTAATATTTTCACCAAAAGAACTAAGAACACAAGAGAAGATAACATTTTCCACAGGAAGTACTAGGAATATCGCTTGCTTTTTAGTGTAATTTCCATTTGAATGAGAGTGTTGCTCCATCTAAAAGGTAGATTTCCTGAAGCTCCCATGCCCTATGATCATACATACTTGGGGAAGACTGGAGTTTTTTGCAAAAATATTACCAAAGAAAGGTTTCAGGGGAAAAATGCTAAATGTTCAAACTACCATTATTGATGATAATCTTTGACCTAGGTCTCAATCTGTAGCTTGAAAGAAAATAATTTTGCATGGTAGTCACTGTTTAAGCAGCATCATAACCCAGTTCAATTCTTGTAAGTCATATCTATAGCCATTTCAATTTTTTAAATTTCAAGTAAAGAAAATAGTACCACATTAAAAATTTTAAGTACATTTTATTAACAACATATCCCTTTGATAAGATTACACTTCAGGAGGCTTTTAATGCCCAGAGACATAAACTGTACACACTATACAAAAACCACCAAAAAAAAAATCAAGGTGGGCAAAACCATTTGGGAACAAACCTCTTTGTTTAAATTATACACAGCTCAATGAAATATTCTTACAGAAAATATATAAATACTTTTTCTTTCTATGTTACAGGTATACAATATAAATCAGATTTCAATGTCTGTTCAGTGACCTACAAACACTAGAACCTCCAAATATGTAGCAGCGTATTACTAAATTAAAAAAAAAAAAAAAGTAAAGAAAAAACTGCCCGGGGAGGGAGAAAAAGTCTGAGATTTTCACAATCCCTTCCCACTCTTTAAAACAATTAATTTACACCAATCTTACAATACAGTTTTAGGGTTACTGACAGACCAGTATTGCAACATTTTTTCAACTACAAAGATGAAATGTTTTCCTTTCCCCCCCAAGACTCTGTATTTTGTGCTAAATCAACCTATTCAGTGGCAAAATTGCAAGTTAAATTTTTTTGGCATAAATTACATTTCTCAAATTAAATAGGTACTTTACAAAGGAATTCAAGCAAAATGTGCAATTTATGCATGCTGTGGCATAGCTATCCATCCATCTACCTTATAAAAATAGTTCAAAGGAAAAAAGTCCAAGTTCTGCATACAGACCTACTATGAATGAACAGAACTCCCTGAAAACCAGGAACTTAAGAAAAAAGGAAATCACTTGTGGCAATGTTTAAGTGTTCCAATTTTTTTTCATAAGCGTAACTATTTGATTTCTCTAGTATATGTTAATAAGGAAACCTCTCTGTAGTGAAACCAAAGTGTTTAATTAACAGTGCATTTTGTTTATGGAAAGATGGGGGTGAAGCTCATATAACTGGAGACCTAACTTACATCATGGAAGATCTTTTCAATTAACAAATATTCTCTCACTCTAAAAAGCTAATTCTCATTAAAATTTCTCTAGTACAATCAATTGATTTTAAGAAATTCACTTTTTCCATGTTCATGTCATAATGAACTGTGCATTGAAAACAGAATTGGAAGCATTCAACACTTCACATTATCTCTCAGGGAAAAAAATCTTTTCAAAGGAAGTTTCCTAAGGCTGTTCTTAAACCAGGCTAATTTACAAAGCTTTTCTTACATAAATTAGCATTCTACTCAACATGCAAAACAACTGCAGATCTGCTAAATCTGATAAAACCATAAAATATTAGATCATTATTTATTGCTTAATGATATGTGCTTTAAGGTATGCAAAAATGTATCTTCTGAATGTTACAGAACAAAACATGTCTACATAAGCTTCCATGTCATAGCTGAATACTTTGCCATTATTACCGTGCCCTGAAAAATTAGTCAAGCTCTGGTTAAAGAGATGCAACTTAATAAAGCCTTAGCTTGTCAAGAACTGTTACATCTATTTTGTGTATGTTTTCTTTCTGACGGTATTTATTTAACAGTGCATATGTGGTGGCCTACAAACCTATTTTTAATGCATATATTCTTTTTATCTTAGAGAATGTTACTGCACAAACAATATTTAGAAGAACTTTGGAGGTGGGATGGGGGATGAGGGTTGTCTCTGCCTCTTGGATCCACCTAAACATAAATAGGTAACCAAAATGTAAGTGTTAAGAACTTCCAGATAATATTATGAAAGCTCTGTATCTGATTTCCTTATTTATCACTATCTAAACAGAATCTAGTTACATGAAGTAGAATAATTGCTTTTGAAACAAATTTTGCAATTGGAAATGACAATTCACTTTACAATATTAGAAATTCACAGTTTATAACCAGCACAACTGCCAAAGTTCCTCCAATTTTTTCAATAATTCTTCCTATTAGTGAGTAATACAATTTTATCTGGACTAAAATTAATTCTAAAAATTCCATATCTCAAAAAACTACAGTACTGATATTATTCTTGTAAACTCTATTTTGGTAATATCTACTAATGGATGATTTTCTCAAAGATTTTTTATTACCACTGACACCATCCTAAACTTTTCAACTATGATTTTATTTTTTTAAACATCTAAATCAAGCACTTGGCATAAGCATTTTCCACCATAAAAGGCTACCTTTGATACAAGTTCTCAAAGAATATTAAGCCTACCAATGTATCCAAGTGTTAACCAAAGAGCACAATGATTTTCTAAATACAGACATTTTATTTCCTTAGAACCTCAATGATAACCAGAGAATTACACGGTTCTCTCCAAACTAAATGCTATAGGTAAAAACGATAGTTTATGTTTCTTAAAGAATACTGGTCAAAAACTGTTCAGGCCACTATTTATGCCTTAACTTCTGGGAAGAAAAACAAACATGAGTTAATGGTTTAATTCATGAGGGCTTAAACCACAGATTTTATAGTCTATTCTAACTGAGGTAGTTTGAAACTACTGTCTAAAGCATATGAATCCCATTTTGGGGAGGATCACTACATTATTTCCTTTGGAGTTTTTAACCACTATTTGGTCTAACATTTCTGACAGCTGGATCTTTGGAGAAGTAATTTAATCTTTCAGGTCCAAAGACCAAGTCAACAGGCAAGTTTTTAAGTATTGTCAATATATTACAGAAACTCTTAGGGCTAGTGATAAACGAAAAGTTAAAACAAATTATTTCTACTTTTCCTTCAATTGGATTTCAAGAGAGAAACTGAAGCCAAATTCTAGTAGAAGCAGGTTACAATCCTGCAGCTTTTCTGCTCTGATTTAAGTTGCTATACAGTGCACATAAAAACAATTCACTGAAGTGCAGTCCAAGAAGTGTTATGTAGTGAGATGAAGTGCTTCACCCCAACAAAACTTTCAGTGCCAGTAAATAAAATAGAATAGTTGTCCAACTGGGAAATAACAGGTGGGCTTTACTTTCTAGTTCAAAGGGCTATTTACATACATCTCCAAGAACAAATCAGTTAAGATCAGGATCTGCAACAAATGTGGCCATGAGTTAATGTCACAACCGTCAAAGTTGACAGTGATTACAAAAACGGTAAAACTGAATGGTCTTTTTAAAAAGTGTCCTAATTCAGTCCAGCTGGATATTTTTTATATATAATATACATATATATCAAAAATGATAATTCCTTTCAATCACAAGCATTCTAATGAATATTTCCGTGCTATTTTATATACAAATTTGCATATATGTAGTTAATTCCTGTAAAGATTTCCAGGTATCTTTAGATACATTAAAAAGTTTTTTTTAAAAGAAAAAAAACCTGCCCTCATCAACTTAGCAACATTACTAATAATATAATAAAGGCAATCATTGTATTCTTAATTCATCCGTCACTGCATTAATTTGTGCAAAAAAAATTTCAGAAAGAATACTGGTATAAAAATTAAAGTACTGCTGCTTCAAAATTTGGTACTTAAGGCTTTTCACTACAATTTTTATAATAATCAGTCTCATTAATTAAAGCAACATCTACGGAAATATGGCTCTGCTTTCCCCATGGAATGTGGAAATAATCTACAAACCCAGTCTCCTCACAAGATTCAGAGATAGTTTTCTTACATTTTTACATATAGGCCAAATGTCAATAAATAATACTTATTCAATTCCTCACTGAGAAAAAAAGGGCATGTTAAAAATATGAAAATGAACAGAAATTCACTGAGTAAAAATATATAAAGGGCAAATAATTATATTTCACCTTAACTAAAATTTTTTGATTTAATTGGGAACTGTAGTGAAAAACCTTAATTGGTTCATATAACCTATAATACATTGCAACGAAATCTGAGAGACTGAAAATCAAAGTAACCATTTGCAATTATAGTAACATTAAAATAAGTTAAAAGTCCCAGATCTCTGAGGCTCCTCTTTCAGTCCGAGGTTACAAACCTCTCAAGTAGTGTTACAAACATTAAGAAAAATGTGAGGTCCAAAGTTAACCCCCAAATACCAGCTGTTACAGCACATCCCCCCATGGAAGATGTTGCCTTTAGAAATGTACATTTCTAGTATATATGAGTTAGTTAACAAACAAGGCATCTTTCTATTTAACCCTAAAAAGAATTCAGAATCAACCCTATAAAAGGATGTTTCTTCATACTATCTTATTATTGTTCAACTTTCATGGTTTTAAAATTAAAGAAAAGAAAAATCTGTATAGGTGTTCAGTGCTTGGCTCTTGCATACATTTGGTAAATATAATTCATAAAACTGGTAATGGATGACATCCCCAAAGAATATATTTGGGGAGGAAAGTTTCTGCTGGGGAAAAAGAATCTGCAGTTCACACTGTTCAGGTACCAGGAACTGCTGGAACAAGCTACAGAAGATGCTCCTGTCTTTGCTATCCAGTCAGTGAGGTTTTTCTGAGGATTTCAGGAAGTCCAAAGAGATATACTACATAAAGATGAGGTCAGGATTCGGCCGATGTATCAATTATAGGTTGCTTTGGTGGAGTTGATAAGACAGCCTCCGCTTCTTCGTGCATCTAGGAACAAAAGGATGAACCATTTAGTAATTCCTGATGCAGTCTTGTCAGACAGGGTATTTTTACTTTAGGGGCAGCTGAAGGGTTCCTTCCATATGTAGAAACAAAATGATACCATGACTGATGACTACACATGTTTAAGTACCTGATGTGAAAAAAAACTCTAACAACTTCTGTGTGCGTTCTAAGCAAGACGGATACATTTAAAAAGTGCCTAGGTCTTTTTAGCTTAGAATAATGCATCTGAAAGAGGATCGAGCTCCTTTTGTCCTCCTGAGTGTAAAACAGTGGTATCTCACCTATAGTTCTCTAGCCAGAAAAGTTTTTCTTAAACTATTTATTATATGTGATGCTTTGCCTTTTAGGGACCAGAATCAACAGCTGAAAAATTGTGTGGATGGAATTAGTGGATGACACTGATTAACATATGTACTTTTTGGCATACTATTATACTTCTATTACTATTGATACTTTACGATAAGATTCCAAGTTTGCATCTAGAAGGAAAGTGAAAAAAATCCCTATTTTCAGTACTTCCCAAATTACTTTGTATTTACTTAGCTATGAACAGGCTGTATCTCTACCCCAGACATAAGCTCCTTGAGAACAAGAACTATCGGTCTTTGCCCAGTATGTTACAACAGTGGGTGGTTAATAAATGTCCACTGTCTATATAAGTGAACATTTAAGAACTTTTTGTTCATTATTAGCAATGAAGAAATACAACTTCTATTTCTCCTTACTTGTAAAAACTGTACATCTTGAAATAACTCCTGTATAAATCTGCGAGATGGCAGTCGAAAAGTACAATGTGATAACAAATAGGAAACCTCAGAGTAGAGGCATATATCATCAAATGCCTGAGGAAACTTCTCTTTAATTCTAAAATGGAAGAAAAGATTTGTTAAATTAGAAAAATAAGTAGTTCCTAATTATAAAACACTTCTCAAGTATATAGCTGAGTCACCAATTAAACACTGATGGGTATGATTTTTTAAAGTAATTAATATAAATAATTTTTACAAAAAAGAGACCTTTTAGATTATTTTTATTAGGAAAAAAGTTATATCCAAATTTAGCATTGCTCTTAAGCCACTTTAGTTACCTTTTAAAATATATTTCAACATTCTAAAAGTCGAAATTAAAGATGTTGATGGACCATCTTTGAATTTCCTACTGCACGATGTGATCCTGACTTGATAAAGTACTCTAAAAATTTTTGCAAAAAAGTGCCTTAACAAAGCTTGAAAAAAAGAGAGGAAATTAAAGGAATTAAATTTAATCTGTAAGAAATCACCATACGCTATTTATTATGTAAAGCAATCTCTAAATTTTTATTACCCTATTTCTTCTTGAAGTCAGAAAAAGAAACAACCAAAACAAATACTACAGGTGAATTTAATTTGCATACATTATTTACTCACGTTAAAAGTCCTGTTTCATGACCTTTAGTTCCTACTGAACTACTCAAATTGATAACTAATCTTAACACTTCTTTTCGAAGGAGTATACGGCATACTGGTGTATCATCTGGAATTGACTTGACTCCTGGAAAAAAAATTTTTTTTTCAGAGTAAAATTCAATGAATTTCTCACTGTGCCAGGTGGTGGTGAGTACAAAGATTTTTTTTTTTTAAATGATAATTCTCCTCAAAAACCTTAATTCTTAGGGCAATGGTAAGGAGAGGAATGCTAATAAACAAGAAAGAATGGGCCAGACCGTGTAAAGAGCTTTAGATGACAGGCTAAGTGTCGTATCCTAGAGGCAATGAAGTTTTTTAAACTGGGAAGTAATATGGTCAGTTTTCTACTTTAGGAAGATTATCTTCGCTGCTATATGAAGAATAGATAGAAATAAAGAAAGACTAAAAGCAGTGAGAGCAGTTAGCTTATAATAAATATTATAAGAGATTCTAAGGGCCTGAACCAAGATGGCATCAGGAGGAGATGGATACAAGACATCTTATGGGGGAGAATCAATTGGACATGTCAATTGATCAGCTGTGGGGAACAGAGAGTTGACTCAAAGGAATAAGCATAAAGTAACTTAAATTTTGTATCCCAGAAGATGACACCAAGAATGAAGACAGACTAGAAATTCTGCACAGTACTTCTCATTTAAATGCTGTATGTAATTACTTATTAAAATATGAGGTTTCTCTAAAGCTTTTTTTCTTGTAGCTCTGCAAACTTACCTAATACCAGTTCTGTACTCTTGGTGCTACTGGCTGACCCCTGGGATACAGCATCACTGCATCCTGAAATCCCAGAAAACTTTGAGGAAACAACATCTAGATGATTGTGGATGGTCTGCCCACACCAATCAGGATACGGAATGTCTGAAAAGTCTGAAGAAGACAACTACTAATTTAATAAAAGGAAGTTCAAGATTTAGTCACTAAATCAAATGACAATCCTTCATAACTAATTTACACAAGGAATTTATTTTTTATCTAAATTTATCTAAGATGGAGAAAGGTTTGGCTTACTTCTAATTCTCTTTCAGTTTTTAACAACTCTTTACTGAAGACTCAAAGAGTAAATTTATATGATATAATTTATATAAGATGTTCTAATAAATTACTAATTCAATTTCATGATAAATATAATTTACAATTAGTGTAAATGAGCTAAATGAACTGAGGGAGCATGTTTCCTAGGTATCAGTTACTATACCACAAAAGCATTTTCCTGAATTATTATTTGACTGGAGGTAAACTTTCTCTGCCTCAATAATTCAAGTCAATTAAAAATTGTCATTCAGAGAGGTCTTCTGGAGTAGAAGACAGTCAGCCTCAGAGCTAGAAAGCCTGGGCTTGATTATGGTCTCTGATATACTGGCTAGGGCTGGTGTGACCTTTGGCAAGTCACTTAACCTCTCAATTTTAGAAGTCACTCTCTAGAACTAAATACTGCAGAAGAGTTGCTTTATCCTCACTGGTAGAAAAGGAAATTCCAAAATGAGAGTTCCCTACATCAATGAAATCATAGGTCGCAATAAAATGTGCTAGATGCTAGGAATACAAGATAAATAAAAGGCATAGTTTCTGATCTAAAGAAGCTTATAAATGAATAGAGGAAAAAGGAGAGGAACATAAATAGCCAAATCATGGATATTAGAACATAATGTGATACGATTCATATGACACCAATTATCTCTTGAAAAAATTTTCCAGCACATCTACATAATTTGACTTAGTGGACTAAAACAATTGTAAATAAGAAAAATTTTTGCCATTATTTTAGGAATTAACATTAGGCAATCACAGAATTTTGGTGGTGGAAGGAAAAGATCATTTAGTCCAATTCTAATACACTTGTATTTTATGGAAAATGATAGTGAGAGCTTAAAAGTCTTACCCAACATCATACTATTAATTACAGGTAAAAGCAACATTAGTATCTGTATCTAATTTCTTTGATCTTTCACTAGATGTTTTTCCTACCATACTGCCTCGCTGTGTTTGTATGATTTGCTTTATCTGTTTTTTTAAGTATTACCCCTAAATCTTTTATATGTTGATTTTTTAAAAATACTAGGAATCTAGAAGAACAGTGTCTTTGACTCAGACATAACTTTTCCTTTTTCAGATTTCCCATTTGCAAAAAGAGAATACCTCATAGAAAAAGTGATAAAAGTTTTAAGTAGTTTAATATCAAAGAAATGACAAGTCCACAATAAGGGTACACTGTAACTACACCTCAAATTTTGAAATTCAAACGACTGCTTGAACCTCTCTGAAAATGTATAAATGCATACTTAAAAAACCCCACTAGCAATAAAAATAACTAACCAGCTACTCTAGCTGCAGCATCAAATTGAAAATGTAATTTTATGGGACAGCAAAATACAAAGGATACAGAAGGTATTCTATTATACTTTAAACAAACTCTGCAAGAGATAATAGTCTTGGTTGGTTTTCTTGAGTGATGTACAAAATTGTTAAGCAACTAAATGGGTATGTTGAGATGTTAAGTCTTTTTGTTAATTTTATTTAATTGCACATGCATACAAATTAATTGGTGTTGTTACTGTTGAAAAATAAGTTAATGATAAAATACTTTTTAAAGGAGAAAAAGAAATGAAATATGTCATTCTGGCACACTCTCTTCTTTCAGTTTCTCGATTATCTCCTTCCGGTGACTGATTATGATTTGTCTTTATTCTTAGTAAGTTTCTTGTTTTTTAATAGCTTAGCTAGTATATTATTGCTGGGAGAGCGGGAAAGGAGAGGGTAAACAGTACTAACTACACAAGAAGGAAGTCTGATCCCAAAGGGACTAACTGGGCACTCTGAAGTCATGTAACTTTTCCTTGACGACTTAAGCAAAGATGCTGAAGGAGGAATGGCCATGAGCAAGTCTCTTCAGTTCTTTAGGCCTGAGTTTCATTACCAAAGATGTGGTAACACAAGATATTTAACTACAAAGGCATTTCACTTTAGGCAATAGATTTGATCCTAAAAAATTTTAACTAAATTCAATTTTTGAAAATTAAGCCATTTCACCATTTATCTATATTAAGATGCTCTATGATTACACCATATCTAACTTTTCACTGCATGATAGGAGTGAACACTTAAAAACTTAAAACACTAGTTTTAAGTTTTGCCTTACTTGCTGGGAATACCTCTATATGACTTCTAAGACCATTCGGGCACCAAACCTATGATCATACAGGATGTTAAGTTCTTCTGAAAACAGAGTTCCCATTTTCCATATGTGCACTAAAGATCTTACCAAATTTTTATTAGGTTACCTTGGAATCCTTTGTGAAACGTTTCTTTCCTTTCTTCCTTAGTTTTGTGGTGGCTGACAAGGCTAACACAAGTCTGTGAGTTTATAGCAATATTTTGAGGGAGGTTAAGATCTATAGTAGCATACACTCATTTAAAAGAAATAAGTCATTTGTTTTATAATGAGAGAAAAAAAGTCATTTAAAAACTTGAACCTACTTCATATCTTAGAGAGAAAGATTCTGTTTCAGAGGGTTCCCTAACCTGAACAGAAATACCAACCTGTGTGAGTATAGGTTGAGTCCACTTGGCTACTGTGCTGGTAACCCAGAATCTGGATACAGACACAATAAAGACAATTATCGTCTGTGTGCTCCTGTAGCCCTGTGTCTTCTGTATTTTCCAAAAATTGAGAAGCATCGGAATGGCTTGTATTCATTATTTCTGTGAGACTAATCTGTTGTCGGAGCATTTGAAATGGACTTTTTACAAGATCTCCAGTACCAGATGGAAGACCTACTCAGAGACAAAAATAAAACATAATGAAAAAACAATGTGAGGGCTAAAAAATACTTGGTACAATTAAAATCTTCTTTCTCAATATCTTAGGATAGGTCAATTTTTTTGAGTATGGGAAAGAGGAAAGATAAAACAAAAAGGAGAACTCTATCTCTGCCATTATGAACATAATTTTAATACAGGAAGGAAGGTCATGAGAAATGAGAAATAAAATGTTAATAATTTGCTCTAAAGATATAAAAAGCTACCATTTAAGTCTAACCTTGGCATTCATGCTTTGTGGCTTGAATTTTGGGTACAAATAAAAAAAGCAGATATGTAAAATGATAACACAAAGACATCTATAGTCATTGTTATCATCCATAAGAAGAAAAGTGTTTAAGGAAGAGTAATACCTTTGTACAGAAAAAATTTTAGAATGAATAAAAAATGATTATAAATATAGATGAAGGCAAGCACTAGAGTAATTAGACATTTAAGCTTTTCCAATTTAGGTGTATTTGCCATTTAGATTTTAGGCACTTCAAGTATTACTTTCTTATGAATTAAAAGGACTTGTTTGCTTTGGTAGAACATTTGCTTGCAAAACTCTGAGAATAAGTATTGTAATTTGAAATTAAGGTGACATAAAAAGGGAAATTCCTAGAATTTTTAAAGCATCGTATGTTCAACAAAAACTACTACAGAATGTATTTCTTAAAACACCTAACTGTAAATTATAACACGGTATTTAATGAAAAGTTATGAATAGAATAAATAATATTTATTACCTCCTGAATCAGGTAGTACTCTCACAACACGATCATCACATGGAGGTATAGTTTTCTTCTGAAAATAAGGAATATCCTTTACCTAAAATTTTGAAATAAGATCATGGGAACTGTCTCCAGAAAGAAAATAACATTTCTCAAAACAAATGACTTTTTAAAAAAACTGCCAGCAGTACACAAATCTACAATGTAAAAATTAAGAAGATTATTAAATTATTCATAATCATAGCATATTAAAGTTGAAAGGGACCTCTAGGGTCATCTAGTTCAACTAATACCTGAACAAAATTTCCCTCTATAACATACATGAAAACTGGCTATCAAGTCTCTAGGATAGATTTTTAATTCCCAAAGAAGACTAGTCGAGGCTGGAATAGATCTAATGAGTAAGATTATAGTGTTAGAGTTATAAAGTATTTCAGAGAACATCAAGTCCAATTCCATCACTTTCCAGACGTGGAACCTGATCTCCAAAGAGGTTAAGGAACTTGACTAAGTGCACACAGGTAGTAAGGCACAGATTCAAATGCAAACCCTGGTCCTCTCGCCTCCAGATGCCATGCTCTTCCCAGGGTGCCACTCTGCTTCCTCTATTCAAAAAGCTGAGAGGAGCAATGACAAAGTTTTCACATTCTCAAAATTTTAAATGACTACTAAAAAAATTATGCCTGCTTTATAATGAAGAGGTAAGATAATGCTTCATGAAACTCATGAATTCCTTAACCCAGTGTTACCCAAAGAGGGACATATGCTACCAAAAACATAACACAGCAAAGAACCTATATCAGACTACAAAGCAACAGGAACACAGAGAGCAGAGACTAAAGGGGACATGGTGATGAAGAGAAGGAATATGGTAGGGGATCAAGGGTGAGAGGAGAGGGAAGATAAATGATTATATAGTAGGACAACTTCCTGCTTTCATGAAGTAGCTTAAAATCACACCTGCAGAAATCAATATTCATTACAGTACTAATTCTTAAGAAAAAATACATTTATGAATGTACCTGGAATATTTCGTTGATGTCCACGGGAAGAGCAAGTCCAATGTAATCATCTGAGCTACCATATGTAGCATTGGATACCATGGACCTAACTGAGGAGGAGCGTTGCAGTGTGTTTTGATTAATAGGACTTAACAGATCTTCTTTATCTAATGAAGCATAACTTAAAGCTTTCATGAACCTAAAATACCATGAAGAATAAAAAAACCACTGAATTAGTATGATCTGTCATCTTACTACACAAAGGAATTTATACTTTTGCCCACCTTTAACAAAAGATGCACCAAGAAAGGCCAAAATCAGACTACTTGAGGATAGTTAAGCAATACTAAATATTCCTAAACATTTACTTTATGGTAAGCTTATTTATAGTGTTATTAATATGTATTAAATATCCCAAGAAGTTACCTAAAATAGCCTTACATGAATATCAAGAAGTTAAGTGGCTATACTTTCTAGTAATAAAGATTTTAGAAGTGCAGAAAACTAGATAATCTCCAGCTGCCAAATACTACCTCTACCTCTAATTCTTGAAACATCTCAAAAGTTAGAATTGTAGCCTGGGGGCCACACATAACTAGCACATAAAACAAAGCAAGAGTTTAGGGCTATAGGGCTAAGGACACCTCTACCAATAACTGTACAAAGCACAACAGTTATGAACAATAAAAAACGATGACTCCATAATAGCTAGCATTGTTGTACCACTTTAAGGTGTACAAAGTTTTACAAATATTATCTCATTCTATCCTGATAACAACCCTGGGCAGTAACAGAGGTTGAGTGATTTGCCCAGGGTCATACAACTAGTAAGTGTTTTGAGTCTGGATTTCTCAAGTCTTCCTCACTCTAGACCCAGTGCTCTATCTACTGCATTACTTAGCTGTCTCAAAATCTTTTAGTGTTAACTATTTTCTCATAAAATTTCTAGGGTAGCAGAAGCCAATCAAAATTATTCATCTTTATAAGATCTAATCTACTAAATAAACAGTTCTTACAGGAGCTTACATTCTAATGGGGGCAAATAACGTCTGCAAAGACAAGTCTATGTGAATGTGTCAAGAACCTCAAAAGATAGAAGGGACCTTCAATCTCAGAAGTTATCTAATTCAACCTACATCCAAACAACAACCTTCTTGACCATATATATACACTTACTAAGTGGTCTTGGCTGCAACCAATCAATGGACAAAAAACAAAATTAAAGCAATGCCTACATTTTTTGTGCTTAATACCAAGTTTATTCTGCAACATCATTATAGCTCATATTTATACAGCACTTTACAATGTTCAAAGCACAGATCATTTGATCTTAATAAGAACTCAGTGAAATGGGTATTATCCTAATTTTACTAATGAGAGAGAGGCTGAGAGAGGTAATACGACTTGTGCAAAATCTACCACTTACTAAACAAAAGAACTAGGTCTTCTGGCCGCAAGAAAGGGAAGGTGCTTTCTCCTTCTTCACTCTAGCTTCTAGTTTACTTCTTACTCCAATATTTCAAAAGATTAATGATTTCAACTACCTGGATACTCCCTCCAATTATGGCACCTAGTAACCTCTCAAGACCAGTTGGAATAACCAGAAAATTATATTACCTGGTCTGACACTTATTTAGGCTAATAAATTAGGACAAACTCAAACCTGGTGGCATCAAAGCTTATAATCTACTGGTATAGTCTTCAAGAACGGAGTATCACTTTCATGCCACAATGAAGCACTGGAGTAAGACATCAAGCAGTTTTATTTATTTCACTACTGCAGGCATCCAAGATTTTATCATTCATCATTTTATTATCCCTGACTCTACATATCAAGACTAAAACTTCCTCCATGCCTTAGTAAAAAAAAAAGCAACAGAGGCATCAGAATAGTCCAAACAATGTGCTCTGGGGGAGTATATACTTTTAGCTGGATGAATCTGGGATAGCTAGAGAGGAACTCGCATTTGAGGTGAGCTTTCGGTACATCCAAGGCATGGGGTACTGTGGCTTACAAGAATTTACATTGGTGGTTGAGTTCAAGAACTAGAAGATTAGTTTGGCTGGAATGCAGACTAGATGGGGAAAATATATACATGTATGAAATAAGGCTTGAAAAGTAGGCAGTAAGAGCTAGACAGTGGAGGACCTTCAGTGTGAACCTAAGGATTTCATTTTCCCCCCTAAATATAATAGGTTAGCGAACATTTAGAAAGGGTGGGAAGACAACTAAGAGTTGGCAAAACTTCATCAAAAATAAGTCTTGCCAGACTTAACTTATTTTTATTTTTTGAGAGGCTTATTAAACTGGCTACTTTTGTAGAAAAGACACATAGGAATATATGATTCCAGATAATAGTACAATTAGGGAGACCAAGGACTGCAAGGCTTAGACACAAAAAGAAGTCAATAAGGGTTCAACAGGAACCTCAAAGCTTTCCTTCTTGTGATCTTCAGTGTCCTATTACATTTTTATTGATGATTTAAATAAAGATATAATTGGCATGTTTATCAAATTTACAGGTGATGCAAAGCAGAGAGAAACTACTTACACAATTCATGTCAGAATCAATACTCAAATATTTTGATAGGTTGGAACACTGGACTACATCTAGTGAGATGAAATTTAATGAAGATAACTGAGGTCTCACATGTGGGTTTCAAAAGATTAAACTTCCTAAGTACAAAATGAGGGATGCAGCAATTGGTCGAGAAAAAATGTAGGAGGTTCTAATTAATGGTCTACAAGTTCTGCAATGTGAGCCACATATGTGACATGACAGCAATAAAAAAGAAAATAAAAGATAAACTGCATTGAGAGGCATAGTGTCTAGGACTATGGAGTGAAAGTCCTACTATACATATATGAAGTACTGAGCTTCATTTATTTTAAGAGAAACATTGATAAGTTGCAAAGTACATAAAGTGTAATAACCAAGATGGTAAACGGCAATTCCATGGTTCATTCCATGATGCTCAATTAAAGAAACAAAGAGCGTCAGGCCTAGAAAATGGAAGTGGGAGGTGGAGAGGAGGGGGAGAAGAGAAAGGTCCATGTGGGTGGAGGGGGGAGAAGGTTTCATTGTTTTCAAGTATCTAAAAAATCTGGAAAACTATGTAATGTAGAAGGATTATGGTTTTGTTGGTTTTGGTACTTGGATTCAAAGGTCCAAACTATGAACAAAAGGGAGAAGTTACAAAGAGGTAAATTTAGGTTTCCTGTAAGGAAAACTTTCTAAAAATTAAAAATATTCAGAAGCAGAATGAATGAGCTGTCCTGGAAGGTACTGAGTTTCTGCTCATTTCAGATCATCAAGCAAGGTTGGCCCATATGTTTTCTATGGGATAGAGGGGAATCTTGTTTATGTATAAGTTGAACTCAACTGGCCTTTGAAACACCTCAGACTTTTGTAACATGCACACCTTTCCCCTATTAACTGTACTTTGAGTCATCCACATTTACTCACATTGGCCTCTATATGCTTATAAGATACTCACTTCAAGAATGAGTTCAGATACTATTTTTCCTCATGAAAACCTCACTCAGTTCCCCCAACTAAAGGCATTAACTCCCTCAAAGTTTCTCATACTATTCTATTCTCCTATGTAATCATATCAAAAATCTTAATATTTTTAATAAACATGTAGCTGTTTCTTCCCTTGACTAAACTTTAAGGTTTATTTTTTATATTTAATATATTTGTTAAACATTACTTTCTCTGTAACCATTTACATCTAAATACACAAAATTCAATGTTTAAAATGTCTTTACTTTTATGTAATGTCTAATGTATATAATGTCTATGTAAAATGTCTAAGCACCCAGAAAATTTCTTTGGTTATTCTCATTTTTCCTTTGATAATACTGTAGTATGTAGTTTTTCTAATTTTGTTTTTTCCTTCTACCTTTTTATATATTTCTTACCAATTTGTGTCATACTCATTATACTTGAAAATCTAAGTGTCATTACATCAATTTACCATAATTTAACCTTTTCCTAATATTTAGCATGAAGGCTGGTTTTAGTTTTTTGGAATTACACGTAATACACCAATGAAAATCTTTAAAGAATGAGCTTTATTTTCTTTTTGGTAAAGTTTTCAAGGTATATTTCCAACAATGAAATTATAGGGTCATAGGATAGGAATTCTTTCTGTAACTTTTATAATATACTGACAAATTCCTTTCCAAAAACCCCACAAAACTATACTGATTTTCAATTCCACCAAAATGCCATCAATACTGCTCTGTTGTTTTCAATTATCTGTGCCAATATGATGGGCCAGAACTGTTTTAATTTGTAGTTGTCAGTATTAGGAGGCTGAGAAATTTTTTTCAAATAACAATCTAGTGTTTATAAAGTGCTTTAAGGTTTGCAAAGTATTTCACAAACTTCTCATTTAATTTTTAAAACAATTCTGGGAGAAAGGTGCCGATGATGAAGGCCTGAGGCAGGCAGAAGTTAAGTGATTTACTCAAGTCACATGGCTAGTAAGTATCTGAGGCTAGATTTGAACTTGGGTCTTCCTGACTCTAGGTCCAGCATATTACGCGCTGTGCCACCTAGCTGACATGATTAACAATTTGTATTTCATCTTTGGTAAATGTACATTCACACCCCTTGCCCATTTACTTATTAGGAACTAAAAGATGCCTTTGCAAATTTTTAACAGTTCTTCATATACTCTAGATGTCAAGATTTATCTGTCATACTTTATGTTTTTCAATCTATTATTTTCCTTTTTATTATACCATGTAGAATATTTTTTCTTTTAAAGTAATTATGTCTATATTGTCCTTAACGATTTCTTCTACTTAACAGAGCAGTCAATTCCCCTCCAAAATTAAGATAACACACTATTCCATTTTTTTCCACTGTTGATATAGTTCCATTAGCTGAAACTGACTGAACTAAGGAGGTATAATGAATCAAAATTCATTTTCTATCACACTGCAATTAATCTTCTCCCTGATTATTCCAATAGGTTCATCAATATAGTATTTTATATATGTATATATTTGGTTGGACATCTGTTATCTTTATTCTGTTGACGTAGTTCTCATTTTTTTTGTAGCCCAACATCACACAGTTTTGATGTTTATCATCAGTTTGTAACATTTTTAATTCTAGGAGTATAAATCCACTTCCATCAAAAAATTATTTTTTCCTATACTGTATATCCTGTAAATATCTAAATTAATTTAGGAAGCAGGATCTTTAAATCCAACCCACTCAAACATTATGTCCTTACAATTATTTAGGTCTTCCTTCATTTCAGTCATTATAGTTTTATAATACTTATGTCACGTATATTCAGAAGTAGGTTAACAGGCCAATTATCAAGTTTTGTTGTTAATATAAATAGGGTTTCTTCTATTATGAGATCTTCTTGATCTTTATTTCTAGTATGTAAGAATGAATATAAATTTTGTGGGTTAATCTTGTATCATGGAACCTTTCTGAATTCATCTCTTGTTTTCAACTTATAATTAATCTTCAAGTAATTACTTTAAGACTACCTTGAACATGACAGTACCCACTCTGTCCTGCTTGTCTGTGTTGCCTTCTGAATGTCCTTTTTGCTTTCTTCTGACGTTTGAATTTTCTAGATATATTATCAAGTAATCTGCAAATAATAATTTGACCTCATTTTCAATCAATGTAACTTATATACTGTCATGATAGTATGCCTTAAAGAGAAGTGGTGAATGTAAGGAAAATTTCTTTTGTCCTCATTTTCAGTAACAATGCTTTTAATGGTTTTTCTACTATATATATATCATGTAGGCCATTCTCTTTAGGACAGATGATTTTCAATGGATGAAAATAAAACCCTTCCATTCCTATTCCCTTTTGGTGTTTTGGGGCACAAATAAACATTGGAAAAAGGTTTCCCCATCTTGAACATAGTGGTAAAATTTTTAGTTTGCTTATATGTTATTACATATTGATTTCCTGATGTTAAAATATAAATCATAGTTTAATTTTTTTCTACTGAGTGGTATTTTTTTCTAATTACATGTAAAGATAGTTTTTAATGGTTGAATTAATTTAATTTGTAATTAAAAATTAACTTGAATGAGCTTTATAATATATTGCGGTATTGTTAATACTCATAATTGTTAAAGTATTTTTGCACTTACAAATCATGGAAACTAATCTATAATTTTTTTAATGTTATCTTTGCCAAGTTTAAAATAAACACTATGTATTCCTTACGAGAGGCAGCATCATGTAGTGGATAAAACATCAGCTTTTAAGTCAGCAAGACATAGTTCAAATCCTCCATGTAACAGAGTGGCTGATTAACAATTGAGAAGTTTCTTAACTTTTAGGTACCTTGGAAAACTACACACACACACACACACACACACTCTCTCTCTCTACACACACACACACTCTCTCTCTCTCATATAAAAGGTATTGCCAGTAGTAGTATTATGACTCTTATTTTATAGCTGAGAAAACTGAGGCAAACAGAGGTTAAGTGCCTTGGCCAAGCCAGTAACTGAGGACAAATCTGAATTCAAGTCTTTACTCCAGGCTTGCCACTCTCTCCACTGTGCTACCTATATTCTGCCTCTTTCTCTATATTATTCTCTGGCATTCTTTCTTTGTGGGAATTAAAGTATTCATTCTGAAATTGTCTGGGCCAAGTAGCTATCTCTTCTTTTCAATACAATTTCATTCCTTTTCTAGTATCTTGAGGCACAAGGGTAATTCATTTAGATTTTCCTCTCTTACTGATGCAGGGATTCAAGGATATAAATCTGGCTCCATGAACTACTTTGGCTTTATCTCACAGCCATAACATGGCACTATTGTTATCATCTTTTAAATATTTTTAGCATTTTTCTGATTTCTTTCATTAACTATTGTTTAGTAATATTTGTTTCCCCTATACTTTTCTTACATTCATATTACTATTTACTTTTTTGGGGGGGCAGGGGCCTGGATATATTGGATCTCCCTATCTCACCCAGGCTAAAGTACAAGAGCCACTCATAGGCCTAATCCAACTACTGATGGG